>NC_081181.1:214964599-215564599 GCF_029867415.1 Vicia villosa
CCCGATACCTCAATGCGCTACATAGTTACGCACCTGGCACTGTTACGATTCTAGAGACACTGCCCGCGCATGCCCCGGATGGAAACCCTGTCCAAGGAAACGGAATATTCCATCGGCTTTTTTGGGCGTTCAAACCTTGCGTCCGAGGTTTTGCACATTGTAAACCCATACTTCAAATTGATGGGACATGGTTATACGGCAAATACAAAGGAACCATGCTCATGGCGGTTGCACAAGACGGGAACAGCAACATATTTCCAGTGGCATTTGCTATCGTCGAAGGTGAAACTGCGGCGGCTTGGAGTTTCTTTCTAAGGAACCTCCGAGAACATGTTGCTCCCCAGCCTAACATATGTTTAATCTCTGATAGGCACGCTTCCATAGAGAGTGCTTACAATAATCCAGCGAACGGATGGCATGACCCCCCTTCAAAACACGTCTATTGTATTCGCCACATCGCCCAAAACTTCATGCGGGAGATCAAGGACAGACATCTAAGAAAGGCCCTAGTCAATGCTGGTTATGCATTGACCCAACCCACATTCCAGCATTATCGGAGTGAGATTGTAATGACAAATCCAGAGGCAGGTACTTGGGTAGATAATCTTTCCAGGGACAAATGGACAAGGGCTTACGACAATGGCGTGCGATGGGGCCATATGACAACCAATCTCGTGGAATCCATGAATGGCGTTTTCAAAGGCATTCGTAACCTTCCAATCACAGCACTGGTGGAGGCCACATACTTTAGGATCGCTTCACTCTTCTCAACAAGAGGCAGGAGATGGGGTGATGTTAGGCAAGCTGGTCAACTATTAAGCGATAGTTGCATGAAATTTATGCAACAGCAGTCGGCAAAAGCGAACACTCATCAAGTGACTTCTTTCGACCGATTCAATCGCACGTTCAGTGTGCGCGAGACAATTGACCACAATGAGGGACTGCCAAGGCAACAATATAGGGTTCTTCTTGACGAAGATTGGTGCGACTGTGGAAGGTTTCAAGCTTTTCGTATGCCTTGCTCGCACGTCATAGCTGCATGTGCGTATGCCCACCGCGACGCTATATCACTACTGTCTCCGATTTACAAGACTCAGACATTGCTCAGAGTTTACAGTGTTGCGTTTCCTGTGGTGGCCAAGGAGGATTACTGGCCTGAGTATGATGGAGAGGTGGTTTGGCACAACGACGCAATGCGGCGAAAGAAAAAAGGGCGTCCCAATAGTACACGGATTAGAACCGAAATGGACGTCCGCGACAAAATGGAACGAAAATGCAGCATTTGCCGTCAGGTGGGGCACAATATAAAAAGATGCCCTAATCGTGGCTCGACATCGTCGCAAGTTTAGTATAATCTGTATTTTTTTTAATGCAATGTATCAGTTTCGCTTACCAACTCTTGTAACCGTTAATCGGTCTTTCATCAATAAATTGAGCTTTAGTAAAAAACCGATATCGATAACGCAACCATTATTTAGGGTAAGAGAAACTTTAACGAACTCGATTTATCATACGTTTTTACGAATATACAAGGCCGGAATAAAAAACGGTCCGCGAATATAAGGCCGGAATAGAAAACGGTACACGAAAATACCCGAATAGGGTTAATTTTGAAAAAAAAAAAAGGGGAACACATATGAGCCAAACCATTTGGCGCCTATGTGTTAAGGAATGGCCTAATGCGCCAAACCATATGGCTAGCAATTGCTTGCCCTATTTTTTTGGCCTAATGCGCCAAATGATATGGCTTGTGTGACATGCATGCGCCATTGCATTTGGCGTATTCACTTGTCTAGGGTCCCAAACCTAGACAGTTTGGTATTTATCCCGAAAACTTGGTTTTTTCTGTATTATTTTTATTAAACCTGGTTATTTTAATTTTTTTTTCACCAACTAACCTGCTATGTATCGTAATCAAATTAAATTGTTTCAATGAACCCAATAATCTAAACCAGACTATCAAAATTGATTTAGATTGGTTCCAATAGTTGATTACTTCATTTCAAACCCCAACCAAACAGAATATAATTTGGTTTGTTCCAAGACTTTTCAACTCCACTATCACCTTAAAACTTTGAATCTAATAGTAATTAGATTGAAGATTGTTATCACTTATAATATAAAAAATAAGAATAAAAAAGTAAACGGTGCTCTGTATACCAAAAATTATACTCAAGAGGGGAGAAAGCAATACACAACAAAAGCCCCCTGAGTGTATTTTAAACATGTACAATAGGAAAATGCATCCGGGTATCAAACCTTCCCTAATAGTAATTAAAATGCATCCGTATCAAACCTTAAGTTCTTCGAGATGCTCTTTGTCCGCATTGCTTAGCCGGGCTTGAAATTGGCCCCATTCGTTTCTGCATCTGGCTCTGACCTAAAAGAGATGCAGAACAAGAGTTTAATATTTGTTTGTAAAAAGCACAGCAACATTAAGCATTAAAAAATCACAAAAATTTTGTTTTTAAAAGTATACAGATTTTTTATTTATCTTAGTTTTGGGTGGTAGTTGATCCAAAAAAAAAATAGTAGTATTGCAGAGTGTGAAAAACTTTTAAGAGACTGAGTAGAGCTACTAGGACAACTGATCTTGCAATCTAAGATACAAAAAAAAATAGTAGCTATAGCAGATTTCAGAAAGAAAACAGTTAGGTAGTTGTGTGAGCCAAAAAAACTGCAAATAACATTCTTAAATATGAAATACACATACTGCTGCGCGTGGATCTTCTCCGTTTTCAGATTGTCCCTGAAAATGATATCATATAATACAAAAAAATTCAAAATAAAATAAATCAATAACAGAAAAAGCTATCATCCACTAACAAAAAACAATCTATAATCAAATTATAATAGGAAGCCCACCCATCCCAAAAGAAACATTAAAAACAATTTCATCATAGTTCAATATCCAGCCAGCATGAACTCATTGAAACCTCTACTAGAATCAACTTCTACAGTTCTTACACCAGAGCTATGCTTGGTTGAGAAAGTGGAAAAGATAAAGAGGAAAATTTAAACAAAATAAACAAAAACACCTGGGAGTTGGAACAATGCAATCCAGATATCTTTAATGTAGACTTTATTATGTGAAAATATACTTTTATTGCCAACACATGTTGGTCAAAATAGTAAAGAGTTTGGTTTCTCATTAAGGTCTCAATTTGAGTCTTAGGAGGAAAAAATTGGCAATAAAGATATTTACTTAAGTAGATCCATCCAACAAGACTTAAGTTATTTGTGATTCATACATCTTAATGAGAAATGATTTTTATTTTCCACCTTATTAACCAAGCATAGCCCACATATAATAGAATCCCAACAACAACACGTACATGCATATACATAAAAACTCTCAGTTTAGAATGTTACTCTCAAAAGAAGTAAGTGGCCATTAATATTTTATAAGCCAGTGATGACTAACCTGGTTCCCGAGAGAAGGAATTACTTGATGAATAATCCATTGAGAATCAATTACACCAATTTTTTCATGTGCTGGCGGCTAAAAATAGGAAAAACAGGTTCATTCAGATTAAAGCAAGGTTAACTAAATCAATTTTCATGTTTTAAGAAGATTTCTTGTAAGTGATGCGAATATAATTGTAACCATGTATTATTGAGCACGAAATATACAGATTCCACACAGAAATAGCCTGTGGAAGATTCACAAAAATGAAAAGGACAAAAAACATAGCATTCTGGAAGCCTCTTTGACTAACTCAAGAATAAACGAAACCATCAAATGCATTTTGAGAATTACAATTGACCATAATACCGATAATCTATATAGTAATTTATGAAAACAAGAAGCCAAAATTCATTATTATGAACAGAAACCCAAATACAATACATTATCATAAAACCAGGAAATTAATAAATTATGTTAAGGGATAAGTTCAAAAAGAAAAACAAAAAGTTATGCTGGGATAATATAATTTTATTGAGATTATGAGCTCAGCGTCTGAAGCCACGTATTACCAATTGAAGCATACCAAGATATTAACAAGGATAATGAAAATGATAAAAGTCCCAGCATTAGGATCGGGTGAGAAAAAATAGATAATAGAATCTCCTCACCTCCACACATCTTCTGAGGGCAAAGTCCAATCCCCATCCATGCACTAGATCATTCTACAAGCATATATTTGGAAAGTTCATTTAGGTGACTAAAAAGTTTGTATATATCACACAAAAGAAAGTTTGGCTACTCATTCAGTTATATTACAATAACCATCACGTGGGAGATGAAAAAATGAATATACCTGAATCATATGCCACACACATCGCCATGCTTCCCGAGAAAAAGCAGGGGCCATAATTTCCACAAATCTAAAATAACAGAAGAAATAATATTGTTAACTGCATAGATAAGAAAGATTACATAATGATATATCAAGGGTGAAAGAGAGAGCATACGCAGCACAAGGAGGCAGATGCGGATCACTACACCATCCTGGTTTCTCTTGAGTAACCCTATATGCCAACACGACATAAATATTTCAAGATTTAAGAGAACATTTGAACCGTGAAAAAAATGCCATATTACATCAATGCTTAAAATTAGAAAGATAGGAAGGCCAAAGTAATACGTGTGAACTTCTCTGTCACCCCTCCTCTTTGTCATCTCCCATGTCAATCCGTTATTGGGCTCAATACCAGGTTGAGAGATCTCTAAACCGTATTTTTTGACTAAATTCATATACCTAGAGATTAGAATTTGGTAAATTAATCAAACTAAAAATTGCATATAATGTACCCTTAAGTAGGCTAAACACATGAAAGTCATACTTGTCCCCGTCGAAGTGTTCCACTCCAAGATCTTCATCCCAGATTAAAATATATTCAAAAGCTGATACTATGTCAGGGTGCAGAAACCTTTTAGCATACCACCTGTATAACATGAAATTAGAACAGGGTGAAGAAAAGTAAGGGAGTGATGCAGTAGAATCATCATTCATGACAACATTAAGCACTTTTAAGAATTCCATATTAAATGTGAACAAAGACAATTGCCTTCTCATTCCCCGATATTTTGCCAATGAACTCAACATGTTATATGCAAATAATGACAGAAAAAAGTTATACCATTTTGTTTGTTTCTTTACACTAACATGGATTGCATTCTTTGACCATTCAAATTGATCCCATTCACTAGTTCGACCATCATAATGAAAGAGCAAAATTGCAAAATCATCAGAAAACTACAGAACAATTTTATAGTCAGTACTTCTAAAGAAAATATGAAAGAGTAAACATACAAATAAATTGAAATTTATTAATGTAGTCTATCTTTTAACCTTTTTCAGTGCAGCATCAATATTGTGCCTCTGATTATAACCAACGGTGAATGTAAGTAAATATTTTGGCTTTTTCTTTATGTCCTGCAGAATTCATGGTTTTGTTGTAAGATTTGCGGAAAAACAAAAGAAATAGGTATCTAACATGTAAGTGCTATCCATATCAACACAACAACTTATCGACATGCATATCTCCTGATACACTCATATGCAATGGCACCCACCCACACATGCATAAAAGCTGCATGAAGACAGAAATGAGATTACTGCATATCTCTAGCCAATTTGGCCGTGCATCAGGGGAAATAGTTTTGGCTCTCTAGTATACCCTTTTCAATTGAGATTAAGTGCACATCTCTAGCCAATTTTTCCGTGCATCAGGGGAAATAGTTTTGGCTTTCTAATATACCCTTTACAATTGAGGTTGAAGTATGAAAAAGAAGAAAGAAATGTAAGCATGGCTCTCTCTTTTCCTGTGACAGACTCGGCATTGTGATTTATAGACAACACACACAAACTCAAGTGCCTTGCATTACAAGCCATAGACAACACATGCAAATGAGACAGACTGACATCACAGAAAGAGTGCGCGTGGGGATTTTTATTCAATTTCAGAATTCTAGTCATATTTGTAGTCGAGCACAGATAAAAAGTAAAAACTATAAGCCACAGATAATTTCTTGTATAGTAAATAACTGTTTTGGTCATATACTTCACTAGGATCACCCCATAGTCGGCGCAAATAAAGATCAGACTCTGATACAACAATTCCCGGGGGAAGTGATTCAGCTCCTCGAGGATTTGATGAAACATTAATCTGTAAAAATAGCAATTTCAAATCAGATTTGATATAGTAAAATGCTACTCATCTAAAGCAAGAATAGTTATATTATGATATGATTACATGCTATATGAAACCTATAGCTGCAATGCAACAAAAATCAATAAGAAAAATAATTCAAAAAAGTACTTTAATTTATAAAAAATTAACAGTCCCTAATGATTATGTACGACCCTGTTCAGACTAGTATCTGTTAAGATATGTTGAGATATTATGTTGCAGATACTACATAATAGGGTAGATATAAGGCTGATTTGAATTTGATTTCCAGCCGGCTATGATTGAAAGCCCACCCTGTAGCTAAAAGCCATATTCATATTTTTTATATGAATTATGGTGACACTTTTTCCCTGGTTGCGAAGATGTCATTGATTCGTCTTTTCCTATCTCTGGCAGCTACATGTAAAGTTGGCCTCTCTGTCACTTGGATATTTAAACTCTACTTTCAAGGTGACTTAGCTAAGGAAATCTATACAGAGAAACCACTTGGAATCATTGCTCAAGGGAAATTTGGTGGCTGTGTTTGCAGGTTGCGCAAAGTCTTATACGGCCTCAAATAAAGCCCTAAAGCATGGTTTGGCAAATTCTGTTCTGTTTTTTAGGATTTTGGGACCATGGGCACCAAAGATGACCATTCAATATTTTATATACATTCTCTACTAATCAATGCAATTATATTGTTTATGTGGATGATATAGTTACTAAAGGAAATGACCAGAAATATTTGTTTTTGCACTTTCAAACTAAGGACTCAGGCTACCTGAAATATTTCCTAAAGAATGAAGTAGATCTGTAAAAGAAAGGTGTGCTCAATTATGCACTTGACATTTTAGAGGAGACTAGTTGGATCCTAATGTTGAACTTACGTTAGATCAAGGGGGTCATTTTTAGATCCTGCTAGATATCAAAGACTGGTTAAGAAGTTGAGTTACCTTGCTATGACTAGGCTTTTGTTGTAAGTATTGTGTCGGATCAAGGGTTTTTTTTAGATCCTTGCTATGACTAGGTCTTTGTCGTAAGTATTGTGTCGGATCAAGGGTTTTTCTTTAGATCCTGGTAGATATAAGAGACTGGTTAAGAAGTTAAATTATCTTACTATGACTAGGTCTTTGCTGTAATGTTTTGTTCGCGTAATAGTCATTGAGATTGTTAAAAGAGTCTCACATTGGACAATATATGGTCTGATTGATCATATGTTTATAAGTGGGGGCAATCCTCACCTTACAAACCGGTTTTGTAAGGTTAAGTTAGGCTCAACCACAATTCTTAAGATGGTATCAGAGTCTCGTTTAAAATCTGTTGGGCCATCTGCTATCAGGTTTCTTCTATCGGCATCCCCCATTTATGTCGATGCTCCATATGTACAATCCTAGATGTGAGGGGGTGTGTTAAAGAGTCTCATATCGGACAATATACGGCTTGATTATATGTTTATAATTGGGGGCAATGTTTACCTTACAAGCTGGTTTTGTAAGGTTGAGTTAGACCCAAACCAACCATAATTCTTAAGAGATGTAGTGGTTCAAATCTTGAGGTATTTCAAAGGATCTCTAGGAAAAGGAGGGTTGATTTATGAATTTCAAAGATCTAAACAAAGTCAATGCTAAGGCCTATTAGATTGATTAAGAAATTAATTTTTAATATTTTTAAGTACTACTTTGCAAGTTCAGCATAGTTTTTAATAGTGATGAGTATATGATAAATTTCAGTCGATAAGCTCCTGATTCCTAACCATCTAACCATCTGCACCCAAATTGTTGTTCAACACACATCTAGAAAATAATCAGTTCAAATAGTAGTCTATTTCATGAAAAGTTATATAGTTGATAAACCGTGAATGCTAGCACCTAATCACTATTCTTTTAAAAACATCCAAGTTAGAATAAAAGCCTATGATTATATACTTTTTCAACATACACGCAGACGTTTATTTCTTTTCTGGAATTGAAGTTTGTGACTATTTTTCTTTTTGGTAGGTTTTATATCCTATTTGCGTATGATCAATTATAGAACAAGATCACAAAAGATCAACCACAAATAAATTTCAAAATATAAACAAATGTTTATTTAATAAAATATCATCTGACACTTCAATTTGTACACCTTAAAATCTTTATTAGAAAAGAAGGTTTAGCTGTTTGAGATATTTCCAACACACAGCCAATAGCCACCGAGAAAGATCATTAACACAAAATATTCTAGCATGTCTTATGCAAGATAAAACCATGACCAAGAAATGACAATAGAGCATATTCTGAAAATAAAGAAACAAAGATCAAATTCAACCTTTCAAATAACAGTTTCATTTTCACTTATTATGTCTGTGCTAACAACCAAAGGATGCTCTCTTGGAATATAGTTATAATTATTGACCAAAATATGCAGCTTTACTTTTCTGAGAATATTAATGCGCGAATTTGAGTCCATCTAAAGAATAAGCACGGTGATTTACCTTTGGTAAAGTAGCAGACCTTTGGGCTTCAATATGTTTGGTTCCAGAAGATCCGTCAAAAACAGCATGAGCTCTGTCTATTTCAGTCCTAGTTACATCAAAAGAACTCTTTACACCTGAAAGTAAGCTAATCTGCAAAAGATTGACCCCCAGGTAAATGAAGGGAAGTTTCATAAGGATGATAAGTGCCTAATACAACATTTAAGAGATTAATGGTTGTAAATTTTACCTTATTCAAATGGACAGATGAAATTGAAATGCCAATAAAAATTCCAAAGGAAATTCCCATGATTGCTGTGATGATAATCCGGGTACTATCATTTGATCTTTTATGTGCACTAGAGAATAAATAGTAAACCAAGTTCAGTCATTTTGGTTGAATGGACACGGATAACAAGTGTTAAGTAAAAAAAGGAATTATTTCTCTTTTGAGCTACAAATACAATTTTCTTCTTACCTGCGCTGCATTATTCCCATGCAGTCAGTATCTAGCAAAATCTAGTCGAGATAATTGTCACACTGAAAATGATATCCTTATGCCAACTCTGAAGCAAATATGTCACCTTTCAAGAATCATAGGAAAGACCGAGTTTAATACACAGATATAATAGTAGTCAGGTAGGGTGTGCATTTGTGTGTCCAACTAATCTATCCGGCTTTTCATCCAAGCGAATTTCACCATGGATGCATGCATATCATGTGAATGTATAGAAGAAATCACATTACTTACTTGTGAGCTAGTCAAGCTTGTGTGTGTGTGTGTGTGTGAAATGTAGTTTATCAGAAACGTGACTTAAGACATTGAGACTAATTATTTCCGAAGCAAACACGATATCAAGCATATTTAAATCCACCAAAACAAACACAGAACCAACCAAACATATTCAAATCCACCAAAGCAAAGACAGCAGAAAGCATTTAAAGCCACTGTGTTAATACTGATAGGGGATTAGGGTAGCTTATGAGCAAGTTGGGTCAACCTTCTCCACAAGCCCTAGCGGAAAAAAAAATCTAAATTATCTGGCACTAATAACCATGAATTTTTCAAAATTAGCTTCAACCTTTCAACTTTCTTAAGCTCCATAGTTTATTATAATCATCTATAAGTTTACAAGGACTTATAAACTAATCCTAACTAGAAATGCATGGCCTCAAAGATTCAAGTCCATTAAGAACAAGGAAAAGCAAAATGTGGATAATAGCAGTGTCACAAGTCAAAACTTAGTGTATGTTTTATTCCACTTTTGGAGGAGTCAAAATTGATTCTAGAGATCTAGAATCAATTTTGACATTTTTCTCTCATGTAAAATTGATTTTGAATCGACTATAACTTCCGACTAGAAATTGGAGCTTTTGATTCTAGAATTTATTTTTACACTGAAAATTATTATTCAACTCATTTTTTCATGAAAGTATTCAAATATAAACTATGAAGCACGGACACTCCGAACACAAATACATCATTTTCTCTCTCCTTCATAATCATTACCACCCCATGAATCCAATTAAAAAAGGAATTAAAATTTTAAATAAATTAAAATTGTTCTCTCTTCTTATTGGTTGTTCCTAAGAATATGGATTTAAGGTTGTTTCCATGCAATAATTTCTCCACTGACACACCAATACCAGTAATAATTTGAAAAAATAAATAAATTAAACGTAATCACAAGTGTTGATGCAGGTGTGTCAATACCGGTAATAATTTGAAAAAATAAATAAATTAAACGTAATCACAAGTGTTGATGCAGGCGTTCGACATAGACACACGGACACGGCTTTTGTCAGAAGTGTCGGTGCTACATAGAATATAAATCAATTTATTACTTTCAACTCAAGTATAGACATAATCAATTATTTATAACCAATTACTTCAAAATCAATTTTCTTCATGCATAACCTAACACATAGAGTAGTCAATAGCACAATTTTCCCCAAACGAGAAAAAGCAAAATCCACTACAAGAACCAAATGAAATCAAAAGTGTTAAATTACAACTGAAGACGAAAACAGCGCAAATCCACAACTACATTACAACTAATAATCTAACTAAACGAAAACGAGAGATTCAATCGAACAACACACAACACCAGAATTCAAACGATTCCTAAATCACAGCAGAAAACTAAATTCACAACTTCGTGAAAACGAAAACGAAAATGGAAGTTTCGATGGAACTTACCGATTCGGTTGAAGGAAGAAACGGTATGGTTGAAGTTGAAGTTTGTTGGTGTTCGATCTCGATTGAACGAAGAGAGAGCCAGCGATTATATACTGTGAAGAGAATTTCACAAGACTATTCTACTCATGCTTGACCGTTGTTCAGTAGTGGTGTTGCAGAACTGGAAAATACGAAACTACCCTATTTTTCTTCTTGACTTGATTTTTTATGGCCTATAAATGTGTGCCACGCGGTGGACACGTATTTTTTAACTTTTCTGAAAAAAGAAAATATCTTGATTTATTTAGGTGGTCAGTCATGTAATTAAGCATCCTCCTCTCCATCAAAGAGGTGTTAACTTAATGTTGCAACTTCTTCATGCAATTTTGATTTCATAAAAAAAGTCTTCACTTAAACTAAAAAAAAATATTAATATTAGATTCTGGTTTCTTAAGTTTTTTTTTTTTTTATTTTTTAAATTATAAATTAATAAAAGACACGTGTGTCCGTGCGAAAAAGTTGATTCATATTATTCAAATCATTAAAAAAATTGCATTATAAATAATGAAATACATTAAATATTTTCTATGAAAATATAAATGTTAATATATATTAAAAAAAGTGGGTGAAACTCAACCTCAATAAAAATTACATCAATCTAACTGCCATAATAAGTACCAAGAGAAAAATAAAGACAAAACTGGAATAACAACAAATAACAACCAAAAGCAAAAAAAAAAACAAGAGAACCCCAACCAAAACAACAAATAACAACGCTCTAGACACAAGTCATGTAACGATCCTCTTTCCACCAAAACACCAACTAGATCTCAGATCACGAGACCCACCATCAACAGGCCTTCAAGAGGCTAGTCTAATATCATACCTCAGTAGACACTTCAATTAAGAATTAAGAATATGGATCAGGTTGAGAAGTCATAATTTAATAATTCATTTCTCCCAATCATGTCAGAGCAATCGTCAAATCCTCGTTATTTGAAATCACCAAATAAATTGCAGGTGTGGAGTGGTTTAAAGCTCATATCAACATATTTGTCATGCTAATCTTATCAGCCACTTTAGCATCATCAACAATATCATGGATGCTTATTCTAGTGGTGAGGAGAGCCCGCCGAAGAGATGAATTCTTTTTTGTTGTATCCCCATAATAGTTAATTTCAGTTGGACCACCTAAGTTTAACCGATGAAAATCTGATGATATATTTTGTGATATTCGGTGGAAATTAATAGTACTGGGAATTAGACATCCCACCATATAGAAATAATTGTTTTTGTGTACATGGTTTCAGCTTCGGTTGGGTTTTGAGAGGTAAAATCAGATTTCTGACAAGAGACAACCCACACGACAAATATGGAATTTACCCACTTGTGAAACTACTCCATAACCAAACTTTCATAAAAGTCTCTATTAACAATCCATCTTGATGTTTGGGGAGAGCAAGTATACTAAAAATCGTAGCTTATGTAGAGCATTGGAAAATCACGGTCACCAAATGATCGTACCTGATCAGAAGAATCGTCAAGGCAGCGGAATCTGGCTTGGAGAGCAAGATGGGGGGGGTACCTGCAAGGTTCTCCGATGCTTAAGTTAGTAGCTATCAGAGAATGAGGGTTGAGAGTGAAGAATAGAATACCTGACCCTCTGGTGAAAGAGGGTATTTATAGCCCCCAGCGCTGGGCCAAGGTTTCCTAATTGGGCCAAATCCAATTGGAGGCCCACGTGCTAGGAAACTGCCAGAACGTCCTTCTGCTAGGGCTGAGTCAGCAGGTGACCCACGTTCTGGAAGAGCATAGCGTAGGGTTCGGAGATGGTTGACCGAATCCCCCGCTGCGTGACGCGTGGTCTTCGCGCGTGGATAACTCTTGACGGTTATCCAGTAAATGGGCCCAATGATTTGGGCCTGCTCGGCTAGTGAGAAGAGCTGGGCCTGCTTGGTCCAGGCCAGAACACCAAATATCAATGATAAATGTGTAGGGGGTTTCCATTACATATTTCAGCATTTCCAGAATATGAAGCTTATCAGTTCTATCTTTCTTCCCTTTCGCCACTAGAGGAACATTAATGTTAGTAAATGCTTAGAAGGAGGTGAGGGCCTGAGAGCCTGATGTACATATGGAACAATGTTATCCAGACTCATATTCTTATAGACACAAATGGAAACTTCACTAGTTGAGTTCATATTACTTAGCACTGAAATAATTTTACTTTGTATTAAAGATGCTTGAAAACCACTAGGAACCAATCAATTTTCTAAATCCCACCGTACCTGTATTTTATGATAATCCATATTATAACAATTTCAATTTAAAAAGGGATTTTACGAATAGAAAAAAAAAAAATGCTAAGAAAGCGTGAGTGATAGTGAGTGAAGGAAGCTTTGCTTTTGTTGTACATTTCTACTCTCTTTTTATATACACATTAGTTATTTTTTGAACAATACTCTCTTTCTAAGAAACTTTATGATGATTTGGATGCAAATTTGAAATATAGGCGTTTAGCCCATTAGAAGATGGAGGAAGCTATTGATAGCATATAGACGACTTTTAATGGATTTTCTTGTTTTGTAATGTTTTTTAATGTTTCTTAATATGAATATTTTCTTGCATCTTGCATTACATCTTGCATTGCATATCATTTGCATAGTTCTCGCATTTGTCCAGGTTGCCCGAGATTTCAATTTCAGTTGTTTTTTTTCTCTGAAGTTAGTTGTCAATTATCAAGTTGTTTCCTCAACACCGCTACGGAACTAGAGCTGCCATTAGGTTGAGAATGGAAAACTAAGATAATCACTATATTGAAGTTAGAATGGAGATTGATGGTTCAAAATCAGGCATGACAAGTGAAGCTTCAGTCAAAGTCAATTTATCTTCTAAAGCCAAGTGTTTCAGACGTGACAGCTCATCCTTGGTGCTGATTATTCACTAGGCCTTGTTTCTTTATTGTTTGCATTTCTTACAATTGTAATGACTGTTTACTTTCAAACTTGTTTGTTTCTTACTGCTAATTTTAAATGTAATGAGCATCGCATGTTTTAATTCAATTCTTCTCATTTACTGCTTTATTTCTTTTTTTAAAAACAACAAAAATATGTTTCTTTTATTTGCTTTCTTTACCATGTTTAAGCAAAGATTGGAGGGAGGATGATGAAAACAAGATTCTAATAATTGTTGTTAGTGTGCTTTCGAATAAAAATCTGCTGATGATGTACAAGCATTGTTTCAACTCCCAAACACTGAAGAAATAAGGAAGTTTACCCCTTGTCAACCCATCTGAGCCTTTGAAGTTGGAGTTTCTTTTTAAATGAAAACCCCACAATTTTAACCTGGGGATGGGTAGTTTTCAGTTTATTCACTTGTGCATTCAAATTTAAAAGTTTCATTCAAGTTACCTTTCAATAAGGTCGCAATCTCAAGCTTTCCTTCGCACACATCAAAGAAGTGTCGAAGATGTCCTTCAAAGTCAAAGTGATGATGATGGTTTTCCGCAATCATTAAACAAGGAAGTCACTATCTTTCCAAAGAAAATAATGAAAAAATGAAAGAAAAAAATATAAAAAATTCAAGAAAAGTCCGCTAAGTCAAAACCTATGAAGGAGACTTAGGCAAAAAAATAAAATTGGGGCATCCCGCTGACTGTAATCTCAAAATAAAACAGTTCAGGCAAAGGTTAGGGATCACAAAAGAAAATCGTCAAAAGGAAAAGAGTTGACAAAAATCCTCAAAACAACAAATGTTGTGTAAGAGAAGTGACTGCCATCTCAGAAATCCCTTGGCCTCCGAATTATCATTGTTATACAAGTGTTGCAATTCCAAATTCTCTCGAAACCTGAATGCATAGGTTGAGTTAACTGAACATAGGATGGAAGTTCATCACGAAGATGGGGTGGGCACCAATAAATTTTGAGCCTTATATACTTTGTTTCTCAAACTGTGAACCAAGCCACGATACAACCTTCAGAAGTCCTAATTGAAGCTAGGTTTATTTTGAAAGCATGCTACAGTAAGGTTGCATTAACCTGACTCCTAAGAGAGTTTGTCAATCATTTGTCTTGGTCTTTTTTGCTTTACCTTTCACTTCAAATGCCATGTTTCTTTGCTTTTCTCTTTTGCTTTACAATTCCATTTCCTTTTGATTTCAAAAACTTGCATGCTTTGCATTTAGATTACCAGTCTTAAACAAACATTTTTGCTTGTAAACAACATTTCCTCATCAAGGAATTTCAAACAGTTGAGAAACTTGGTCCGTGATCTTATCAGGGGCATTTCATTTCAAGGATCCTATTGGGAATCAGTTCAAGATTTATCTTAGTGCAAGTTATTATCAGATTTGGTTTATCAAAAGATCTCTTTCAAGACTTATGTTGGGGAAATCTTCTTCAAGAGAATCTCCAAGCAGTTTATCAATCCTTCTCAAAAGGATCATCATTTCAGTATAATTTGCAAGTGTGATAGAAGAGCTTATAGGCAGTGTTCCATGTGTTGAGGAATCAGACATCCATCTCTGCCGCACAAAAAGAGTCTATCTCGATTGTTATCTCCAATTGCATTGCATAGTTCATTCATATCATACATAGAAAAATTTCATATCATGCATAAACAAAATTCAATATCATGCATGCAGATTCATATTCATTTGCATTTTCCAAGGTCTTGTTGCAAACAACATTTTCACCTTATGATCAAAGTCCAACTTACTTGGCATTTATCCTATACAGATTTATCCCTTTGGTTCATCTATCTATATCTATCTGATGCTTTCCCGGATGTGTCTTTATTATTCTGATGTTCTCCCAGAATTTATTTATCTGATGCTTTCCCGGATGTATCTTTGTTATTCTGATGTTTTCTCATAATTTGTTTATCTGATGTTTTCCCGGATATGTCTCTGATCATTCTAATGCTTTTCTAGAATGTTTAGATTGTTCCCATACATTCAATGCTCTTCTGAATGTCATGGATGCTTTCTTCAGAATCCTTGGTAGCGTTCAATGCTTTCCTGAATGACTACTCAGATTTTCCATTTGGTTTCCACATCCAACGCTTTTCTGGATGTCTCTAGCGTATTCTCGGGTTATCAGGTATCCTTTGTGTTCAGTGCTTTCTTGAATGTATTTGGTTGTCTCCGTTAATTCTAGAGTTTGGACTCCTTATCATCCAATGCTTTTCTGGACGTGTGTTCCCAAAGTTCATTCAACGCTCTTCTGAATGTCTTTGACGATCTTTTCCAGGGTTTATCCAATGATTTTCTGGATATCTCTAAGGCTTGCTTCTCGTACGTTCAACGCTTTTCTGGATGTGCTTGATTCTTCTCCAAAGTTCATTTAATGCTCTTCTGAGTGTCTTTGATATTCCTTTCTGTAATACGGTGAACTGACTTTTATAATCGAAAATGTTGCGGTTAAGCATGAGTCGCCACCGACTTTTATTTTATCCAAATATCGGAAAGGCTAAAAGAACAGGAAAATACCTTTTAAAAAGATTTTGAGTTCGGGGGGTAATTATGCAAAGGGAAGGTGTAAGGCACCCTTTGCATCCATGGTTTTCCATGGGCTCTTAATTGCTTTGCTCGTTTTGAAACCAAAAGTTTAGAAATGTATAGAAGATGAAGAAACAAGGACTTTAGCTCGTAAATGAGCGTAGCCTTGAGAGTGTTTGTTTAAGAAAAAGTTGATAAAAGACATTTTAGCCAGAGCAAGGCAATTAGGGGCAATTACCTTATAATTTGAAAAAAGAGTTCTTTTAGCCTTTCAGGGTGAAAGGGTCTATCCTTGCCATAAGAGGGCAGGAAGCCTTTCATTTGGAGGTTAAAGGGTCGTCGCAATGTCGTTCGCCATAAGACTGACCCATGCCATAGAGGGGCAGGTAGTCTAAGGGAAAGACCAGAATAGCCTTCATTCGTAGGCAACCAGAAGATACCTCAGCCTTTTTTCCGTAGGCAACTTCCGAGGGTCGAGGTCATGTTAGTGTATCGAAGGCAGCATCATTAGGGTCGCATGACCTTTTTATCGAGGCAACATAGCTGAGGTATCCTCATATTCGAGGGACATGGCTATTCTGCAAAAAATACACAAGGCAACAGGCAACAGGCAACAGGCAACAAGGCAACAAAGAGGTTACCCCAAAAGTGTGCGTGGGTGCAACAATCACGTGATTAATTCGATTAAATTATCTTGTAATTAGTGAGGCTAATTCAATTCAAGGTTACACTCCCTAAATTACTAACCACGCAATTTATCATAAAGCAATAACAATAGCAATATGGGGAAGGGGAAAATGAAACCAGCGGATCCCCCAATAGGGTTTGGCATAAGTAATAATAAAAGGCAGAAAATATCAGGGTTAAGGTTTAGGGTTACCAATACTCGTGGCTTCGGCAATCGACAAACCCTGAAAATTGGAAAAGAAAGAATAAACAGAAGGGTGAGTGCGTTATTAGTTCGGAGGCAAACAGAATTAACCTTAAAAATAAAGAATAAAGAAATTTAAAATAAATAAAGCAAATGGGCACTTAGCTTCGAATTTGATCTGACATGGTTGGCAGACGGAGGATGTCTTGAGACTAACCCTGAAAAGGCAAAAAGGCAAGGCATAGAAAGGAGTGAGTGTATGCACAGTTCAGAAAATATAAGGGCAAACCCTAAAATCAAAAGGAAATAAAATAAACTTTAAGATAAATTAAATACTTAACTTTGAGTCTTGATCGGGCGCGTAGTCGGAAGGTATTTGAAGAGTAACCCTGAAAAGGCATAAATAAAACATTCAGTGTAGGGCATGATCTTCGTAAACCCTGATTAAGGTACGAATTAAAATAAGAAAATACAAACGATTTAATTAATTATTGGTCTCGCGACCTAATTAATTAAATCGAGATAAAAATAAAGAAATCGAGTGCAAAAATATTTTTTATGATTTTTTATGGATTTTTATGAATTTTTTAGAATCATAATAAAATAAATGTGAATTTTAATGAATAAAAAGTAATTAAAATGTTTATGATAATAGAAAATAAATGGATATAATTATTATATAAAAATAAATAAATAGAATAATAATATATAAAAAAATAAAAATAAAAAGAAATAAAATTGGGAGAAAGAACTTAATTGATCCTGTGTTGCATATGGTTGGAGATCCATGGTGCATGTGCAGATCTGAAGGCGTTGGATTGGAACTGAGATAGATTTGATGTTTGGATACCTGCCAGCGTAGCGTGTGCCCGTGTGGGAGGAATAACGCTGGATCTGCAGGAAACTAGACTTTGAAAATTTAACAAAATAAGATGTAAGAGGCAGGGTTCGAACCCGTGCCCTATGAAGACCTTAGGATGCTGCTCTTCGCCACCACGCCAGGCTCCGCTCGCTGTTAGCAAAGTAGCAAAAAGGTTATTTAAATGTAACCATAAAACGTTTGAACTCTAAAACCAACACGCGCTACAGTCTTCCTCTCCGTTCAGACTGTTTCTTTCTACCAGAGGTTTTAGCTACGAACATGGCTGTTGGTATACCCTATAGCCACGGTTTCCATGCGTAGTTACATGCCTGCAACCATTAAATTTACATAATAATGCACATAAACTCCGAATCCATACATGGTTCGACTAGAAATCTTCTCCTGAATGCAATGGTGCCATTAATTTGGGGTGATTTTTCCTGTCTCATGAACCCCCAAATTGGAGCTCTAAAAACCTAACAATGGCAAACTACATGTCCTGCATCAAAACTCAAATCAACGTATCCAGAAAGTTTGCAAACATGATTATGAACATGATTATGCATCCAAAATGTATTTACAACTCGTCAAATATTGAAATCGGGATTGTGCAAAAAAAAGGCAAACCGAGTTCGTATATGGCATGATCCTTGGCGCTGCGCCGCCCGATAGTGATTGGGATTGCTTCGAAGAGGCCCCAGGAACGTTATTCGATTTCCAAAACTTCTTGAATCACGCTGCAAATTGGAATTCGATTTGAACTTTTGCTTCGACTTTTTTGAGTTTAGCCAGAGTTTCTTTGTCTGCAATCCTTCTCCCTGTTTTTGATTTCTGTTCTCAGTATATATACAAGTGATTTTAGGTTTAAGAACTTGAATCAAATCCCTCATATTTTGGATGATTGTAATTTGGTTTTGAATAGATATTGAATCCTTCCTTTTTAGTCTTCAATCAGATTCTACTCAATCCAATCTTACATGATTCCAAAAAATCAGAAATCAATTTCCCATGATTCCAATAATTCAGAATTTTGGCTTCTAAAAAAATTCAGAATCCAACTATTCCATAATTTTTTATGATTTATTTAATATTTTAAATGAATAAAAAACTCAAATAAATATTAATAAATCCATAAAAAATAAAAAAAAGTGGAATTAGAGACTTCTCTTAAAGTCATGGGCTTGGATCAATTTAAGTTCAATGGACTTTATTTCTACTTGCACCTAAAAACCAAAAAAAAATAGAATGATATGTAAATATAATAAAATGATTCACTAATTTTAATTAAAATTCAACTTAAATCTAAATTGAATTAAAAAATATAATTGTAAGCCTAAAAAGGGTTAGTGAACCGAAAATATTGTTAAATCGTAAAAACGACCAAAATACGCAAAGATGTACGTGTGATACATATTTTCGAAAAAAATGCAAAATCAAGTTAATTTGCAGATGATATGCAAAGCATACGCTTAAAAAGAATCTGGAGGGCAAATTTTGGGGTATGACACTTTCCGAAGTATATTCAATGCTCTTCTGAATGCTTTTGATGATCGTTCCTATTGCTTTCCAGAGTTTATTCAACGCTCTTCTGAATATCTCTGATGTCTGTCACCTTTATTCTGCTATCTCTTTCATCAAGTCTTTTACTCATCCCATCATTAGTTTATCTCTCGTGGCGTTATATTCCCCACGGAGTTTCGAGTTCGTCTCATATCATATCATACAAAAAAAAAGGAAAAAGAGTCCATACATTCATGACATTTCATATCATTCTTAAGGCATCTTAGGCTAAAAAATCGGGTTTTGTTTATATTTAAGTATCTCCTATCTTGTCGAGATGAAGTTTTTAATCTTCATATCTTCTGATAGAAGAAACTTAAATAGGGGCAGCTGTTGCACCCTGATTTTTACCCTACGATTCTATTTCATTCACATCATTGCATTTTATTTAATTAAATCATACTTTTACTAATTTTGTTGCTTCATAATCATTTGCATAATTTTAGAACACTGAACATAATTTCGCATTCGTTCGAAAAAAGAAAAAAATATTTATTCATATGCATTTTATTAGTCTTTTAATTTAAATATTAATTAAAGCTCAATTTATTTATTTTAGATTGAATTTTAATAAATGTTTAAATTAAAATATATTTTGCCATATTTTTGCATTTTTTGTTCTATTTCTCTTTGTTTTATAGGTGCAAAGCAAGATGTCATTTTTAGCCCATGTTAATTCAAGTTGCAAAGGCCCATAAGCCAATTTTGTGGAACACACCAAAAAGTTTCACGTTTTTCCATTCAATTTTTATGACATTGCACAAGTATCACAAACACACAAAAAAGAGCAAACTCTTCTCCTCCCCAATTGTCCAAAATTCTGCTCCACTCTCCATTCCACTACTCCACTATCTTTGAAACAAGTTCAAATTTCACAACAAAATTGTACCAATTGACAGAAAATGTTCCCTTTGATCTTATCCTCAATTCCCATTCAAAACCCTAATCACTCTCCTATATAAACCAACTCACATTACAAACAAAGGGGAGGAAGAAAAAACTTAAAGAAAAGCTCTGCATAAATTTCATAGAAGAAAGCTTTCCTCCAAACATTTTTGAAGCCTATCCTTCACACTCCAAACAAACCAGAACAACTTTCATCAATTCGTTTCCGCAAATCTTTGAACCTTCATCCTCAATATCCATTTCCATCAGCTGAATCATCACCTAGTGCAGCATCTCCAAATCTCCAGATTTAAACACCAACTTACAACAAATTTAAACATTTGCACAACAACAAACAACCCCATCAACACACTTCACATGCATCAACTTCAAGTCCATTCAACAATTCTAAGAAAACTCAATTCATCCAAAGCCAGGGCCGGCCCTGGGCCTGGGCAAGCAGGCCCACAACCCAGGGCCTCAAAAATAAAGGGGCCTCAAGCTTTTTTGGTATGGGCTTTTATTAGTATGATATACAATATATATACCTTTTATTTTGAAATACATCATGTCTGGTATATGTGGCGCAGCGGTAATGAGACTTGGTATCAAAAGCAGATGTCACGTGTTCAATCTTTGCCGAAGGATTTTAGTAATTTATTTTATTAAAATGCCAAACTACATGGAACAAGGTTTAAACCTTTGGCATTGTACTTTCAGAAATTAAAATATTACCAACTAAATAATGGAATTACTAACCACTACTTTTTATTATATACTATATATATACTATATAATATTAAATTTACTAACTTTTCTGATTTTATTTCTTTAATATAATATACTATATAGTATTAAGTTTATTAGATTTTATTTCTTTAATATAAATTTTTGATGATATTTATTTTTTGTAATTAAATATTCAAAAGTTTATTATATGATTAAATTATAATAAAAAAATTATATAATTATATAATTATTAGTGGTTTGATCTTGTTTATAAAAAATATATATTGTTAAATTTTATTTTATTATAATATATTTAAAAAATTGTATATTAGTGTAATTTTTAATTAATTCTTATGAATATTTGAATAATAAATTTAAATTTATAAGTTTAAAACATATTGATCTAAGTTATGATTTAAGTTAGTATAACCTAACATAATATTTATAAGATGTATATAAAAGTTAGTATAACCTAACATAATATTTATAAGATATATATAAATCTTTAATTAATTCAATTATTTTTATATTATTACGTCAATTTTGACGGTTAACTAAAGTATCACAAAACAACTAAATAGTGAGAAAAGTATAAAGCGGTAAACAAACTTAACTCAAATTATTGATTTTTTTATTTATAAAAAGAAACATTACTAAATTTATTTTATAATAATAAATTAAAAATTAGTAATATTAATATTATTTATAACTAAATATTTTTATTAATTGTTATTTTTTTAGGGGTCCAATTTTATTATTTACCCTGGGCCTCTAAAAATCAGGACCGGCTGTCACTCAAACCAACCTATAGATTCACAGCTTTTTGCTCTCATTAACTTACCTCACAACACCATAACACTCAGCATCATTTTCTGTCAAAAGCAAAGCTGAACCACAACTTCATACGCATCACGGCTTCACGGATCCTTCATACCACAAAATCCACCGAGCTTCATCACCACAACGACTCACACAACATAACCTCCGAGTCAACACGACGCTCGCAGTTCTGATCCTCCAATCGCACAACACCGACCTAAAACGCTTAAGTGGATTCGGAGTGGTAACTTCTAACACCAATCTTGCATTTATTTTCTCTGATTTGATTATGATAATGCTGTGAATGCTTGTTGGATGTCGTAGATCATGCTGATGTTTAAATTCCTGTTTGAACCTTGGCATTTTTGTTTGTTTGTATCGTGAGAGAGGAAATTGACAGAGGGAAGTTTCGTTTCTGGAACGCAATCAGGGAGAGAGTCGATAGGATTAGAATGGTTTAATTGTTGCTGTTGTTTCGATTAGAAGAGAGAGGTTCTGTTGAGAGAATGTGAGATTTTTTTTGAAGCGTGAAAGAGGAATAACAGGGAAAGGAGAGATTTGAGTTATTTGTTTTTGTTTCCATTGAAAGTGCGGATGAAAAAAGAGGCGTGAGAAATTAGGTTTAGGGCGGACTCCACAAACTGTTAGTATTAGGTTTTTTTGTGTTAATAATGCTGGGCTTTTGATTGTTGTGGCCCAATCCGAAAGTGATCTCCGCACCCTATATTTGGTCTACAGAACCCCTGTCATGGCTATTTGTGGTTTGCCCTGGGCGAACCTCTTTAAGCCCACCGAATTCCCTTCTATTCACACCTTCCTTTTAATTATTTTAGCCTTTGTGTTTTGGTTTTTATGTTATTTGTTTTAAGTGATATTCTTTAGTTTGATTGTTTATTTTGTTTCATAATATTATTAAAAAATACAAAAACATGTTTTTTAGTTTAGACTTTATTTTCCTTATTAAATTCCAAAAATATTAGATTAGTCCTTTAATTTTTCAATTTTAGGTAGGATTAGTTTAACATAATTTTAGGATTTAGAATTCTCCCACCGTCTTTTAGTTTTAGTTTTCTTTTTCTTTTCAACTTTTAAAACACTTAATAATTATTCAAAAGTAGAGAATGGTGAGTATCCTTGCATTGATATTTAATTCACCACTATTCACACTTCCCTTTAAAAAAATACCCAACAAAAAAAACACTTAAAATACCTAATAAAATTTCATATTCTTAAAAAGGAGAGAAGGGTGGATATCGTTGCATTGGGATTTGATTCACCATTATCTACATCAAAAAATACCAACCAATCACATTTTTATTTTCCTTTTAAGAACATGTTAATTCTTTTCCACGACAATTGTGTAAGTCTCCAAAGGTCGAGCAGCAGTGGAATGCGACGTTTAACATCGTTCATTTAAAAAACACAAAACATACAAAAATTTGTAAACCGAACTACGGCTGCTCTGATTCCTTAAAGGAATACGTAGGCATCGAGTCGCGGGGCTCGAACGAGCACATCTTTGTAAATATTTCTTTCTTTTCCCCGTGTTTCTTTTCTCTTTCTTTTTCGAGCGTTTCCCTTTAGCTTTTAGTTTTAGATTTTTAGATAACACCCATAGATTTAGACTAATAAGAGAAGATCCCGTCGAGTACGACGGACGTGAGGAGTGCTAATCCCTTCTCCTTGTGTAACCGACACCCTTACCCTCTTCTCTTGGTCGTAAGACCTTTTGTTTGTTTTACCCTTTAGGTTTTAGTCGATGTTTTCCTTTCCCATTTTTTGTGATAAATAAATAATCGATGGCGACTTCATTGATTTTAAATCTAGTTGATGTTCGATCCGGTTGTCACACACATTACCCAAACCCGCACCTGAAATCGACACCCGAACCCGAACACAAATCCAAAGGCTGTTCGAGTTGCAAAATAACACCCACGCCCACACCCGTTGGGTTCAGAATTTTTTACCCAAACCCAAACCCGCAGCAAAACACATAAAATACATTTTTCCTATAATTTTCTCACAACTATATATATATATATATATATATATATATATATATATATATATATATATATATATATATATATATATATATATATATATATATAAGCGGGTGAAATTTTGGATTTTGGGTGCAGGTTTCACACTACCCAAACCCGCACTCGAAATATCGGGTGACACCCGAACTCAAACCCAGTCAATTCTGGTTTTCACCCGTTGACTCAGATTCGTCTGCTTGCCATCCCTACGATGTACAACAAATGATTTAAGAAACTTACTCAAAATATGAGCTTTTGGAAACTTGATGAAATAAGTTGAATAAACACTTGCTTGGATAACACTTACTTTGTCAAAGTATCGTAAAAACTTGCTTCAATAAGTTGCTCAAAATGAAGGATTAAGAGTTTTTGTGAATAAAATGGAAGAGTTGACTGCAAATGAAGAATGGGGGTTATGTCGCGCTAAATATATACTTAAAACAGGTTCAAATATGCATTTCCGAAATCTACTAAACTTAAATTATGGGTGGATTCGGAGATGCATCTTCGAAATTCCCTTGATTTTGAAAAAAAAAAATGCTGTTTCGGGTATGCATATTTGAAAATTTCTCTAAAAAATATGTTATAGTGAGTTCATTAATATATATTTGAATTTTGAAGATATTTAAATTTTTTTAAAATTTTGGCCAATGACCTCTAAGAAGACACAAAGATTATTTTAAGGGTTAAGTATGTTTTTGGTCCTTATAAATATCTCAAATTTCATTTTTAGTTCCGATTAAAAAAATGACATATTTTAGTCCCTATAAAATTTTTATGCATTTAATTTTACTCCCTGCTATTTTTTAAAATTTTGAAAACTGTTTAATTACTCTTAAATTTTTAAATAATTTTTTTAATACTTGTTTAAAATATTATAAAATATTTATTTATAAAATTATAAAGTTTTATAAAATGAGAAGAATTAAATATGAATTTTTTAAATTTCAAAAAATAATGATAAAAGTAATGCAAATTTCTAGAAATTAAATTTTGAAGTTCTTTTTTCGAGGAACTTTTTATAACGTTCTAAACATGTTTGTAAAATAATCATTATAAAATATACATCGGTTTAACTGTAGGAACTAAAACTATGTGTATAATAATTTTAAAAGGACCATAACATGTAATTTTTTTAACAAAAAAGTAAAGATTTTCCTGACGTGGCAGACTTAGTTGAAATTTTTTATTTTTTAAAATTATTTTTAGTGACTTGACAAACAAGCTAAATTTTTAGTCATATTGAACACATGACTTAGTTAGGGCACCACAATTTTACATTTGTTGTCCTAATTCTTGGGTTAAGTATATATATATTATAATAATATTTTATTAACTAATATATTAATTAATTTATATTTTAATATTCTAGTTAATTATTGTTAACGTTATTAATTAATATATTAGTTAATTAATTTATAAAATAAATTAGTTAATATATTAATTAATTAAATTATAAAATATATTAGTTAAAATATAATAGTTATATTATAGTTATTAGTTAAAATAAATAGTTATATTATAGTTACTAGGTAATATTAGTTAAAATATAATAGTTATATTATAGTTATTAGTTAATAGTAGTTAACATTATTATTAATAATACTGTTACAATTAATATTTATTTTAAAATATAAACTAAATTATAAATTAAGCTAAATTAAATTACATTAAATTATAAAATATAAAATAAATTAAACTAAAATAAATTAAATTAAATTAAGCTAAATTAATATAAACTAAATTATTATAACATAAATTAATTTAGTTTTAATTTAAATTAGTTTAATTTTATTTTAATTTAGTTTTAATTTGATTTATTTTTAACTACATAAACAAATTTAATTTAGTCATGTTTTATAAGCTATGTTTTATAAACTAATTTAAAAAATACTGAACCAAATCAATTTAGTCATATTTTATATGCTATATTTGAAAAAATACTGTTTGTCATGTTTCATAGGTTGTGTTTTAAAATAATAATGTAGCTTTTAAACTAATGTTATAAACTAATTTAATAAATTAATTTAAACTAATTTATTAATGTTATTTTTAATTAGTAATTTAAATATTTAAAATTATTTAAATATTAACATTTTTAAATACCAATAATATTTAATATTTTTTAAATATTTATGTTACAATAGTTTAAATACTAACGATAAATATGTAATTCATGTAATATACTAATGTTAATATATTAATTAATAAAATATTATTAATTAATAATAATAATAAAACATATATTATATTAAAACATAAAGACCTAAATAAATATATTAACATTATTATATTAGTTAATAAAATATTATTATTAATAATAATAATAAAATATATATTAAAACATAAGGACTTAAATAAATAATTAATAAACATGTTTTATGAAATTATTATAATAAAATATGTCAAATGAAATTAAAATAAATAAAAAATAAATAAAAATTCTAATTAAGCCTGTTATGTCAATAAAAATAATTTATAAAAATAAAAAATTTCAACTAAGTCTGCCACATTATTAAAAATTATTAAAAATAATAAAATAAATTTAACTAAATCCGTCATATGATTAAAATTAAATTAAAAAAAATAATTACCACGTCAGTAATTTTAATAATTAAATTTTTGAAGGGACAAAACACTGAAAATGAATTCAAACTTTTTTTTTACGAGAGTAAGTTTTTAAACCTCGCCCATATATAGGCTATGATAGAGGGTAAAATAACTATTATCTCAAAAAAAAAAAAAAATCATACTTAATCTATCGTGTTTTCTTATTATTTTGTATTCTGAATTTACTTCCCTAATAAACAAAGAGAAAAAAGTAATAAATTCTGATTTCGTAGCTCTCTTTCGATTTCACTTCGTCTCCATCACTCTCCGCCTCGACCACCGCCGGCAGCTGCCCAGCATATCACTCAGTCCTCTGCTCAGCCGCAGACATCACACCAGCGACCGTCCCTCCATCTATACAACTCTGTCAAGTGAGTCATCATCTCCTCACTCCAACGTTCCTTGCACTTTCTGAATTTTTGTGTACTGTAATCAAACTTTCATCACTTTTTGATTTTCGATTGTTTAATTATAGGATTCATATGAATTTGATCACGATCTTATGCTAACAATTTCGATTTCGAAAAGATTGTAATCATGTTCTTACAATTCAAAGAATTTTTTTTCAAAACTTGAAAGTTAGGTTTTTTCTTCTAGTATTTCCATTACATTCTGGAAATGATGAACTATTTATGCTTCATTTTCTAAAACCTTATCGAAATCGTTAAAAAAATCTATCCTTTAGTCCAGGAGTTGCTGATTTTTCTAACCCTATATCTTTAAGATTTAGGGTTTATAAACTATAAAACCTAAACAATTTAATGGCTCATTCGCTACAACTATATCTCAAACGCTAAAATATCTTTCCTTTTAGTCCAAGTTTTGTTTCTTTAAACCCTCTATATGTAAGATTTAGGGTTTCGAGCCTAAACCCTTTGCTAATCATGCTTCATTTGCTATAACCTTATCTAAAATGTTTTTAAAAATTCTGTCCTTTGGTCTAAGTGTTGATTCTTTAACCTTAAACTATTCATGCTTCATTTGCTACAATCCTCTCTAAAGCGTTTGCAATAAATATATCCTTTAATATGTTGATTCTTTAAAATTTAAACCCTGTATCTGGAAGATTATAGAGAAAAACTCAAATTAATGTTTTGTTTGCAGCAGCTTCCTCAATTTTCTTGTACTCATAGAAGGTGTTAGATAGGATATCCAACCATACATCATGATTATTGAACACAGATACCAAACATTATAAGCTCCTACGAAAATTATTCCCTTCACCATTCTAACTGACTAACATGATTCACCCTTAGATTTAATATGAGTCAACATATCTCGGCAGCTTCAATCTACACTTTTCAAATTCATCTAAGAGACCACATATCTAAATGATTCCAGTATGTCTATATATATGCAAATGGCAAAAAATGAATTTGGATTGAATTTTAATGCTGTTTTGCAACTCCCATTCCAGTTTTTGATGAAATACATGAAGATTGAATTTCATCAAAAACTAAACACAATTTAACACTTTGTGATTTTTATTTAATGATGCAGATCTTGAAGTAGAGATGCATGTATGATCTTTAACTGTTTTTGATTGGAAGATTTTTTGTTATGGCAACGGCAACATATCCACCACCACCGCCTTATTACAGGCTTTACAAAAATTACGCGCAAGACCCTCAGTCTGCCCCAGAGCCTCCACCACCAATTGAAGGAACTTACATTTGTTTCGGAGGCAGTTACACTGTGAGGTTTTTTACACTTGTGTTTTTGATATTATTGCGGTCCTTATTACTATCTGGACAAATATTTATTCGAGACGATATTGCTCAGAGTTATGAGAATGGTTAAATCCGTGAGGTTGATGGCAGAAGCTCCAACGATTTCTCGTTAAAGTTTCCTTTCAAAATCTGTTTATAATATCGTCATCTAAACACGAGTTCTGTTTACTATCTAGTTGTTTGGTATCCCATTTTTTAGGGCTGTGATAGGTGCCATCTATAATGCCCAATATACTTAAAAAATGGAGAAGTTTCTTGTCCGACGTGATATCATTAAATAGGGTTATGTAGTTAAGATTTTCCCATATTCTGCACCGCAAAAACTGGATTTGTTGTTATTTATATTCAAGATCAGATTGTGCTCAGTCATGTAAAACATGGTTTCTTCTTAGTTGTTTGAGATGCAATTTTCTGAAAGTATATATTTATCTGTGAGATTTTATGCAGAAACCTCTTTGGCATGATCATAGTGTTAATATTTTGTTTATTTATTTATTTTTACGTAGACTAGTGATGTTCTACCAAGCTTGGAAGAACAAGGTGTTCGCCAACTCTATTCCAAGGGACCTAATATTGGTAGGCTATCTTCAACTTTTTTATGCTCAATTTAATTTCAAAATGTTATGAAGTGGCTGGCCATATGAGTTACAAATAGTTGGAGTTTTATGTTATGTATTTCACTCTTATCCTCAGTAGTGTTGTCAAATAGCGGCACTATAACATAGTGGTATTTGAACAAATCACTATTGTTCAATGATAAGCTAGTAAAAGATGTTGTCGAATAGCTGCTATAGCGGCACTTTAGTAAAAGATGTTGTCCCCCCGGTCTCAATCTTCCCACTTTCTTGTCTATATAAATGCTTCTTTTGATTAGCCTCCTTCAATTTATGTTGAGACATTTTTTCATTTAGTGATTTTGGGTATAACAAACATTGTACCCTCTAATGTAATTGTATAGTCTAGACTTGTGGGCTTGATCTTTTAGGGATTATTAACATTATAGTTTTGTGAGTGAAAAAAATACTGAATTATTTACAAAACATGGTGTTGCTACTAGATAAAATATTACCTCTTATAATTAACATCTTACCTTCCATAGATTTCAAGAAGGAGCTGAGATCACTTAATGGAGAATTGCAACTACACATTTTGGAGCTTGCTGATATTCTTATTGAGAGACCATCACAATATGCAAGGAGAGTTGAAGAAATTTCAACCTTGTTCAAAAATTTACACCACCTTTTAAATTCCCTGCGTCCTCATCAGGTAAACAATATTCTAGACAGTTATAATTATATGTACCCGCCTTTGATTTGGATGCTTTTGGTCTTTTTCCCTTTTCTGAAATTTTCATTATATCATGTATTTATTTTATAGGCTAGAGCAACTTTGATTCACATTTTGGAACTTCAGATAGAGCGCCGTAAACAAGCTGTGGAAGACATTAAAAGGTATGCACATTTCCTGATATTTTTCTTAATGTCCTTGTCTATGGTTTTAGAACCTTTTACAATTTTTGTTGGTATGCTGCCAACCTTCCCGGATTTCTGTATCCATGAGTCAGTTCATTCTTTCTG
Organism: Vicia villosa; assembly: GCF_029867415.1. NCBI lineage: Eukaryota > Viridiplantae > Streptophyta > Magnoliopsida > Fabales > Fabaceae > Vicia > Vicia villosa. Next base: position 214,994,530 of record NC_081181.1, read on the forward strand.
GTTGTACCCACTGCTCCAATATCCACTCAAGGCCAGTGTAGGTTTCTTCGAGCAAGCAATGCCAAAAAGGAAGTTTATTCGTCCCTGTTAGTTTATTGATTGAAAATGGTGAAAGATACACAAGAGACTCTATTCTCTTCACACGGGGTAAACTAGTAAACACTTCTAAGAATGGAAAAGATACCTAACCGATTTAGGGAAATCATATTTATATGTCCCCTAAAACAGAAATACAAGAGAAGATAACATTTGCAAAACCTTACTAATTTTCAAACAAGGTCCTCCGTCGTAGGTTCGTACACCCATGGCTGCTTGCTTACCAGGGTTTTATTTTATTGAAAGAGTAGATTATATTATTTCCTTCTAGAATCTAGAGTTTTATGTTCAAATAAAATTTAATGCATATAGTTTACTGTTACACAATCACATCATCTTTTTCATGTTTCAGCAACATGCACTTTTCCATTTAACAGTAGAAGGAATATTAAAAACTTCATGAATTTTTAATGATGTAGTTCTAATTGATAACGGAAATTGGAAACATCACCTGTCATTCATGTGATGATTTATGTTGCCAAATGTTTTCTAATGAAGTACAGTTATTTTACTTTGACAACCAGAAATCATAGAGCATTTCACATTGTACTTTACCATAATTTGAAAGACAATATCTAGTGTATCGGTAAGTTACCTTTGCTGTATATAAATAAAATGACTATAATTCTTTGGAATCTTGATTAGTCTAAATTTGAGATAGTATAGTTCACGAAATTTGATAGACGCAATGATTCTGCCCTTTGTTAAACCTGTGTTTCTTTTCTTTTTAGGAGGAGAGAAGAAGCTCGAAGACTCCTTAATGAGTCATTGGCAACACTTGATGGTCATTAAAGCATTGTGTACCTTGTATTGTTGTGCAACTACATCTCAATGAATTTCGACCAATAGATTCATACCTTGCGTCAAAGGTTGCCATGCTATAAGTTATAGGGAAGACTGTTTTATAGTGTGTCGTAGATATTATAACTACTTGTGGATGAACTTTTAGGATTGTTCTTTAAATTGTGTGTGAGAATTGTTACTTGGTAATAACTTTTAGACACTTTAATTATGTGCTCAATTTCTCTTTGAAGTAAACAAATGGAGTCTGAAAAAACAAACAGAATTGACATTGAGCATATAGTAGTTAGCATGGATAGCTAGATTCCAAATCTTTAGTTTTACACTAACAAGGAAATATAAGAGCACACAAAAACCCCGGCTCCATGAAATTATGATCTTCTACTATATCATCAGTCCCATGAATTGTCTCACATTCTGACTAACAATTGTTCTCCACTCCATCTAATCTAGCTGATCACTTTCCCATGTTAGCTTTGAGGCAACTCTTTCATGCTGTGGGAAATATTCCTACAAGAGCAAAGAACCAAAAGAACCGGTGAGACATTCGGATCATAATTTGAATTGGTTGGATCGACCGATTATAAAAATATCAGATAGAATAGAATTACCTCCATGTTTTTGACAAGTTCTTTTGGTGTTGGGGCAGATACAATTATATGACGAGCTGTGGGGCTAATGAATCCTTCCTCCACAGCTTTGTCAATGAAAGACAAAAAGGAATTGTAGTATCCATCAACATTTAGCAATCCCACCTTCAAAAACAAACAAAAAATATCTTAAAAGGGAAAGATATATGCCAAGTTGAGAATTGAAATCATTTGTGTAGAATTAAAATCTTTACTGGTTTATCATGTATGCCAAGTTGAGCCCATGTTATCACCTCAAGAAGCTCCTCAAGTGTACCATAGCCACCTTCATGCACATAAATATAAACCCTTTAAAAAATGTCACTACAAATAGACTAAATGGTTTCAATATTGAATAATTTTACATTTTGTTTTACAAAACTGTGCCATTTCCACAGTTTTTAAAAATAATTATATAATAATATATGAATAAGACATTTTTTCTGACATTGTGATGAAATTATTCTTTTAGACAATATGTGGAAACCCTCCTAGATAATGGAATGAAGACAAATAAACCTTTATTCTTAAGGATTTGAAAATATGTATTTTATTCTTTTTTAATAAATAAAATTAGACTATGAACTATGAAGTGTTTTGTTTTTGTGGCTAAGCTCATGAAAGATTTCATCAAGACTGGGAAAGCTGCCAATATTATGGGCCCCTATCTCTTTGGGCCTGTGTGGATAAACCACTTGCAATGTCCATGTCAGTTAGTATGACAAAAAATAATAATTTTTTGCCCATGTTTAAGTATAAAATATTATTTAAGTTTATCATTGTAAAAACATACAATTAAAAATATATTATAAATATCAATTTGTTTACATCAATATATTATAAAAATTTAAAAAAAAAACTTAGAAACTGAATCATAAGCCAACTGATTATACCAATCTAAAAATGTACAAGAGTATGTTTTGCAAGTTCGCACCACTAGTTTATGCTATAATCTCACATGAATAAAGTCGAGTTTTTTTTTTATATAAATATAATTCTCTTGCGTGTTTATAATATTTTTTTAAAAATAATTTATAGTGTTTTTTTTTACTTGCAACTTCAAATAAGATTTTAGCTTATAATTTATAATATATTGTTTTACTACTATTTATACCATCATTATCATAAATAAAAAGATTAAATATTACTTTAGTTTTTAAAAATATTTTGTTTGTCATAATTTACATTTATCAATATCTTAAATTATTAATTTTATTAAATATTTTAATTTAAAATTTTATTTTATCTTCTTTGGTGTCGCATTTCTCAACTGACACCAAACATAATTTAAAGTGATCTTTAGAAAAAAAAATATAAATAATTTTCAAAATTAGGTGATGTGGAAAAAAAATCCAAATCACACACCTAATACACCTAAATCCATATGAGTCCAATTAATATTTGAATGAACCTAAATCTTAGTACACTTTCGTCTTTTTCCACAAATGACTTTTCTAATCTTTATTACTTTTGACCTTTTTAAATTAATATCTGGTCTTAGAATGTTTGTCATGTGATAATTAATGCATAATCAAAGTAAATTTAAAAAATTCTTTTTGGACATTTTATGGTCTTTTCATCAAAGACTAGACTATACCCCACTTATGGTAGAACTTTTTAATCAATCTTTTCATAAAGTTTTATTTATTCTTAGTTTAAAGGAAATTTGCAACACTTTCGCAAATTCCAACTAAAATTTAAGTGCATTCCAACAAAATTAAAATAAATAAATAAAAAGCATTTAACATCTTTTATTCTATTATTAATTTAATAAAGTTATTTTACCTAATAACTTTAAGATTATCTACTTTTTTCCCTCTAATTTTAAAAAAAAAATTTACTAAATTGCAATTGACATGTGTAAATTTTGTTCAATACTATCAAAGAAATGACTTACATTCTCCTAAAATAAAAAGAGAAAAAAAAGGTACTATTAGTTTACAAGGTCCCTTAAATTAATCCATCATGAATTAAAGATTAATAACATTATCCATGTGAAAAATATTGGAGCTAGAAAGTAGAGTGTACCAACCAGGTAAAGCAATAAAAGCATCAGAATTTCTAGCCATTTCAGCTTTCCTTTGATGCATGTCAGCTACTGCTTTCACTTCTCCCACTGTTTCTCCAGTAAGCTGCACCATATCACATATACCAAATTATCACTCAAACAATAGTAAACTTATAAAGTCCGCGAATCAAATATATCTGTGTGAAATGATCAAATATGACAGTTATTTACGTGAAATAATCAAATACGACGGTTATTACGAGATTAGAGAGTATTGTAAGATATTTGTTTGGTTTGGGAAGAAACAAGAGGAATATAGAGAATATAGAAAAGGAATAATGCCAAGGAGAATATGAAGAGTGTAAGATAGAACATGGAGAGAATGACAAAATAGTTCAGAAGAATAAGCAACCCTAGATTGACACGTGTATATTGATGGATACGTTTGTAATTTAACACTTAATGCAAAATGGTGTATACTAGAGAGAAAAAAAACATGCAAGCACAACTTGCATTTTTTCACATAAATACAAGTTGAAATTTAGATATTGAGATAACAAAAGCATGGTTGAAATTGACTTAAAATTATTAAGCTAACTCTAGTATAGTCATTTTCTTTTTATATTTTTCGAAATGAAGATTGATAAATGCTTCCAAAATAAGTTAACATTACCTCTCTTGGCATAAGTGTTTTGGGAATCACTCTGAAAAAAAAAAAAAAAGTTAGGCCAATAAAATATCTACGATGCATGTTTGAAATTCGATAATATCATAGCAAATTTGAAATTCGATAATATCATAGCAAATTTGACGATATTATAATGAAACCGTGATTCTGATAAATTTACTGTCAATTTAAACATGCATGAAATATGATCAAGAAAATGATAAAATAGTCAGAATTTCGACTCACCCGATTACATGTCGACCACCATCGTACACCGCTTGAGAAATCAACCCCATCAAACCAATGCTGCCTCCTCCATAAACTAAATCAATATTTCTTGAAACCTTGTATCATATCAAAATACAAAAAAATCTCAAAAGCCATATTGATGTATATGTATTTATATAGAATAAGGACTAAAGTAGTAATTTACCAATTCTCTTCCAAGTTCAATAGCAGCATCTTTATAACTAGTCTTATTACCAGGACTACTACCACAAAACACACAAACTCTCTTAAACTTTGATGATAACTTCATCTCTATGTCTCTCTCCATTCTCTCTCTCTTTCTCTCTCTCAAAAAATGGATGAGTGGTTTATGGTTTATGGTGTATATATATAACAGCAAAACGAACACGTATTCCTCACCACACATCATTAAACATGACAATGACATGTCTATAGGGAACCAAAGAAAAATTTGATCCAATGTCTTATGTTTTTGTGTGTTTTCTACTTTAATTACTATGGTCCCCTTCTATCACCATTCACTCAAAAAATTAATAAATCCAATAACTAAATGTTCAATCCGTGGTCCTATGTCAAGATCATTGTACTATTTTGTTTCGGTCGTGTCTAATTCAATTTTTATACAAAATTTTCAAATTTTACAGTAAAGGCCGTGTCTAACTTAATACTGAATATTTAGAGTTTGACTCTGAATTACTAAATTTTATATAGACTTTGATACTATGTTAAAATTTTTTGTTGAATCTAACTTGACTTATAAAATCGGCTATAGTATTAAAAAATTATATATTGTTCTTTGTAGTCAAAAGTTTTTTCTTAATGCATGATTCTAGACATTAATCTCTTAATGCTCTCGTGATCTAACAATAGTTTATTTTAAACTTTTATCATTAAGATTCGTTTAATTTAATTCTTGACAACACAGTTTGGAACACACTGTATATATGTAATGAGCCCGTGAAACCCTATCTCACACTCCATGGTTCCTGTTGTTACTTGAAAACAAAAACATTGTGTAATAGAAGTAGTTAAATCATAGGTATCTTTAATGTTAGTTGACTTGTTCTTACACCAAGTCTTTGTATTTCTCTCTCTACCTGACACTGTTGATGATAATTCTGAAAAATCATGATGATATAAGACATTCAAACTTTAATCACAGACAGATACTAGTGCATTTGCCATTACATATCTTGTACCATCCATTATGGTGTCTGAGATGATATGCAAGTTTACTTTTAATACACATGTTTTTAATTTAAACTTAAATCAATTCTGTCTAACAAAAGCTACTCAAATTTTTGGAGATTCTGTGTAAATTATTAGTTACAATTTAATCATACAAAAATAAATAAAAATCCTATTTAGTTACAATTTAATGTGACAAATATTTTATAAGACTCTATTTAGTTATGTTTAACTCTGGTAAATTTAAATCTGTCTTACACGTCTTCAAAGACAGTTATGATGTCTAATTTATTGAAAGAGAGCTTTGCTATAAATTGCATTTATCTCTGCGGTTTCATCGTCCCTTGCATTCCTTTCCATCTAAAAAGATTAGTTTTTATAGGTAGAGATGGCAAAAAAAGTCCGTTAATAAGACATATTCCTATTTTGCTCATATTTTTTATAGGGTGGATCAAACTTTTAGATCTTCACCCTCTAATGTATCCGTCCTGATTTTTGTGAGCTTTTCGGAGCGCGAGCATTAACAAAATTTTGTTAAACTTTTAACCTTTATGTAAGACATGCATGCCCGTCTCACACCGTTTTCATTTTTTTTTTCTTCAGGTTTTTGTGGGCTTGGCCATTAACATTAATTTATGCAACTTTTAGCCTTTAAGACTATAAGGTTTTAGGTCCGCACAGTGAATTATGCCTACCTTGCTTTGCTCTGATTTTTTTAACGAATTCTTGTTAGCCGGACTTATACGGGGCGAAATATGTGTTTGCCACCCCTATCTACATTAATGTCGATCATTACCGTTCTTCTCAAAAGAGTAGTCTTTGTAGTTAGTACCTTAGATTTTTTTCTAACCTAAGTGATTAGTCTCTACGATCGTTCCAGTTGTACTTAGATGATACTCGTTATATATATTTTTTAATCCGCTCACTCGTATTATCAAATTAATATTTCCTTTTAATACGAACATATTGACGAATTTGATTAACAATTAATAAATTTAAAGATCAATTTTAAAATACTTTGTCAATATAGTAGATTAGGTCAAATTGAGTAGTTTGAACTTTGAAGGATTTTGATGAATTGATTCATCCGTGCAATGATAGGTGTTTGAGCAGAGTTCAAAGAGAGGACAAATAGTGAATGAGTACTTTTACTGCCACCAATATTACTTTACCTCACTCTACAAAAATATAGATAAGAATAACCATGAATCATTCACTCTCAACCATTCTTTATCAATAAAAATATCATAAACCCTAAAATTCTTATTCTCTAAGCCAATAAGAACTCGACGCATTGAAAAAGCCATAACAATTTGGTTTAGCCATTTTTAGAATTGCAAACTCAACTTTGATGTTACTCTTTTGTCTCCCCTCAAACCATAGCCAAAACTTTTGACTCTTCTAATCAATGAACAACAAGTTATTACGTATCATCAATTGCACTTTTTTTTCTTTCACTTTCTTTATTCTTTTGTTGGTGAAAGCATTGCACTTTGTTTTTATTAAATAAATATGTCCAATGAAAGTTAGATATGTAGGGTTGTAATATAATAATATTGCCCTAAGTTGGTTAGCTTGACTTTAATTTTCATCAACTTAACTATAATTAGTGAATCAAAATTCAAAATGAGAATTATACTTGGTTAATTAAAAATTAAGAGGGTCTTCTTAAATTTCTTAAACTTTTTGTAAGTCTTATGTATAGTTTTTGAATGAATTTTTTAGGTTAATCTCAGTTTAACTACGCAAAAACAAACGATAACTCTATTTTACTATAGTTTAAGAGTGATATATTTTATGAAATATTATTTAACCAAAGTTTAACTATATCAAAATTTAAATTCTGTGAGACAATCTGCCTTAGAGACTCTAAAGAGGGCTATATTAATTAATCAGTAGATTAATCATTATAGGCAAATATGGATTGCTTGATGATATTTTATACTCGATTAATTAAAAATTAAGAGAGTATTTTTTAAAGTTTTTGTAGGTTTTGTGTAGAGTTTTAGAAGTATTTTGTAGATTAACTTCTGTTTAACTATGCAAAAACAAACCGTGACTCTACTTTATCATAGTTTAAGAGTGATATATAATTTTTATGAGATATTATTTAACTACAGTTTAATTATGACAAATTTTGAATACTGTGAGATAGTTTGTCTGTAAAACTCTTCCAAACTACTATATATCTTAATTAATAAGCAGATTGATCATTATAATCAAATATGGATTGGTAGGTGGTATTTTATATTATCTATGTTAAGATTGTATTATATAGTATTATTTAAAAATAATTTAAAATATCTTATGCATTTGCAAGGCCAATGAATGATTGAGTTTTTGTGCACCAAAATGGTGGAATCCTACTCATATAAGTTAATAACCTACCCTTTATACTTGAGTACAACTTTTTTATTCTTTCTTTATTAGCCTCTCATATTTCATCTAGTCACATTTTTTTCTGACCAATTTTGGCCACCATTAAATTATTAATTTGGCCACCATTTACTTATAGCACTAGAATATGGACACATGTAATTGATGTTAGTTTTTGCTCAGATCGATCATGTCATATTTTTAAATTCTAACAAGAATTATTGGACATATATATAAGTGGTGTATATGATTGGTGATGCAAATTGAAGCCTTCAATTGGTCACATTCATAAGAAGAGCATAAAAGTGTGTCCAAGAGTTTCCTTTTCGGATAAGGTAGTAAGAAAAACATCTCTTTCATCTTATTGTCTACGCACTCTATTGCCCTTACCCAATCCCTTTATTTCAATGCACTTAATTCTAAATCCCATCACTTTCTTTCCTAATGAGCCAATCTAAAAGCTAAATGATGGAACTATTCGATGCTTAAGTATGCCTAACTTTTAACATTTCAATTTTTAGGTTTTTACTTAAGGGGTTTGGTGAAAATTTTTATGGTTGGTTTTCAATATAACTTTCATAACTTGTATCTTGTGAAAGATATAAAAAAGTATAACAAGCCTCGTGGATACTTTAAACACCTTTTAATAGCAAAAACATAAATCATATATAAATACAAACTAAAGTTTATAAATGGTAGAAAAAAAAACAAACAACATTAGTGGTTTGCAAGAGCAACAAGCTCCACAAAAGTCGAAGACAAAACAACAACAAAGAAGAGTTAAAACAATCAAACCACAAAGGAATAGAAGGAAAAAACAAGGAAAACAAAATCAAACTAACGATCCGAATTATACAGCGACCTCAGGCACAAAAGAGCTCCAGATATCATAAACTGTAGGGAGGTAAACTCAATCACCTGCACAAAATAAAAGGAGAGTAATTAATCATTTGCACAAACCTAAATGTCAAACCACTTAAGCGGATCTCAATTCAAGTCTAATAGAGGAATGACAAAACTCAAAGCATGAACATGGATCTACTTTCACGTCAAATTAATAATTTCAGACATTTAGAGATTAATCATCAAGCTTTTTAGGAAAAAAAACTTTATTTCACATTTTCCAAATAGTCAAAACCGTTGTTCACCTGATTTTTTAAAATTTTCCATTTGCTCAATCAAAGCAGTTAGAGTTATAGTAAAAGTCGCGTCAATTTCCTCAATATATGCTCTAGTCGTTGGTTGATCCGCCATGGTTGTCAAGCTACGAAAAAAATATGAGAAAACATGTTTTGATGCCAACTGACGCAGTCGGAAACCCTAGGAAATAGCAAGCGCGAAAACCTAGAATGAAAATGCATTATTTCAAGCACAAAACCTGTCAGATAAGCTCTGGAATTCATCAGATAAAGAAGTTATAAGTTATGGTAATTAAGAATGTGCATATAAAGTGATTCATAGACAAGTTATGGTAATTAAGAATGTACATATAAAGTGACTCATAAACTCAATTTGGATCCTCTGTTTCAAGTCCAAGTCTCATAGGCATAATTCTTTCTTGGTGCCCGTTTACTCTCCCTTTCTTCCACTACATGTTCCTCCATTGGGATTATATTACTAGTGCCAAAAATGAGCTAAAATATGAGTATGATTAGAGGTATGGGTCACGATCCTCTTCTTTTTGGTATATCCTCTATACTTCTCTTGGTCCCTTGGTTGCTATTGTTGTGTATGTACATATCAATGACATAAATATAACAATTAAACATTTTTACTTTACAACACCACCTCAGATCCACCACTTTTATACACAACTCCCTAATAATATCATCACCGAACTCACCAAAAGTCGCAGTTTCAACCGCAATAAAAATAGTCTTTGTTTGGTATGCTCACATATGTGGTACTTACATTACTAAGAATTGATACTCTTTGATCCGCTACAACAAAAAAGATTTACATGATCTTAATATGAAACCTTAATTATAGCATTGGATCAACTATACCTTCGAGAAAAGACCAAGTTCCTCTTTTGGCTTGCTTGTCGCAACTCTAGTTCACCATTGCAACATCGTCACATTGATTGTGTGCTCCATCTGTGGCCTAGAATAAGAGTCGTTCTTTCATTGTGTTAATGACTATATGGATTATAAAAACCTTTGATTGTACCTTAGGTTTAATCATCTATATCTTTTCTTGGCCCAAGATTGAAATATTTAGATATAAAATTAGATTAAATATGTTATTCTCAGCCATTGTAGCGAGTTTCTAGTTGCCCCCTATAAGAAAATTTGTTGTGATCCCCTCCCTAACTTTGTCAGATTCTCATAGATACAGCTCTGATTGTCGCAGAATTTAAATACGTGCCCCTTAGCTAATAGATCAACTCCTTTACTACTAGGATAGATAACGCACTGTTGTACATTTCTACAAAATATTATTAGTATATACCGTCAAGACCAAAAATCAAAATAAGTATTTTGCTGTATTATTTTCCTGGTTGGTCACTTTAAAATTCACATAAAACTTATTATTAATAGAAAGTTTCAAAATAAAAATCAAAATTAGAGATAAGATTTACCTATTCACTTTCTTAATATAGAAAGTTATTATACTTATTTTCACATGAAATCTTATGAAAAAGATAGATAAAATTCTAACATGACAATAATCCTATAAAAAGTATACCAAAATTGAACGGAAATGTATAAAATGATTTTTCATTAATATTTTTATATAAATCAAATATCATCCGTATATAATTGAAAAATTAATTTTTCAAATAAAATAAGATTACAGTGCAAATTATTATTAATTCCATTTTTTATTATAATTGTTTTAGACTTTTCACACATATTAAGAAAAATAATAATTATTGTATAAAAATTAAAAATTATAAAAGTTTTTTACAAAATTATCCTTCATTAATGACATGTGAAAGATGAATTTACATAATTAAAAGGAGAAAATAATAAATATTTAAGGATATAATAGAGAAAATATAATTAATCATGCATTTGAAATTGTTAAATGACTTATATTTAAATATTATTTTTTTCTAAAATAATTAATAATAAAAAACAGAGAATATTATTTTAATAAATGGGTGGATGCACTTGTATTGGATTGGGGCTCAAGCCCCCACAAGCAAGTAAAACAGTTCTTCAATAATAATAGTATAATTATTTTTTAGCCTCCATTAAATAGATCAATAGATAGCCTATTATTTATTTTACTCAAGTTTACTATTTTATTTTGTCTTTTCTAACTATTCAAAAATTTACTTTTCTAATCTTTTCCCTAGTATCTCTTCCAATTATATACTCACATTCACTTCCAACTATTATTTTTAAGGGGTAATATTTTATACTTTAACTAATTATAAATTTTGTAGAAACAGTTTTTTGTTTAATAGTTTATTCAAAAATAGATTTTAGCTAATTAATTTTTTTTTCATAATCTACTACTGTAAATATCCAAAATCCATCAAATCAATATAATTTGGTGGCACAATTTTTTTAAAGTGCTAAATATTTTAAATAAGAATTTTTCATAAATACCTTTAATATTTTATTTTATGCATATATTTTATAAAATTACCTAATTAAATAACTTTTATTTACAATTCAATAACTAGAATCCCTATAAATCACTTTATAGTATATATATATATATATATATATATATATATATATATATATATATATATATATATATATATATATATATATATATATATATATATATATATATATATATTTGATTTGAGATTAATTATCCAGTTCGTGCATCATAACCATTTATAAATATTATTTTATAAATAATTAAAATAAATATTAAATTTTAATAAATATTTAATAGTCACGATTCGCTAACGGTGTAAAACTACTTTACACTGTCCGTAATACCTCTTAAATTCATTTGATTTTACGCAAGTCTTATATACTTTAGTGAGTTAGAAATAAAAAAAAATATTATTTATTTATTTATATAGAATGATAATTAGATAGTGTTGAGGATAAAAAAAATTATTGCAACCTCTTATCAAATAGTTAACACATTCAGATTTTTTTTAATACTTTTTTATTTTATTTTCATGCTAAAGAAAAAAAATTAACTTTGAATATATTTTCAGTTCACTTTGTCCTTATTAGAGTCTAGAGATGACAATCACACACTTATTTATTGGATCCTCCTAAAATAAATTCAAATGAGTACTCCTAACCTAGGCCAGTGGTTGGGTATTCGACATTGAATCGTCATTGGTAAAAGTTTTGGATTGTTTTAACTTTTAAGTTTTCAAAATTTATTATAAGAAAAATGAAAAAGCAAATTTGAATAAAAAATAAAAATTACAATTAAAAATGAAAAAAATAAAATAAAAATACACGTGGATTTGAAAAAAAAGGTCACGTAAACTGACACACTGACAGTTAGAGAGATTATTTACTGCAATGCGACAATTTAAGGTGTATTTGAGAGAATATGAAAAAGTTAAGGAGAGATCACAACAAAAGGGCCAATTAAAAATTCGCTACAATGGCAGGAAGTAACATATATTTAACTCTAAAAAATAAAATTCATGATACCCATCATAAAGGTGGCAAAACGGGCCGCGGCCCGCCAGGCTGGCCGCACACCCGTCAAAAAATGGCGGGTTGGGTTGGGATTTTAGGCCCGCCGCTCGCCAAAGTTCCACTCCTCCAAAACTCACTCTTTTTTTAGTTAATTCTAATAATTGCAATTCTTGATGTATACATTTATTTATAAATATATGTAATATTTTTTAAAGTAAATTTGTTAAAAAGTTGCTTTTATAAAAAATTGTTTTAAAAAATAAGTAAAAAGTTTAATTAAAAGGTAAAAAAAAACCTATTAATCTATTAAACAATATAAATAAAAATAGGCGGGTAAGTCCGCCGCCCGCCATCTTGGCGGGGCGGGCATAATTTTTATGCCCATTTTACTTGGCGGACATGCCCGCCCCGTTCGTTTTTTGGTGGACATAAGGCGGGCGGACGACGGACGACTCGTTTTGCCACCCCTAATCATAACCTTTTTATCAGGGGAATCTAATATGCTTGGAGAAATATATATATATATATATATATATATATATATATATATATATATATATATATATATATATATATATATATATATATATATATATATATATATATATATATATATATATATATATATATATATATATATATGAAACCTCAAACAAGACTTGCATATTCTTGTTTCATCAATTGGAATTGGCAAATTTCTCATGCACTATTATCAAGTAGAAGGAAGTTGCAATGACACACCAACGTATACTAACTTTGGCGATATTTTTCGCATCTCATTTGAGACATGGCAATGTGATTTCTCAGAATTCATACCCAAATCTTAAGGGAACCTCTATGTAGAACTCTGAGTCATTCACAAAGGCCTCTCACAAGGAAAATGTATGGACATTATTGATTCGACGTGTTACATATACTTATCCATCAGTATCAGCATCATTGAGACACCCTTAAAATAAGTATTATAAATATGTGATGTTAATCAAAAGTATTAAAATATCTCACTTTAAAATAAAATGTCTAGAATTATCTACACCTTTTGTGAAGACTGCTAATGTTGATCTTCTGATTCACATATCTCCTTCTCCAAGATTGAGTAACATTCTCGCATTGGATGTTGTCGAAACTTTATTTTTAAGAATTTAATTTTTTTCTCCCTTTCTTTTATTTTATCATTGAAAACAAAAAGAAAAGTATAAGAGAAGGTGGAAAATTATATGTTTTAGTAATTAAGAATTAACTTTTTAAATGACACATAAGGAAGTTATAAGTTGAGTCTTAGATAGTTGAGTTTTACAACTTGAAACTGAAATGAAATTGTGAGACCAATAGTGTCGTTGGAACATTGAAATGACGATGGGCCATGAAATGAACAAGGCTCCTTACTGGCGCTGCAAAGATTTTATTGGAATCTGACTGTTTCTGCATTGTCCCTTTTTTTGAATGTTGCAAAAAAGATAAACATTAATATGTCCATGGTCTTTTTCTCAGCCGAAAAACTTCATGATTTAGGATTGTCTAAAGGTTAGTCTTCATGTCTGAAGAAAGCAATACAAACAATCAGTTTGACAAAAAAAAGAAGAATTTGATTTGTCTTTTGTTTTTGGTTTATGAAACAACAAGCATAAGTTAAGGAAAGACTATAATCTCATCGACAGCTCCAATATATCATAGGCTCTCTGCTAATTTAGTGTATTTTTTTTTTGTTGATTTTTAGCTCTTTTTAATTAAAGTTAATCATTTTTTTCTTAAATCTATTATATAGACAGGGCTGGCCTGTGCAAGTGTAGGAAGTGCTACAACACAGTCCTTAAATTTTGGGAGCTCCCAAATTTTGAAAGGTTTAATTTTTTTTCCATAAATATTAATCAAAATAAATAAAATGTTAATAATAAAAACTCAATACATACAAAAATTGAGATAGATTAAAATTTAAAATAATTATAATTAAATATATTATTGACTAATACATGATTGTATTTTTTTATGTGTCTTTTTAAATTATTATAATTGCATTTATTTTTAAAATTTGGACCTATTTTTTAAATTAGAATGAGACCTCTGCATTGATTGGGTCGGCACTGCCTAGAGAGGAGGAGTAAGTGATTTAAAGTATATTATATGGATGAAATGAGTTAAGAAATATGGTTGAACCTAACTCAACCTATAAATCTGACTTGCATAGTGAGGATTGTCCTCCATTTATAAGTATATGTTCAAATTATGTGAGACTCTTAACACACTCCCTTTCACGACAACTAGAGCGTGAAAATAAATGGTGGATGATCCGATAGCAGAAACATGATAGTAGGTGATACACCAAATGTCAAACAAGGCTTTTGTTCAAGTTAATTTTAAAGAATTTTAAATTATATTTAAAATTAAAAAATTCATTAAAAAAAGAAATTATTCTATTTAATGTATATGTCAAATTAGTTTATAGGAATATTTTAAAGTTTGTATTAATAACGGTCTAATAAGACCGGCCAAATCCTAAGGTCCATTCTAATTACAGACGCCCACTTAATTGGCGAACATGTGATCAACGACATCATGCGTCTTGCCTAGAATCCTAAAATACTGCATTCGAGCGACGACATCATGCGTCTTGCCTAGAATCCACGAATGTCAGCTTAACCGCCGCCCATGTAAAAGTGTGACTTTGCGTCACACCGAGATATCACTCATTCATACACTTCTCTATCACTTTGTTGACTTAAGCGTTGAAGTGCTAACTGAAAATACCTTCTCTCTAATCACCAGAGATATTTATCACTATGTTAGAAGCTTTTTCACAACGATAGCCATCAACATACTACTCATTTTCTATTCAACTACAGAATAACAACACCATCTGTGAGAGTTGTCTTCTAATTCTCAGGAATTACCATTATATTCTTTTAATCACTTACGTTGCGCTGGTGCAATTTTTTATGTTAATCGTCCCAAGCATCATAGTTGTTTTTGTTACCAAGTTTTGGTCATGTTGACCTCTTTGCACTGTTCCATATCATCATCTCCAATGACACAATCAAAGGTAAATCGATCTACCATTCACCATAAAGATTTTTTCGTGCCTAACGTTTGATCGATGATTCAAATGCTTCAAGAAATTTTTGTATTGGTTCTTACTCTTATGGCGAAAGAACCACACCTACCAAGATGCTTTAATCTTATTCACTTCACCAGTCATAAAACCACGTCAAATTCTAATTCGCCAAACGGTCAAAGAGTCATCTCTTTAATCTCTATCGTTCAGTAAAATTTTCCATTTCATCTCTCGCAACAAGCTTTTCTTCCACTGTCACTATAGTCTTTTAAACCAAATATGTCATGCAGTCTCCAACAACTCCAAACAAAACTGGAAATGCATTTTGCTAACAAATTCTTGAAAAGTATCTACAACTTAGTGCAACAACAAATTGTGAACCTCCTTAGCAAAAGGCTCTTTCGTGTAGAGAAGAATCAATATTAGATTTCTTATCAAATTGAAACTCACCTAGAAGTGATGCAACACAACCACTCTGGATTTGTCCTGAGGACCCCTCTCATTGAAGTCACATCACAACCAAAGAGTGTCCTAGAGTTACCTGAGCTTGACTCTAAGTCACACTAATGTATTACTCATTCATAAATTTGTAAGTTTTATCTTTATATTTTGTTGAGTTGAGGATTGAAGTATTAACTTTGCATAAACCTCCCATATCTTATCACTAAAAATACTTACTACCATGTCAAAAGTCTTTCCATAATGGTTATCGTAACATAATACTCTATTTTCTACTCTACTACAGAATAGTTTGCAAGTTGATTCCTATGGTTTTAAAAAGTTTTAATTGAATCCTAATTTTTTTTTATTAAAAATTGGCCCGTAAAATTTTTAAAAAATGGTAGATTCACTCTAATTTTCTTAAATTTGAAGGAATTTTTTTTAAAATGAATAGAAATACACCCAAAATTTTAATGATAAAATATTCTACTACTCAATTTAAACAACAATTTTATAGATTGAGAAGAGATGATTAAAATATAACCAATAATTTTTTTAAATGAAGTGGAACTCTTACATTCAACTCCTAGGTCAAAAAGACAAAAACCAAAGCAATCCATGGAGAATTTATCTTGTCACCCCCAAATTAGCCATGGCACTTCTCAAAATGTATGAAAAGATCAAAATGTTCATCCAAAATTATTGATCACATTTTTCAAAATCTGTGGAGAGTATCGGATTTTTCAAATTCTTGGGAGATACCGGAAATTTCGCGAATATAAGTAAATTTCCGGTATTTGTATGAAATTTCCGATACTTTTTATCAGAAATTTCACAATTTGTGGTATTTTCGTACCGGCAATTTTAAAATTTACGGTATTTTGTATCGGAAATTTCAAAATTTCCTATATCTTTATAAATTTTTTAAAAATACCGTAAATTTTGAAATTTCCGGTATTTTGTCCAGTACAAGAAATTTTGAAATATTTGAGTACTAGAGGTATACCTGAAATTTCAATATTCCGGTATACCGGAAATTTCAAATAAACTAAATTTCCAGTATGTTATACCGGAAATTCAAAATTAAATGAATTTCCGGTATTTAGTACCAGAAACTTTGTGGTGCATACCGGAAATTTGGTTCGGAAATTCTTTGTTTTCCATATTTTTTTATCAGGGATAAAATTGGATTAAAAAAATTGGGGGTGGCAAGTCTAAAAAAGGGGATGACAAGTTAATTCCTCTAATCCATGGAATACGAGAATTTGTCTTGCCACCCCTCAAATTATATCCGCCACCCCCCTAATTTACGATATTCCCAAAATACCCCTGATACTATTAACTTAAAATTTATATAATTTTTGAAAAAAAATTACTGTGGGAAAAAATCAGTCAAAAAGTAAATTTCCGGTACCTTTTTTGTGCGATACCGGAAATTATTTGAAGTTCACAAATTTCCGATATCTTTTTACCAAAAATTTCGAAATTTCCGGTGCGATTTATTGGATATTTTAAAATTCCGGTAATTTTGCAAACTCATTAACTCCTACCGGAAAGTTTCTCTATTTCCGATATATAACACGTTACCGAAAATTTCCTAATTTTCCGGTATATAACACGTTACCGGAAATTTCAAATTTCCGGTGTGTACCAGAAATTTTCCTAAACCTGATGTTCGAGGACAGCTTTATACTCAAATCCATCAACACGCACATTTGTTTTCCAAGTTGTTCTATGACACTGTCTCTGATGTTAGTAATTCATTACTCGTAAAACACATGAGTTTTCTGGGTAAGGAGAAATGGATGTCGATTCCCGATATGGGTTACCCTGTTGCTTCTAAATACAGTGTTGTATTTGTTTCTCTTTCCATGAGAATGAAAATAACATTTTTCCCGCTTCTCATAGCTCCACCCCCATACACGAGTCGACATACGATGATTGCTGTTGGTTTTGTCAACAACAATCATTGGGTTCAGATAAAGTTGAGACACGATTGTCCACTGCCGCCCGTCACTGTTCGTTGGAGGAATAATTGTTCTAATAATGCAAAAGGATGAGAATTAGCAAATGCGGGTCGGTTTAGACACTAGGAAGCACTGGCAGGAAACTGAAGCATTAGGAAGAATGTTTCGATGGATGCAGAAACGGTTGATATATTGTAATGATAGATATGTATGATATTTATTCTATTTATGTATTAAGACAGTTTGATATTTATTTTATTTATGTTAAGCAAGTTAAAAAAAATAAATTTAATTCCCAGTACCGGAAATTTCTGGAAATTAGAAATTTCCGGTATTACCGAAAATTTTAAAATTTCTGGTAGTTGAAATCATATCAGAAATTTAAAATTTCCGATTTGAAAATTAACTAGTGTTTCATACCGATTTTAATGAGGTGATGTAATATTTTGAGAGAATTTAAAATAATTTTCATAAAATTTATTGTTTGAATACAAAAATGAAGAATTGTTAAAATGATGGAAATTTATAGAGTATTTTATCTAAGTTAAATTTAATCATTTTGAAATGACACCAAAAGTCAAAGAATTTGAAATTCCTCTCATACTCCAGAGAATGTATTTGTTTATATTATTTTTTCAAATTTTGTAAATTAACTTCATATTTTCCTAAATTACAAAATTGAATACAAAAAATTTTCAGAAAATTACAAATTAGTGTTTAATATTTTTTAAAATTTACAATTTAATCCTTTAAATTTTTAAAAATTGCAAATTAGTCCCTACTTTTCAATTTTTTAATTTGATCCAAAAATTTAAATTTTATAAGAAAATGACCTCAAATATTTAACAACGAATTATCTTAATACTCCATCCAAACAAAATAATTTAAAAATGAATGAATTTCAATTAAATCATTTGAATTGTTTTAAATTTTATTAAAATTTTCAATTACTTCATCCAAACACACTCTTAAAGTATTACTGAATTAATACTAAACATTTATTTCCAGAATATTGGATTATAAAACGATTCCTTATTTCATTTCTTTCTAAAAGTATATGTGATAATGTGAGGTTTATGCATTTAGATAGTATAGTCGAATGTGTTTCATACAATGGAAGTGATTTACAAGAATTCAGGTATAGTATTAAAATTATTCAATTTTAAAATTTTTAATCATTTATATAAATTTAAAAAGTTGTGTCAAATTTAAATTTTAAAAACATAGATCAGTTTGCAATTCAATTTTTAAAAACATAGCAATTTTTAAAAACTCAAAAGAATTAATTTCTTTTTGAGTGAAACAATAAGGGTGTTACGAACAATTCCGTCGAGAATTTTTCAGTCAAGCTCATATTTTTTTAATCATTAAGGAATGATCTAAATTCTATCACATTTGATTAAGAATGTTATCAAAATTGTACATAAATGGACAAAAGTTTTGGGTCATCACGAAGAGCATTCATACTGGATCAAGAGCAGCACATAAGTGTTGCTCTTAACCTCCACTATAACCTTCCGCTTGATAGGTGTATGGGTAAGTAGCGTCGCTACCTTATAATTTGTTCAAATTTGTAAAAATATTCAACCGGGAAGATCCTCCTAAAAGTAACGTTTTGATATAAAATATACTATCAGAAGTAAATTTTCAATAAACTCTGTATTTTTAGACACAGTTGCTCAACTTGTTACAACAATTCCTATCTCTAATTCATATAAACAAAATGATCCAAAACAAACAAATTACACAATTAAGAAACTATAAAACAACAATGTACATTCATTATTATTCATCAGAAAAATCAGGTTCTGTTGGCTTCTGCAAAGAGCTAACCACACCTTTCCTAGTACTCCTTGCCACCCTTGTTCCATAAACAACAAAACCTGTCCCATATTTTGCTTCTCTTTCGGTCTCCGAAGCTGCCATAAGTTTCTCCTTCGCCCTCAACTCTGCAGCTTCTTTCCTTTTCTTGTGCCTTCTCCATGCAGCTTGAACAAAACATGCAGCCCAAGTTCTCCATTGGTGTGAATAGAATCTGAATTTATGCCTAAGCTGTTTACTATGTAGTCTTCTAAATTGTGATGCAACAAACTTAAGATCTTCGGCTATGAGCGCGAACGCTTCTACTTCTGAGACAGCGTTAACTGTTCTTGTGGACGAAGGGAGTATCACACTTGGTCTTGGATCTAAGGCCCATGTTAATAGCTCTTCGCCGCAGAAATCACCTGGACCGATGCGACACGAGTTGAAGAATCCGTCTCGGCCACCGTTTGTGGTGTAGGAATCAAGATGGCCTCTAATTATGAAGAGCATTTCGTTCACTGGATCGCCTTCGCGAACAAGGTATGTTCCTTGAGTGCATAATGCAGGCTTTAGTCTTTCGCATATTGCGTCTAGCATCCTTTCGTCCATTTGATCAAACAACGGAACCTGTTAATAATCAGTTAATTGATCATTTCAAATGTCATAAGCCAAAATCGACAACCAAAAACTATCATATTAACAGATAAAAACTCGGTGTTTCTTGACTTACTCCTCGAACTAGTTCAAGACAAAGATGGCGTTTGATGTCTCTCCTAAGATCGAGTGGAAGTCCTTTGAGAAGATCTTCTTCTTCTACTCCTCGCGTAGCCACCCATTTATATTGATTATATTTTCGAATAGACTCTCTTAGTTCTGAAGGTAGTTGCCTGTGATGCATCCATTGTTCTGTATCAGTTCTTTTCACCCTCCACTCTTCTAGGCGAACAGTTATCGATTGAAGGTATGTCTGCAAAATTCAAGTTCTATTAGAAGTAAAGACTAATGGAACCGACTTTTAAGGTGAGTGATGCATCCCATTGATAAACACATTTTCCATCGCATCTCATCCAACGATCAAAATCAAAACGATATCTATTGTACCAAGAGAAATAAATGAACCGCGCTTACCTGCATATTACCAATCAGCAACGCGAAAAGAACCAATCCAAGAGTTGCAACAACAATGGCAACCATGATTTCTCCAATAAAAGTGCTAGTAAGAAGGCCTTGTCCTAAAGAACTGCACCATCCAATCATAAATACATCATTATATTTTGCTCAACACGACCGCGTAAAACAACTAGAAAAACGGGCAACATTTCGAGGTTTCTAACAAAGTATAGAATACTAATTGACCATAATACTTGCCTGAGATTCCTTAAACCCCACCAGAGACAAAAGAAGTACTTATTGAAGAATGGAGAGGATGTGACTTGGGAAGTCATGGCATCAGCATATATACCAAACTGATAAAAGCCAGAACTCGGTGAACATAAATTTGTGACATTACTCAATACAAACCAATTGACCCTCGACGCATCTTTAACTCGATGGCAATCAAAGAATCCATATTGACAGTTCAGTTTCTCCATATTGCACACACTTCTCCAACACGCTTCTTGACGTTCAATCGATAGAAGGTACCAGCAAGCTCCTAAAATCTATTAAGAATGTAAAAGCACAAGTAAGTTTCGAAACGATATTTCAAATTTTCTGTTTGACATTTCTGCAATGACTTACATGGCTGGCCAACATGTAAAGCATGAGGTTGTAAGCAGCACCTGCCCATGCTGTTTCTGTCACAACACCCGTAGCTTTTACAATTTGCGACGAAAGTGGAAAAATCAAATATAGCCTTGGAATATATTGGAAAATGATGAAAAATCGAAGCACATTTTTCGTGTTTGCCATCGTCGAACCCCTAAGCGTTGGGATAATAATCCAAATCAACACCTGCAAGTGCAACAATAACATATATATAGTCAGAGACGTAGACATACTTGGCCGAACTTCGTAACCAAAAATCGTAGTAACAGATTCATCTGTATTCTGTACCTACCTGAGGAAGAGGCAATGCAGCAATAAAGTCTAACCAAAAACCCTTACTGAAGTACCTAACAGCGATCTTCGAATACGTAAGAACAAGCTCTCCTCTACCAAAAACCTTGGAAGAAGGAGCAACATACGCGGTACGAAACTTCATGAAAATCTGAATCATGTAAAACAAATCCCCAACTGATCTAACAATTGTGAGGACAATCTCAAGATTTTTTCCAATATCAATGCAAACTTCTTCTCTAACTACTGGCAAATAAAAGAAAAGAGGATCCACAAACAACGAAACCAAACATGCTACTAGAAATATCTTGTTCCAACGATGAATGATTTGTCCTCTAGGATCTAATACTAATACTCTCTTTTTCACTCTTTCATAATCCTCTGAGAATACTCTTGATAATACTCTTGTTTTCAAAAACTTGTTCCTCGTAACCTTAGACTTTCTCGAACTTGGTTCTGGTATTTGTGTTCCATCAATGTGATATTTCACTTTAACACCACTTGTTGTTGGAGTTTTTGATATATCAGAATCATCTTCAAACCTATGAAAATTTCAAATAATTAGTACTAAATAGCTTGAAAATTTGAAAGTTATTGAAAGGAATTTAAATTTAGGTAACTATAAAACAACCTCTCAGATCTTGAATTATCAAAACCCATACTGGTTTTCGAATTGAATCAGTTTCTCTTCAATCAAAACTATGAATCTGGATAACAAGGAAAATTGAGTTAAGTCAATCCATGTTAATCTAGTAATTAAAGAATGTTGAGACATATGAACAATGGAATAGAAGATACAAAACTTGGTATAAAAGTAAGTATATTGATCATCTGCCGCGTCTAGTCACAGTGCAGAAATATGGCTCAGCACTGTGTAACTACGGCAGATGATCAGTATAAAGAAAGGTAAGAAACAAAATTGGTTTCTTACGTAGATATTCCAACAAAAGTGAGAGAGATTCCAAAGCATTTCCCTATGCTGCAAGCAACTTATCTTTTGACAGTGAAGGAGTAATGAAGAGTGAGAAATGAATCATGAAGAGTATAGTTAGTATATTCATTCCTTCATTTATTTTCTTATAATGTCTCACTCTTCCCCTTGAAAATGGGAAATCGTGTGAACTAAAATTTGGAAGCTATAAAGAAAAGGAATGCGCGTTTATTTATTTATAACCATAAGGGGAAATATCGAAATAAATAATGAAAATTAAGGACATAACAGCTAGGCTATATGAATACAGAAAAGGGAATAACATTAAAAATAGAAAAAAGGATCCAGTAAGTCAACTTATTGTTATAACCGAAGAAAATAATTTTGTTATGAGTTCTATTAACTATGGGTATCTTTGGTTTGATTTTTGGAAGATAGAAAAATAATTTTAGAGGTGTAAAATTTATTTTGAAATGATTTTGAGGTGTTTAATATATATTTTTTTAAATAGAATTGATTCTATTTGAAGATAATTTATAACTTTTGTGTTCGGATCTTCGCCTCCTCCTGCAAGGCCTAAACATGGTTGACTTTTTTCCTGGAGAACAATTGTCTCTTTCTGGAATTTAGAGCACTTCTGCTCCATATGTTTGTATTTTCCCTTCTAGGCATCCTTCTTCTTGGAAGGGTTACCTACAACTAAGACATTACCTCGGCTAGCAGCAGCTAAAGAGAACAAAGAAAATGTCTAGTATGTGTGATATGTGACCTCAGAAAGAAGGTCCATTTTGTCCGCCTCGGGAAGAAATTAGAGGAAGGACAAATCCTCCACAGAGGCAACAACACCAACTTCCTCGAGAGTGCGAGGAATCCAAGTAGAATGAATGGGAGGTAGTTTGAGAAAAGGATTAGTCGACCCTAAAGTTGCACCCCTGGAAAGACACGCATGTTTAAGGGAGTCCTCATCTAAAGGACAATGTTGATCCTAATCACGACATCTCTTCACCGAAGTGGGAGAAGGTTGTGGCTAATATTCCATAGAGAGAGTGACATTGGTAAGTTGATCCTCACCAGTGGAGCTGCAGTAGCCCTAACAACCGGTGGGGTGCAAGAGTTGTGGGGGGAGGTGTAACAACTCGTTCACTAGGACAATGTTTGATGTCTTGAGAAGAGAAAAGAGAAAATACCAGCTGCAACTTGTCTATTTTATTTGCAGAGTACATGCACACATGTAAAAAAAACTCTAGGACTCCGCCTCAACAAACATTTCTTTCCTCTTTACACGGTCGACCACACCCATAATAGTGCAAATGTCAATTAGCTTTTTCCTCTGCAGAGAAGATGACACTTCACTGGGACCAATAATTCATAACCAAGTCCCTGCTACACGGGTTCCAAATTCTCCTTCATCATAGCCTCTTTAGTGGAGGGAGATTCCAACTTAATGCTTTAGGATTGAGCTACAGAGCATAAATGAGGTCAGGACCAGTACTTCACAAACCTGCTCTCGTAATAACGAAAGATTTTGGTCGGGCTATAACAATAGGCAAGATGAGACTCCGGAGTACAAATGCCTCACCAGCGTAAAACACCTCAAAAAATTTCTCTAATCGTCAATGAAGTGGCTAAGCCAGAAAAGGTGTTGGAAAAACTCGATAAGCCATTGATCATGGATATCATTTCGGGAGGTGTGCATAATGTAGAACAGTTTGAAGAACAATCGTGGAGATTGTTTCCAAAACCTATGCGCAACCCAATATTGGAACACTTTCATGAAGACCCAGGAGCCCAAATGAATCTAAGAGGGACAACCTTCAAGTACTTCAGTACTACCACCTCAAACTCATACAAAGACAACCTCAGACGTATCTTGGTAAACACACACTCATAAAACGAAATTGAATAACCATCAAAAGGGTTAATATCCTTTTTTTTCTGCATCCACATGAAGGACATAGTTTGAAGGGTAGCTGATCACAATGTTGGTCGCGTCTACAACCGCCTCATTACTTAAAACAAAGGGGTCCCTACTAATTCTGCAGCCACCTAGTTATACTTAATCGCGTAAGTCGACTCCACTAATTTCATCCTTTTCAAGGAGCTTGCCAACTTTAAATGCTCGACAAGTTTATGCCAAGAAACCACTTCGAATTAACCCTTATACTTCATATAGGCCTTGATGTCAACATCAATAGGGTCTCGATTGTTGGTTCTTTGATAAACCTGAATGAAATTTCTGGCACATTTTCTCCTTAGTCTAGCGGCCAACATTTCCAAGGCTCACAAAGTGGGAGAAGTCAAAGCTTTGGCCGCACGAGAAGAAGGGGGCATAGAAGCAATTGTATGATCCTCTTCCTCGTCATCATCAAACAAGAGGGAATCGAAAGAAGAGTCCCTAGAGGATGTTCCCTCATCATGGGAACCCATAGAAAGCTTTATCGAATCGAAATCATCAGTTAGGGATATAACCTTATGGCCTAGGTGATAATAGACAAAGAGGAAGGCTTTGAGCCAAGAGATACTCCTAATCTCGTAGCAGGAGAGACATCACTCTCAATTGCTAGTCAAGTTGATAGGAATATCACTCGCTCTGATCATAAAACTTGAAATATCGAAGGTAAAAGCTTGAGGTGATGACAATACCTAGTAAGGTAAAGTTAACGAAAGGCAAATGTAATAAGAAAAAATGGAAACTTGAGTAAGGAGTTGCAACTATTCTGGTAAATACCACCATGAAGGAAAAGAGGAAAAATATCGCAAATGGAAACTGATTTTCAAGAATTGCGAAAAGTTTATCAACATTTAACAACCCATATATGTAGACAAAGGCAAGCAACGAGACAAATCAATAGAAGTAAGAAGTTACAAAATCAACAACCAGATTCTCTCTTGGAAACATAAACATACTCGAGTGCACTATAAGTAGTGTCATGCCTTAACTAGTCATCTAAAGACACATGTGAGAACGTAGCAGCAAAACACAACGATGATAGAAATACATTTAATGTACTTGTTCACCCCTACCTTTTCAACTGACTCTAAGCGTTTCGACTTCTAGTTTAAAACAAATGACATCTTCAGAGGCCGACCACTAATGTTAAGACTTCCCAAACTCAGTAACGTCCAACAAGCCTTGAGGGTAGCTACTTTGAGCCAACCAAAGGCCTAAAAGCTAAAGCTCAAACTGATGTCAATCCACTCCAAATGATCTAAAGTATAAAAGTCACCACACGAGTCACTCAAAGTACATTTTTTGATATCCACTTTAACTACATCCATCTTGAATTCTAATTTGACTTGCGCATTAGAATACTAACTTTGCAGGTCTACCTCTGCGCTGTTATATAACAGATTTGCACCATCTGTTCAGACATACATAATTTCAGAACAAAATACATAGTATTTATATAATATTAATAAAAATATATATAATTTATAATTTAGATATTTAAAAATCAATCTAAATTAAATTTGATAAAATTGAATTTTATTGAATCAAAATTTTTTAATTAATCATTTAAACTCTTCATATTATAAATAAATTTATATTTAAATTAAATGATTTGTTGTCTCAAAGCCGACCTAATATCATAAAGACTGTAATACCTTGTAGCTAAATATTTAAGACACCGTAATTAAATATGTAGGACAAACATATTAATTAGATATGGATAGTAAAGAGTGTTGTCCGGCAGGTAAGTAGGGACCATAGCCATAGAGAGGACAGATAGAGAGATGTTAGTTTTGTTTCCATTTCAATTCAACCAACTTGGTCGGTTGAAGAGAACGAGAGAGGAATGGTAATGTTAATGTATTTGTTTCTTTAACATTCACATCATTAATAATAAAATGATCGATCCGAGGAGGAGTTGACTGCGTTAGATACGCTTCCATGGAATCTTGACATGTGTTGCTCACACCCCACAACTCCACCTCATATTTTTATTTCTTACTTGGCCTGCAACTTGTGCAACTCACTTGTGTGTGAGGTTCATCTTTGTATTTAATCTCATGATTTTTTATTTATTTTATATTTTAGACTACTATTAAGTCTCAATAGATAAGACCAATTTTAGTACTAACTATTTTGCAATAATAATACTCTTTAATTTTTGTGAATTTTGAATATTCGACTTAAACAATGAATAACTATTTTGCAATAATAATACTCTTTAATTTTTGTGAATTTTGAATATTCGACTTAAACAATGAATAAGGTTTAGGTAAGGTATTATAGTATTTATTTTTATATCTACAATTTAGAAAAAAATTAGTATCAGAATTCATATCCGTGTATGCAACAACTTCTATATCTGTATTTGTAATTTATGAGTACTTAAGTATTCATACTCAGTTTTAATATGTAACACCCATATATAAATACATACATCAAAGCATATACATATACATGAATCCAAGTATTTGGTACTGAAAATACTTATAAGTTCCTAGTCAACACATTATACATATTAATGCCCTAAATACAAAAGTTCTAACAACGGCATAATACATACAAGATGTTCAAAACAAAATACTAAGAACTAGATCAACAATGATCACAAAAGAAAATCCACAACGGAAGCTTCGCCATATCCAAAATAAGCATAAGGAATAAGGAAATCAAACTGCTTTCTCCTTACCCTTCGCGGAACCTGTAGTACTTGAAATCAATATATAATGGGGTGAGATACAAAATCTCAGTGAGTTCCCTATCCTATGGATCCTCTCGGCTTTACAAGGTTCTAACCTATAAGTCTCAAGTCATAAAGGAACTAGACCTTGAGTTCTCATACTAACATTATATGGAATCATACTTAGAGTTCAACAACTCAACACAAGATTACTAATCAGAAACCAATACCAAGGCATCCCCATATTCCCGTCCCCTTCTACGTCTAGGAGGTGGCACGAGTCATGGATCCTTTGGAAAATCTTGACATACGAAATGGATTCGGACTCATGAGCCTTTCCCCATGAATCGTCACTTCACATGGCCCGTACACCATCACAAGTCTCTACCCGTAGGTTCCATTCGTACACAAAAGCGGGAATCAAACCTGCCAAGATTATGTGTGCCTCTCTGCACAGTGCCTCTCTGCACGAAGAATGTCTGTTAGCATTCAAAAGAAAAAAAGAAATAAAGAAATACAACGGTTCCGATTAATACATCATACAATGGTGATTGCTCACGCAAACCACTAGGCATGTTAGCCTTTCCTCATAAGATTCCAAACACGTATGTTCCATATAATGTCTCATCCTAGGTTTCTTTGTTAAGCTACATAACCTAACAATTCCTAGTTTCCTCACTTAACCTTTATTCACATAACAATGAAGTTATTCAAACCTCTCTGATATAAATATATAACAAAGGTATACCAATCCACCTGCAATAGAACTCAACCAACAATTATAGAGTACACAAGCATCATACCAAAAGCATAACATTCTCATGATTCCGAACGAAACCAACCCAAGTAATCAAGCAATTCCCGACTCTCGATTAAATAATTCTCCTTTTGTTCCCAAAACCTACACTACTAGAAAGTACACGCTTCTAGCTTCCTACCACTTCGAACGGTGATTAAAACAGAGTTATGGTTCAAAAGTTATGATCGAAACAGTTTTATCTCATTAAGCTAAAGAATTGGCTAAGAAAGCTTCAGTTCGCGCCGCGCAACAGCTAGGTCGCGCCGCGAACCTCAGGCAGGGACAAACCTTACAAAATTCTCCTAGTGTTCGCGTCGCGAACCCTCGTACGCGCCGCGTACTGATAGCAGAAACAAAACTTCCTAAAAACCTGCTTAGTTCGCGCCGCGCAGCCTCGTTCGCGCCGCGAAGCGCGCGAAATCAGAAATTCCAGATCTGATTTCTTGCTTTTCCATCGTTGAATCCAACCATCTCCACACTCAAACCTGTTCCAGATTCATAGTAAAGCATAGAACAACATATATGGTCTCTACTCAGGATTTATTTACAGCAACAAACATCAATCTCTTAGATTGAGTCAAACCCTAAGATTTCTACCAAAAACCCCAATTTCTCAACTTATGATTTCATCCATAAATCAAAAACTATAAGTTTCTAACTAGAACCCACCTCGATTATGAGTCGTTGATGTCGAAGATGAGTTGATTCGGCGGAGAAATGATGAAGATCCAAGCTTCTCCTCTTTGCTCCTCTTGCTCTTCCTTCTCTCTACTCTTCTCTCTAACTTTGTCTTGTTTTTTGGAAAAATGAAGAAGAAAAGCAAGGAAAGAAAGATATAAGAAAAATATCTTAAGTTACAATACTAACTCAATTGTCCAAAAGTATCTCTAATGTACCAATTAATAAAACCTCGGTGTCAGCTAATAACATTAGAGCATTTAATTTAATACGGGGTATTACATCCTCCCCCCCTTAAATAGAAATTCGTCCTCGAATTTAAGAATTACCTGAAAAGGTGAGGGTAAGCATCCCGCATTTCCGATTCAAGCTCCCATGTAGCATCACCCGGATGCGTCACATCCCACTGAACCTTAACAAGAGGAATCTCCTTGTTTCGTAACACTTTAGTCTCTCTTCCCACGATACGGCTCGGTAAGGGTTCAAAAGTCAAGTCTGATTCTATTTCAATTGCATCTGGTAATACCGGCTGAAAAGGATCGGGAATAAACTTCCGCAGTTGAGACACGTGAAAAACATCATGCATTTCTGATAGAGAATGTGGTAAGGCTAAACGGTAAGCTACTTCACCAATCCTTTCTAGAATCTCATACGGTCCCACGTATCTCGGACTTAACTTCCTCGACTTAAACGGTCCTTTCAACCTCAATCTCGGAGTAACCTTCAAGAATACATGGTCACCTTCCATAAACTCCAAAGGCCTCCTACGGTTATCCGCATAACTCTTCTGACAATCTTGTGCTTGCTTAACCCTCTCACGAATCATTCTAATCTTGTCCGTGGTCTCTTGAATAATTTCGGGTCCCAAAATTCTATCCTCACCAACTTCTGACCAACACAACGGTGTTCTACATTTTCTCCCATACAATGCCTCATAAGGTGCCATACCGATACTCGCGTGATAACTGTTATTGTATGCAAATTCAATCAATGGTAAAAGCTCCTTCCAATTTCCTCTACTTTCAAGCACACAAGCTCTTAACATATCTTCCAAGGTTTGTATCGTTCGTTCCGTTTGACCATCCGTTTGAGGGTGGTTCGACGTGCTCAAACATAATTTAGATCCCATCGCTTGTTGAAAAGCTCTCCAAAACCTCGAAGTGAATTTTGGATCTCTATCCGACACAATACTAGAGGGTACACCGTGCAACTTCAAAATCTCTGCGACAAATAACCGTGCAAGATGACTTGCCTTGTAAGTAGTCTTCACGGCTAAGAAATGTGCAGATTTCGTCAACCGATCTACAATCACCCAAATAGAATCATATCCACCTTGAGTACGAGGTAAACTAACCGCAAAATCCATTGAAATACTATCCCACTTACATATTGGAATCTCTAGTGGTTGTAACAATCCACCTGGTCTTTGATGTTAAATCTTTACTTGTTGGCATACAGCACACTCCGATACGTACACCGCGACATCTCTTTTCATTCCGGACCACCAATAATCTCTTTTCAAATCTTGATACATTTTTGAAGAACCCGGATGTATAGTGAAAGCACCCTTGTGAGCTTCATCCAAAATCCTTCTTTTCAATAGCGCATCGTCCGGAACACAAATCCTCTGATTAAACATAATCACTCCATCCGTAGCTCGAGTAAACCCTGGTTGAACCAACACCTCTTGTAACTTAGTATCAGACACTTGTGCTTGTTGGATGTCATTTCTCAAAATAGAATTAACATTCAAGTTTCCCATCAATACTCCATTTTGGGTCCAAACAAATTGAAGGTTGAGATCTCGAAATTTTTCCAATAATGCATACTCTAACATCATCAATTCGGCCCTCTTTAACACCTTCCGACTCAAAGCATCCGCCACTTTATTTGCCTTGCCTGGATGATACTTTAAGTCAAAATCATAATCCTTCAAGTAATCCTTCAAAATCATAATCCTTCAAGTATTCCATCCACCCCATAATTTGAAATTTTTTGATTCCTTTCGTAGTTGCATCTACAGAAGGGTAATAAACTAGTGCATATGGGAAACAATACACATTAAAATCTCTTAAGGGAAGCTTCCATAGATGCATCTACGGAAAAGCTTAGCGCCACATTGTTTCGTAGATGCATCTACGAAAGGGTCTGATATTGTTTGAACCAGAGTGATCACTCCCCCATTGTTTCATTTCTCCAAACTTTTCATACTCCACACCCTAAAAACCCTACATCACCAATACCTTATTTCACTCCAACACTCAAACTTTTTGGTGCAAAAAATCAAAGGGAGCAAGAATAGTCTGAATTTCAGGTAAATAATCACTTTCAACCACTACATTGTTCACATTGTCAATGCATTTTTCTGCAAAAAAGTTACGTAGCTTCCGTATATCCATCTACGGAACGTATTGAAGATGAACACTTCCGTATATGCATCTACGGAATAGTCCCAACAATTTTTTTCCAGCATTTTGTAATTCTGTGTGATTTTGACAAAATAGGTATGGTGCACCCCAATAATATTTTAAGAGAATTAGCTACTTTAGTCGATGTTTGTACGAGTATCGACGGGGTAGTCACAAATGTGGTAGATGTCAGAGGTGACTTTCGTAGCAAGCAAGACTTTGATGATCGTGAAAGCATGCTAACATGGATTCTTAGGAACGCAACTAATCTTTGTTTTGGTGTGGTGATAGGAAGATCGGATAATGGTACGACACGAAGAAACTCGTTTGTAACAATATTGTGCGAAAGAAGCGGGAAATATCATCCTCCTCTAAAGAATTTTAAAAGAGACGACACGGGTACTAGAAAATGCGAGTGTCCATTTAAAATGCGAGTGTCCATTAGAAAATGCGAAAGAAGCGGAGATGCTCTGTTGTTTATGGTTTGCATAACCATGATTTGTGCGCAAAATTACAAGGCCATCATATTGCATGTTGGCTCAATTCGGTTGAGAAGGCATCTATTAAAGACATGTCCTTGAATTTTGTCCAACCGAAAAATATACTTGCCACATTGAAAAGGAAGGAACCCGACAACATTTCAAATATAAGGCAAGTGTATAATCAACGGTACCACAATAAAAAGGCGAGTAGGAGAGATATGAGCGAGATGCAACATTTGTTGAAAATGTTGGATGATAACAAATACGTGGTGCAGTACAGAAATTGCGATGACGAGGTTACGGTCCGAGATATTTTTTGGATTCATCCGGATTCCAAAAAGTTGTTCAACACTTTCTCGACAGTGCTCCTTCTCGATTCTACCTACAAGACCAACAAGTATCGACTCCCATTATTCGAGATGGTCGGTGTTATATCCACCGAGAAGACATTTGCCGTTGGTTTAGCTTTTTTGGAGTGTGAAAAAGAGGATAACTTTAGGTGGGCCTTGGAGGTGAGTCGCTCACTTTTGAAAAAACAAGTCGAGATGCCTAAGGCGATTGTTACGGACCGCGACCCCGCTTTGATGAATGCGGTTGCAAAGGTATTTTCTTCTTCCGATGCATTAATTTGTCGATATCACATATCATGTAATGTGAGAAGTAAGGTTAAACCCGTTGTGGAGACAAAACAAGTAGCGACCGAAGGTGGGAAAACGGTGAAGCCCGGAGTGATTTTTGACCAAATAATGGATTCATGGGCTCGTATTGCAAGTTCGTCGACAAAAGAATTGTATGCCGATGCCGTATTTCAATTTCGGAATATATGTGAAAAATATCCCAATTTATTGAAATACATTGAAAGCACCATTCTTGATAAAGTGAAGGAGAAGTTTGTTTGTGCGTGGACTGATAAGGTCCGACACCTTGGGAATTCAAAAGGATGCATGAATTCAAAAGATTGAAGAATATCGATAAAATCTCGAATGCGGAAAAGTCAAAAGTGGAACCACCAATAGATTTAGCTGGCGACCGTTCTTTTCATGTATTTATCTAATTTCAAAATGTAATATATGCACTCTATAACATTGCAATATAATCCTTTTTGTGTTTGTGTATTTGTGTCTATGTGTTTCAAATTGTTTACGTTTTGTTCCTATGTGTGTTTGCGTGTTTGTATCTAGTTTCCTAAATTTGTTACCAAAACTGCTGCCTACTGCTTTCTGTTCTGCTAAAAAAATAGCAGGGAAACTTCCATAAATGCATCTACGGAAGGGTATTACAATGAAAATTATAGGTATTTACCGTAGATGCATCTATGGAAGGGTGTTACAATGAAAATTATAGGTTTTTACCGTAGATGCATCTACGAAACATTTGTGTGGTCCATAGTCTCCAAAGGCTTCTATAAATTTGGTACTGAAAATGATTATATGAGTTAAATTATGACAATGTAATGGATGTAGCATTCGAAGATTCTGATAAATGCAGTGATGAATTTTTGGAATATGATATCGCATATAAGTTATATTTTGTGTAGGATACAAAAAGACCCATTAAAAACATAAGTTCGTAATGATTCAAATGATAGTGAAGCTGATATTCAGAATTTGGATAGTGTTTGTGAAACTTATGAGGAATTTGGACCAAAGAAAAAGAAATACCAAGTTTTTAAGTTCCATCAAAACATAGCATATTATAAGTGGAAATTATAAACCTATTTTAGGACAAAGGATGGTTTCGACGAATAAATAACAACATATGAAATGCTGTCTGAAAGAAATATTAAGTTCAAGAAAACTGTCAAAAAAGATAAGGGTGACTTGAAAATATGGATGTGAGCGAAATGCTTATTGTGAAAATTTTCAAAATGAAGATATATGACAACTAAGGAAGATAGTGTACATTCACAAGTTTGATAGAGATTATAATGTTAAAATATTAAGTACGTAGTGGCTAAGTAGGAGGGTACATGATTCTTTGAAATAAAGCCCTAAGATGAAGATTAATGACATTAGGTTAAAGGCTCAAAGAAAATAAAATCTAGGTGTTAACGATATAAAGGTTGTTATGGAAAGGTTTGTAGCTAGATGGATCATTATTAGAGAAATACTAAAGAATTCATGACTATTGTCATCAACTTATAAGATTAAATCATGATTTAATAGTCAAGGTTGATGCAGAAACTCGTTCAAGGTATATGAGCTGATAGGAGACGTCATTTCCAGATGTTCTATATTTTTTATGCAGCATATAAGGAGAGCTTCAAGCATTGGAAACCGTGAATGGACTAGATGGATAATTTTTAAATGGGCTATAAGGAGCACTATTACAAATAAGTAATTTTACCTCGATTAGAAAAGAGATTTTACCATGGTTTGATGGCCGAGGTAAAGAAGGGTGTCATGGCAAGTGCGTCTCATTTCCCCCCAGTTGATATACCAATCGAGGGGAAAGTTGTACTGGTTAAGAGTTCGATTCCCAACAACTGCATTTTTGTGTTTTCAAAACTGGAAAACATGCGCCACTTTTCCTCTCGGTTGGTTTTATTATCCAATGTGAAATGTAGGTATTTACCTCAGTTGTGAGTTACAATCGAGGGGGGATACATTATTTTTTTTAGTATTACATAATTTTCATTTTGACCGGTTTGTATACACATTTTGTGACAGAACCTATATACACATGTTGTGACATAACCTATATACACATGTTTTCAAGAAGTAGAAAATCAACTAGAAGCATTTTAGATAGAAACCTATATACACATTTTGTGACAAAATATATATGTTTTCAACAAGGAAGCAAACCAGCTAGGAGCATTTTATATATACAAATATAAATTGTTTACAACCAATCCAAAATAGCACACATACATTTACATCATACCAATCTAGGTTACTAGCCAACAAACCAAAAGAAATTAGTTTAATCTATAAGTTATATAGGAAGCAATCGGCCCAACGTGAATGTATGTCATTTATATCTGATGTGAATGGTGTCACATCATTAATTGTAACACCCTTCTAAACCCCGCGGCAAATCAAATAAATATATCAGAGTAAAAACATAAACACAAGGGTGCCACAATTATTTAAAATAAATAAACCAATCATGGTCAAGTCATGGTTCATTAGGAAACGATTTACCAAAAACACAATCATGTTTATCACAGCGGAATAAGAAACATCGTCAATATAACCAAATGGAAATATAATCCAACACCAAATAAAATAGAGTAATCTCATGAAAACTCTAAAACTATCGTTCCCCAGTGTTACAAGATCAGAGCATGACCGACACGACCCAACATAATGGATAAACTCTACGAGTCATCCTCACCGAGCACTAATGCCGCTACTCCTCAATCTGAAAATGACAACATGTAAGGGTGAGTCTCATTCGCAGTTAGTAAATATTATGCAATTCATAAGCAACAAGCATCATAATATACCGTTCACCCAATTATACATATTCAAATTCACATATATTATTCATCAATTCACACAATAATAGATTACAACACACAACACAGAAATCCATAAAATCATGTTATGACAAAATGCATATGACACAACTGATACTATGCATATGGTACCAATAAACCGTGGAATCAATCCACCTAACCGATCTACGCCTCATCGAGATACGGACCACCGACACAATTTCTGCACAATGGGAAATATGTCCACCAACGATCCAAACATCACCGGGATCCATCATCAAATGCATATGAATGAATGAAACACACATAACATACTTAAAAACATCACCGAATCACGATGAACAACTCATCTCAACACCACATCACCGAATAAGTATGTACATGTTTTCAACATCATTCAAATAGTCATGCATTCATCACAATCATAGTAATAATCACAACCAGTTTATCATCACATCAATTACATTGTCACACCTATCTCATATGCACACAATGATCAATTCTCATCAAGTAATTAAATCGGGTTTTAAAGAAATAAAGTCGACTACTGCCCATATTCATTATTCATCATATAAAACATTTAATTATTTGCACAACGTCCAAAACGGCACTAAGAAAGGATTCACGGATCAAAAGATACGTCATTTTAAAGTTTTAGAAAAATTCCCGCACAGCAAGGTTCGCTCAGCGACGCAAGGCAGAAGCGAATTCCTTCAGATCTCCGCTCAGCGGACCTCTAGCAATGTTATACAGAAGCTAACCAGGTCGGGACCTCCGCTCAGCGGACCCCCTTCCGCTCAGCGGACCCCCCTCCGCTTAGCGGACCTGCGATTTTACCAATTCTCAGATCTGCGACAAACCTACGATTTCACACCCTTTTCACCCAAAAACGGTTCCAGACATCATATACAGGCATACAAACATCATACATTCAATCATACACCACAAAACATCATTTAAACTCATTATTAACCAAATAGTTCACACAATTTTCATCAATTCAATCCAAATTATAACACCCTAACCTAACAATCCCAATGTCAAATTGAACCAAACCATACATCAATCTACCTATTACCTAAGACTACATAAGAGATACTAAAAGGAATAGTCCCCCCTTACCTCGATGAATTTCTTGAATGCTCTCCTTCTGGTTTCACGTTCTTGCCTCTTTCTCTTCTCTTGCCCTTTTCACGTGTTCTTCCTCTTTCTCTTCTCTTGGTTCTTTTCTTATTTTATGAAAAATAAAATAAAATGAACACCACTTAGTAAAAAGGCCTAACCAAATAACACTCATCTTTTAGTAACATCACACCACAAGCCCAATAGCTCTTATTCCATCATTTTCTAATTAAATCCAAATAAAATACTAAAATTTCAATTATTTAATTTAAATCCGAATTAAATTAATAAACTGAAATTATGGGGTGTTACATTAAACACCTATAATTTGAACAAAATTAAAGTTTACTTAACACAACAACAACAATAACAACATTTAACTTTTAATCTCCCCAACAACAACATAATTATTTTACTAGCTAGCAAACTAACATAAATAAATTTCACGCATATGGATAAAGTGATTATCTTAGCCCATGAATCCCTAATGTTTCCAGAGACAATGTGCAACATATGTTTCATAACATAATATTCACACGCTTATCTGTTTGGTTGTCTCTACATCTACAAATAATTTATATATAGTGGTTAATACACACAATGCACAAGTAATACATTAGAGAAAATTATAAAAATATCACAAATAATACCACTTACTTTTGAAAAATAAATTTTAGTTTTTTATTTCTTAAAGCACGACACACAAGATTGTATCCCTCAATAGCTCTATAGGTTGGAAAAAATTAAACATAAATAAAAATTATTCAAAAGTAAATGTAGCATTTTAGTATTACAAAATAATACCACTTACGAGCTAGTAATTTCTTTCATCTTTGAATCAAGAATAAAGTGTAACGAGTATATCATAATTATGCAATTTTGCTTGAGACAAATAATTATTAGTTTCCAATGACCTCTGTATACACATCCTGAATATTTAATAATGGGTAAAAAATTGAATAT
This sequence comes from Vicia villosa, assembly GCF_029867415.1. Lineage (NCBI taxonomy): Eukaryota > Viridiplantae > Streptophyta > Magnoliopsida > Fabales > Fabaceae > Vicia > Vicia villosa. The sequence goes on from NC_081181.1 coordinate 215,031,895, forward strand.
TAAATAAGAGAAAACACAAATCATATATACTTCCGAATTGATAAACGGTCCTAGGTAATAATCTATTTTCTCTTAAATTAACTTATTTTGTATGAACATTTAGATATCATTTGATGAACTTTGGGAAAATTGAATATGACATGGGTCCAAGAAACCATACTTTGTATATCTCATTGTGAAATTTTTTGATGCATGTACCTAAATGATATACACAAAAGTTGACATTAAAAGTATTTGAGAACAATGAATATAAATTGAAATCACCATAAAAGTTGTACTTATGTGCACCATAATTGAAGTACGGTTATGTCAAGACAATTAATGCCTTTCACAAAATCCCTAATACAACTATTTGCTATAAAAAATTAATGTTTTGGTTGATGTTCTAATTGTATCAGGAAAAAGTCTCCCATCTCTTCTACCATGCTTGTCAATCTTTTCAATGGATCTGGTTTAGGTATTGGAGTCTCAATCTGGTAATGGGAGATTGAAGCTGAACAACTACCTTTTGTACTTGCATCACCTAAAACAACTTTATCAGATATGTGTAATTAATTTAAATTTGGGCGGGTAAGTACACTCATTGATATAAATGATTGCATCATAAAAACAACAACAACATTACACACAATTTTAAGAACACAAACAACAATAACACACAACACATATTTTGAATCAGACAAGAAAAAAAAGAAAGTTATTAAATAAAAATTATATTTACCTTAATCATATCCAAATCCACACTCTCTCACATGTCCTAGGTCACACTTTTATGCACCTCCTTGGCCACCATATCCCGCACCTCATGGATCACCCTCTCCTGCACCTCCTTGCCCGCCCTCTCCAGCACCTCCTGGGTCACCCTCTCCTGCACCTCATGGATCACCCTCTCCTCCACCTCCTTGGCCACCCTCTCCTTCACATCTTGGGTCACACTCTCTTTCCTAGCCGCCCGCTCATTTTCTAATGTTTCCTATATCTTGTAGAAGGAAATGGTGAGAATTTTGTTTGTAAAATTCATTTTATTCTTCAAGTGGAAGATGATCCTAAGACTTATAAGGAAGCAGTAGCTTCAGTTAAATCCTCATTTTGGAAGGATTCTATCCAAGACAAAAATTGATTCAATAATGTCAAACCACACTTGGGAGCTTATCGATCTACTTAATGGATCAATACCCGTCAGATGCAAGTGGTTGTTGAGAAATAAGTATCATAGTAATAGTACACTAAAAACCTACAAGTCTATATTAGAAGAAAAAGGGTTTTATACAAAATAAAGGTGTTTATTATTTTAACACATATGCACCATTAGCAAGGACGACAACAATTAGAGTGTTATTAGCATTAGCTTTTTTTATGACCTTATAGTTAACCAAATGGATGTTAAAACAACATTTCTAATGGAGATCTCGATGCAGAAATATACATGGAGCAACGAGAAGGTTACGTGCTTCTTGGAAATGAATAAAAGGTGTGTAAGTTTATCAAGTCCTTGCATGAGTTAAAACAAGCACTGAAACAATGACATCAACAGTTTGACTCTATAATACTTTAAAATTGATTTGTTCATAATTCTTATGATAAATATTTGTATAAAAAGCCGCGTGAGAACAATGTGATATTTATTTGTCTCTCTATATTGATGACATGTTGATCATTAGCATATAGATGAATGGAATTTTAGAAACAAATGGGTTTTTAACTTCCACATACAAAATGAAAGATCTTGGACTATTTGACACTATTTAAGGGATCATTGTAAAGAGAAACAATGGGGGTTATGAACTTAGTCAAACAAATTATGTTGATAAAATGCTTTATAAGTTCAAACACTTAGGTTTCAAGGAAGTGAATACTCCATTTGATCCTAGTGTCAAGCTTCAAAAGAATGATAGAAGAGTTGTGGCTCAATTGGAATATGCTAGTGGAATTGGTTGTCTAATGTATTTGATGTAATGTACCAGACCCGACATAACATTTGCAGTAAGTAAAATGAGTAGATTTACTAGAAATCCAAATGGTGAGCATTGGAATGTCATCACAAGGACTTCCGGTTATCTTTTAAAAAACAAAGATCTAGGCCTTCATTATGATATGTTTCCTGCCATACTAGAAGGATATACTAAAGCGAGTTGGATATCGAGTGTTGGAGATCATAAATCTACCACTGGGTAGATATTTATACTAGTTGCGGGTGCAATTTCTTAAAAGAGCAAGAAATAAACATTTATCACTCTTTCAATAAGGGAATAAAAGTTTATTGCTCTTGCTCCGCTATTCAAGAAGTTGAATGGTTGAGGGACCTTCTGTTGGAAGTTCCATTGGCTAAAGATAACGTTTCAAAGGTGTTGATACATTGCGATAATCAAATGTCTTTAGTTGGAGAATACAAAAAAGTGTATAATGGAAAATATAGGCACATAGGCTTCACATATATACGTTAAAGCTACAATTTAGCTGATCTATTTAAAAAACCATTGGACAGAGATTTAGTAACAAATATCTCGAGAGGTATGACATTGAAACTCCTTGAGAAAGAGTTCAAACAACACCAGAAATCTAATCTAACATCAAGAAAACATCAAACTTAGATTCAATGGGTTACAACAATCTGTTGATTTGGATATTTTATGCAACATTATGTAATAATGTTGACTATTGTATTTCGAAGGTTGAGTTTTTCAAAGTCTTAATGAAGTTCAATGATGAGAATATGTATCTCAAGAAAAGTACATACAATATTAACTTAACCTATGTGAATTTTGAGATGATGTCATCTCAAAGTGATAATTGGAGTTTCTCTCACAAAAAAAATTCACAAACAAGAAAAACACATGGTCATAAATAATGTTAGGCGAGAGATGTTGGCGAAGAACCATTCAAGAGTGTGTGTAAGGTAACGCCGATCTAATCACAAGGATTAACAGGTTCAAAGTATTGCTACCTAAAATTTTGATTAAACTTCGTGTTGTCCTTACTAAGATTACGTTCAAACCGAAAGATACTTAATTGTATTATCATTCTTTTTTCCATTTCTAAAATTGGTCTTGTAATTATTATAATAAGTGGGGAATTGTTATAATAAATAATTATTAATTATCATTAGTGTGTTCCAAAATGACAAGAAAATTTATAAGTAGGTAAATGAACATTCTATGCATGAGAAATAGTCTCACATGGAATCCATGTTATCTCATTTTAATAGTTCTTATATAGATAGTTGTATTTATTAACTCAACAAAGGAAGTAAAGAGGATAAAATGCAACATGAACAAGTGTGGTAGCCCCAAGTGTTATGCCACTTGTCACCTTGACACCCCCTCGTCAGTATCGCCACCAATGAAACCAAATTTGTCTCTGGGACCAAGATCATGAGCGTAGGTATAGAGGCACTAGTGTCAGCTTGTTGGCAGTACTTAGGTACGACGCATCGGAGCAATCAAGCTACTCTTGGAGGCAATCCACCCTCATGATTGTGGTCGTTACTCTATCTTTTTGTAGTCGTTGTGTCGGGACGGAACTAATAAAACAAAGAGAAAAGGGTACGGCGGGTTGGTTATGTAAGGGGAAGGTATTAGTTCCCCTCACATCCATGGTACTTCATGAGAACATTTTGTAAATTTGTTATTTGAAATTAAAAGATATGTGTGCAAAAATATTAATGAGATGATAAAAGAACATTTTTTTATCGTGCTCGGCAAGACGTCGCATCTTATGCCTACATACCTCTTATGCGTAATAGGGAAGTCAGAACATTCGTAGTTTCGCTTAAAAAGAAACAACGAAAGTTTGTTGATTGATTTTAATAAAAAGATATGTTGTCTTATTTGAGTAGAAAACACCACATAATCTCTATAATTATAGGAAAATGATCATTTGCATCATCTTGCGTATGGAGAATTTACAGTTTGGACTAGGTCAACATAGTATATCTCAACATATCAATGGAAAAATTATGCATTTTGCAATGTTCTTAGAAGTAGGATGGTTTGCAAACACTTCTAAAACAAGACTAATGTCTAATCTTTTGAGAAAAGGTTTCAAAATAAAAAGCCAAGTGGAAAAAGATTTGAATGAGGTTTTGTGTTTTTTATGGTTTTTAAAAGGGGTTTTGATATGCTTAAGTGTTTTGAAGCATTTATTAAGAAAAACGTTTTTACGATCACTTGACAAAGTCAAGGTTTATTAAGAAAATAGTTTGAAGCTTGAAAACAAGAAGGTTTTGAAAAAGAGATAAGCTTTAAAAATTGAAGAAGATGGGCAAGAGGTGAAAGGACTATCCTAAAACATAAAGTAAAAGTTAAGGAATAGAGAGATCAAACCAAAGAAGAAGCGAGCATCTGACAATAAGTCAATATGAGCATTCCCTTTCCTTTGGATTAAGCATTAAAGAAAACCAAACCATAAGCAGATGAAAGCATAAACTCTAGATGAAAACCAAAGCATCAGATGAATCTCATAGCACAGATGAAATTCCAATCATCAGATGAAAGCACAAGGTCTTAAAAGAAATCCAAGTATCACAAAATTCTCAAGACATAGATAAAATTCTCATTCATTAGATGAAAACTCAAAGTCACAGTTAACAATCTCTGCATCAAATAAAAATACAAAAAAAAAAACAGATAAAACCCAAGGTATCAGATAAATCTCCTAAGGTCTCAGCTAAAAGTCTCAGGCTTAACTGGATGATCCAAATGAATCTTAGGTCTCTGATGAAAGTCCAAAGCAAAGGATCTAACCTAAGTCCAAAAGTCCAAATCTCTATAGCAAAGTATAATAACCATAGTCTAATTAAGATGTTAATTTTAGGGTTTTACGTTTATTAATGTCTTTGATGAAAAGAAAAAGAAAATGGCCAAGGGGCAAAAGAAGAAAGACAATAAAATAAATGGCAAAAAGATAAATGACATAAAAAAATGACATGAAGGATAAAATGCTAAAGGTAAATTGCATAAAAGTAAATTGCAAGAATTTAAATGGTGAGAAATTAAATGGCGTTAAAGTAACGTTAGTACAATCAATAATGTTAGTATTAGTATTAATAATCTAATTCGGGACAAATTTAGCGCTATGTTAAGCAATCGAAGATGTACTTATATAGAAGTAACATCTATGAGGCCGGTCAATAACAATTTTTGTACCATACTTGTTAGAGAAATGATAAAGATCATTCTCCTAAAACAAGTAGCACAAGTAAAAACCAAATAGGGATCGAGCACAAAGGCAATGAGATTGATCCATTACTTCAATCATTCTTCATGATAACTTAGGACAAACTTATCATAAACCCAAAGTACCTAAAATGATCCAATGATTAATGGTAGGTAAATTTGAAATGATGAAAGTTCAACAATCATCAATCCAAACTTCATGAACAAGATGGACTACTAATCATCCAATTGATTAAAAAAGGAAAAGAAAAAGAAAGAGATGAAGATAAAGAGAGAAAACCAAATTGGATCACAACATTGATCAAGTCATCCTCAAGATCAATCATCTTTCTTGGTGGATTAAGGTCATAAACCAAATCAACACCCAAAGTCCATTGATATTGACGAGACCTGTGATCAAATAGGTCATAATCCAAGGCAAACAACAATCAAACAAATTAAAATGCATGAAAATGATTTTCAAATTGTAGATAAAAGGGAAAATAACAAAGTAATATCAAATTGTCAAATAAATGGCAAGTAAAAATATAGAAAAAATCAGAAATGATTAAAAAAAATTAGAATTTTTTTTGGATATTTATAGTTAGAATACTATTTTAAACAAGCCAAAATATGAGAAAATTACAAGAAAATAGAAAAAAATAAAAATAAAAATTCAAAAAATGACACAATGTGTAAAATGACATGAAATATTTTTTGTGAATTTTTTCAGAATTTTTGGAATTAAAATGAAACTTAAATGAATTTTAGAAAGTAAAATTAAAATAAAGAAAAAGAAAATAAATCAGAAAAAACCTGATGCGTTGAACCAAGGCCTCATTAATTGACGTGGCAGATCCAAGGGATCTAAGGCTAAGGCTAAGGCGCATGATGGAATTTAAATCAGAAAATGCACTGGATCCATTTAAAAACAACTAACGAAATTAAAACAATGGCTCTGTCTCATTGGTCAACTCATTTAAAACAAACTCAGGCCATCTATTGCACCTCCAATCATCTTCTCTGGCCACCCACTTGGGTTTGAAATATTGACTTTTTGGTCAAACCCATTTGATCAAACTTAAATCTTTTGAACTTTTCTTGCAATCCAAGATACAATAATGCACATATGAACTCCTCATGATGGATTCTTGATTAAACTTTGAATGAATGATCAGGGCAAAACTTAAAGTTACTTGATGAGGAAGACATGAAAATAAACACATGAACCTTAAATTTTCTTGAGAAGTAAACAACTAAACTTTGGACAAATTTTGATCAATTGATGTTGAATGATGCTTGAGGAAGATATGACCTAAGATTATAGGTCAATCTTTGATGGACAAGTCTTTGAGAAACAATGTTGGCCATGATTTAACTTTGAACAACCAAACCCTAGTTGATAAAAACATGCTTGATGTCCTTGATCCAATCCATTATCTTGCAAAACAAATAAAAGAAACAAGACATATTTTTGTATTTTAGTTAAGGTTAGTAAAGCTTAAAGGTATATGTAACACAAATCACAAGATATATAAGAGAGTGCATGGTGATCTCCACAAAGGCAAGCTGAGAGAGAGAGAGAGAGAGAGAGAGAGAGAGAGAGAGAGAGAGAGAGAGAGAGAGAGAGAGAGAGAGAGAGAGAGAGAGAGAGAGAGAGAGAGAGAGAGAGAGAGAGAGAGAGAGAGAGAGAGAGAGAGAGAGAGAGAGAGAGAGAGAGAACCAAATTTGTGATCTTGATATGACGCATGATGCAAAAAATGATGTGGGGTCTTAGGAGTAAAAATTAGAGTATGACACGTTGCTTCAATTTATTATTTTTTGAATTCAGAAATGGCAACGCTTATAAATGAAGTGTTGCAATAGTTGATAAAAGGTGAAAAGTTGCAACACTTAATGTGAATTATTGCTAAAAGGGTGTGTTTCATCAAGGGTCACAATCTTGTAAAATAACATCACTTAGCCTATATATTGACCATTTTGAATTCAGAAAAATATCTAACATTAATCTATGTAAATTGCAAATTTCCATCTTCCATACATTCTAGTTTTCATCTCAAATATAAACTGAATTATCTTGAGTATTCCTATAAGTTGATTCTAAAATATTTTGAGAATACTTAAAATATTATTAGAAAAGTGATTACATGCACGATTTCAGTGTTGATCCATTTAACTTACCTTCGTTGTTTAACCGAAAATAAGATTCTAAATATTGCTCTTAATACATATTCATTCACATTGATAAGATATGAGACCGACACAAATACCGATTTATATTCAATAGAGCATAGAAGGAGTGACTACTATCCATGCATGTAATATACTGTACTTATTTTCATCCTTAGATATGCGTTTCATAAAAAAATATCAATTTAAAGTTTGGATTGAGAAAGCATTTTGGAGATCATTAATTAATCTCCGTCAACGTCAAGTTTCCACCTTGTTTTCCTGTCGTGTATTATGGGAGTCGGTGCATCATTTCCCACATAGCATGGGAGATTAAGACGGATCATTCATCACTCGATCAATTGTGCCCATAAACTAAATTCTATTATTTCGAAAATTTAGGCTGTTATGTTCACTACTCTTGTTGTGATGCATGTACTTTTCATGTACCATGTCCATGCACAGACATGTTATCCTATTGCATTAATATTATGGTGATTGTGAGGTCAGAGTTGGAGTTGCATTAGACCATGTGCAATGGTGGGTTTATTTGAACTCAACACCACAAAATCATGTGCAATGGTGTGTGTAGTGTAGTGTTGAGTGTGTGTTGGAAAAGAGAGATGTTGAGAAAACTCAACACCATGTAAACTGACGCAGGGGCTGACGTGGCTGGTCTTGATTGGCTGGCCAGATTTTTATCCATTTAATACTTTAAATTCAATTATTTCGTTGCAAATTAAATTATTTTTTTTTACCAAAATTCATGATTTTTTTCCTCTATAAATAGAGACTTGGTTCATTTGATTTAGACACAGAAAAAAAAAACTAAGTTTTTCACTATCTTTCTCTATTATTATCTTTCTATTAGTGTTTTTTTTGAAGTTAAGTGTCTTTATTAAATAAAAAAAAACCAACTTATTTAAATAAATTTTGTTTTTATTACAAAAAATTAAAAAATAAATTATTAAGTATTTATTATTTTAATTTAATTTTTAATTTTATGTAATCATAAAAATAAAAATAAAATTTAAATAAGAATATCAAAATAAAAAGTGGTGGGGTAGAGTGTTGAGTGAAAAACCATTGGAGAGGGTAAAAGTTGAATGGGTGTTGAGTTATTAGGTGGAAGAAAGAGAAAATGATGTGGAGTGTTGGGAGTTGAAAAAATGGGTGTTGAGTGTTGAAACCATTGTAGATGATCTTACGTGAGTTCATATTATTATATGCACCTACATAAGTAGAGTACAAATAAACTATTGAAAGGCTTGACCTAGAGAAAAGCATGCCTTGTGGTAGCATTAAATATGGTTGTACCTTCCAGAAATTGTTAACTCAAGTACAGACTGGATCCATCATGCAAGAGGACCCATCCCAAGGATTTGAGCATCTCTTTTGATGCACGAGTGTAATTGCATGTTCATGCATATGGATAAGCCTAAATAAACAACTTATCACATATTTAAATGATTTTTTAAATATATTTAAAAAAACATATTTAAATAAATGATTTTTTTAATCAAATAACCCATATTTCCGACTCATTGCTCAACCAAATTAAATCTCAATGTACCCCACTCTGAAACAAACAAAAAATATTATAAATGATAGGTTAAAGCAATTGGCGTCCCACTTGAACATCCAAAGCCCACACTAAAGCAAATGGCGTGTTAGTTAAAGCTGTATAGGACAATGTTATTGGCGCCATCTCCCTATTACATATGACATTCTCAAATTCTTGAGAAAGAAAATTCAACCATAACTAATCTCAACTTTCACTAGAGAAAAAGTAATTAGTAAAATATTACTATTACCATTTTGTGTCACTTGCGTAAATAAAGTTCTCTTTTTATTTAACGTATAACTATGTTCCATCAATTTTAGCAAGTTTATAGTATGCAAAATCTCAAATGCATGATTAAAATGTCAGAAGAGTCTGTGGAAGATTCTAGTTACACCAACAAATTTACACTCATATCCCAACCCAACAAAATTATCAAACCACACAACAACCCTTCGTTAACATTCAAAACTAGTATGCTAAACACCCAAAACCAATATATGACACTCAATCACAAAACCAAGAGTATACCCCTTACTACCGCCAACTCAACATATTCATACCAATACACACAAGAACCACCTCAAGAAAACATAAACTTCCAAATACCACAACAATAAATAAACATTCACGCCAACCCCAACACTTCAACAAAACTTCTACCGTCCAACCATTTTCACTCCCAAACTACAACACAACTAAACTATGAACATGTGGACAACGAATTAAATTACAACAACCCCTTCATGAAATTGTTGTGAAAAACGATACCAATAACAAAGTATAATAGGGAATTAGGGAACAGAAGAAGAACACAAGAATTGGTTATAACTGCTATTCTTTTACTTTCTCTTAAAACAAGATTACAAGTTTACAAGAATAACAAATAACCTCTCTCACCCTAAATTAGGATTTGCAGCATAGCAATGATGAGAGACTAGTATGCTATTTATAATAAAACCTAACATACTAACTAATGGGCTTTTTCCACAAGGCCCATTACACAAGCCAACTTAATAAACAAGCTAACTTAACAAATTAGGGTTTAAACACTAAAACCTAATTTAACATGCTAACAACCCTAGCATCTTCGACATCTGCATGCTCGACCCATCTTCGACTACAGCATGCACACTTCGACACCAGCATGTGAGCAACCCTTCGACTTCATGCTTAACTCTGTCGAACTGTCGAACCAAGAAGCTACCCTTCGACAATACTAGAGTTCGATCCAATATCTCACAAATCTCCACCTTGGACCTAACTCTACAACGTCAAGGAACAAACTAGCTTTCTTCATGCAGCTTTATCAACTGCATACAGTGGAAAAATTTGCAACTCGGCAATGTCTTGGTGATCATATCAGCAGCATTGTCTTCAGTCGAAACCTTCAGCACTTGGACTTCTCCACGCTCGATTACTCCTCTGACGAAATGCAGCCTCACATCAATGTGCTTAGTTCGCTCATGATAGGCTGAATTCTTCGACAAGTGTATTGCACTTTGACTATCACATTTAACAGTGATACCTCGACCTTGAAGTTTCAGCTCCTTCGCAAAACCTTCAAGCCACAATGCTTCTTTCACAGCTTCAGTTAGGGCAATATACTCCGCTTCAGTGGTTGATAGAGCAACAACCTTCTGAAGTGTTGCTTTCCAACTAATTGCAGTGCCAAACATAGTGAAAACATATCCAGAAATAGATTTTCTGGAATCCATACAACCTGCATAATCAGAGTCGACATATCCTTCTATTACTGCTTTACTATCTTCACCCAAGGCTCCACCATAAATTAGGACTCTATTCAGAGACCCATTTATGTACCTTAAAATCCACTCCAATGCTTGCTAGTGAGCCTTTCCAGGGTTCGCCATGTACCTGCTTACAAGACTTACTGCATATGCTATGTCGGGTCTAGTACAGACCATAGCATACATCAAAGAACCAACTATATTAGCATATGGGATGCTATTCATATAGGCTCTTTCGACATCATTACTGGGACACTGATCAATACTCAGCTTGAATTGAGGGTTTGTTGGAGTCACAACTGGCTTCGAATTCGACATACCAAACTTTTCAAGAATCTTCCGTAGATATGCCTCTTGAGATAGGCATAACTTCGACTTCTTTCTATCTCTTCGAATGTCAATTCCAAGAATCCTGGAAGCAGCTCCCAGATCCTTCATATCGAACTCCTTATTGAGTTCAGCCTTCACCCTCGTCACATCTTCAACATTGTTGCTTGCTATGAGAATATCATCCACATAAAGCAACAAAATAACAAATGAATTACCAGGTCGAAATCTGAAGTAAACGCAGTGGTCGAACTGACTTCTAATGAAACTTATGCGTGCCATGAACTTGTCGAATCTCCTATTCCACTGTCGAGGAGATTGTTTCAGCCCATACAAAGATCTCTTTAACTTGCACACATAATCTTCCTTCCCCTTTTCGACATACCCTTCAGGTTGCCTCATCAGGATCGTTTCATCTAGATTACCATACAAGAACGCAGTCTTCACATCCATTTGTTCCAGTTCAAGATCGAACTGTGCTACCATGGCAAGTAACATTCGAATGGACCTATGCTTCACAACAGGAGAGAACATATCATTGAAGTCGGCACCTTCTTTCTGAGTGAAACCCCTTGCAACTAACCTTGCCTTGTATCTTTTCGACGTCACTCCTTCAATTCCTTCCTTAACTTTGAAAATCCATTTACAGCTGACTAACCTTGCCCCAGCAGGTTTCTTGATCAGTTCCCAAGTATGATTATCATGAAGAGATTTCATCTCATCATCCATGGCCTTCAGCCATTCAGTCTTATTTCGACTCCTCATAACTTCCTTGTAGTCTCTAGGTTCTTCGTCTAGAACCTCACTTGCAGAGATTAAGGCATAAGCTATAAGATCTGCATACCCAAGTCTCTGAGGTGTCTTTATGACTCTTCTCGACCTATCTCTCGACAATAGGTAGTCATCGTCAGTTTCCTCAACTTTCTCAGCATCTTCTGCTTCTTCTTCGACTTCATCAGGGATATGCAATTCAGCATCAACATGCTCCACCTCAACAGGAATCTCTACCTGTTCCAGCTCTTCGTCAGATGTTTCTGTACTTCGACCAACATCATCAGTTTTCTTAAAAGCCATTTCAGCTTCATTGAAAACTACATCTCGACTGGTGATACACCTCCTGTGACTTGGCTCTAGGCACCATAGCCCATAAGCTTTGACTCCTTCTGGGTATCCCATGAACATGCATTTCAGAGCTCTAGGTTCGACCTTGTCTTGCCTAATGTGAGCATAAGCTACGCAGCCAAATACTCTCAGTTTGTCGAGATCTGGTGGATGTCCCGACCAAACTTCTTCAGGTGTCTTCATATCTAACGCTGTCGAAGGACATCTGTTTATCAAATATGTTGCTGTCGAAACAGCCTCAGCCCAGAACACCTTCGTTAACCCCGCACTAGTCAACATGCATCTGACTCTCTCCAAAATAGTTCGATTAAACCTTTCAGCCAAACCATTTTGCTGTGGAGTACCTGCAGTAGTTCTATGCCTTGCAATACCAGAGGCAGCAAAAAAACTGTCGAATGCCTCATTGCAAAATTCAAGGCCATTGTCGGTTCTCAACCTCTTGACCTTTCTGCCAGTCTGATTTTCAACCAGAGTCTTCCAACTTTTGAAAATCTCAAAAGTTTCATCCTTAGTCTTCTGGATGAATACCCATAATTTTTCTGGAATAATCATCTACTATGGATAGAAAATACCTTGCTCCTGAATGTGATGGACACCTTGCAGGCCCCCAAAGATCAGCATGGATGTAATCAAGGGATCCATGTGTTCTTTGTTTGCCTTTGTTGAACTTCACTCTGCAAGATTTTCCAAGTACACAGGGTTTACAAAACTTCAGCTTTTCGACTTTGTCTCCGCCAAGCAGATTTTGTTTCCCTAATTCGACCAGACCCCTTTCACTGACGTGGCCCAATCTCATGTGCCAGATTTCTGTTTTCGACAAAGGTTTCGTGGATGCAACATTTGTCGAACCACTTACAACTTCAGCCTCAAGGGTATACAAGCCTTGTTTCTTCACGCCTCTCAAGACTTCCTTCGAACCCTTCATGACTCTTAGGATACTTTTCTCTCCTTGGAAAACATATCCTTTCTTGTCGAATTCACCAAGAGAAAGCAGATTTCTCTTCAAATCAGGAACATACCTGACTTCAGTCAACAACCTTATTGACTCATCATGGAGCTTGAATCTCACAGATCCAACACCTGCAGTTTTGCAAGCCTTGTTGTTTCCCAGCAATACTGATCCACCATCTTGATCGCATAATTCCTCGAACAAGTCTTTGTTTGGAGTCATGTGCCAAGTGCAACCTGAATCCATAATCCACTCCTTCTTAGAGTCACTGCTTGAAACCACAAGAACATCAGATGATTCGAAATCATCTTGAACAATGGCAGCGTTGCCATTATCCTTACCTCCATGATATTTCAGGCGTTCAGGGCACACCTTTCTTGTGTGACCCTCCTTCTTACAATGGTAGCATCGAATGCCAGATGCTTCGCCACCGTAAGACTTCGACTGGCTTTTGCCTTTCTTCTTGTCGAACTTACCATCCTTTCGTAAGAGTTTTCCTTTAACGGCCAAACCTTCGCCAACAGTCGAAGGTTTATGCTCCTTTCGTTCATTCAAGTCCTTAGAGTACAAGGCTGATTGAACTTCTTCAAACGTCAGGGACTCCCTTCCATACAAGAGAGTTTCTTTGAAGTGAGCATGTGATCGAGGCAAAGAACACAGTAGTAACAGCGCTTGATCTTCATCATCGATCTTCACATCAATATTTTCAAGATCAAGAATCAGCTTGTTGAACATATCCAACTGCTCAGCCAATACTTTGTCTTCAATCATCTTGAATGAATACAAAGCTTGCTTCATGTAGAGTCGATTTACCAGCGATTTGGTCATATACAGACTTTCAAGTTTCACCCATAACCCTGATGCCGTCGTCTCCTTTGATACCTTCCGGAGAACCTTATCACCAAGGCTCAACAAAATTGCGCTGTGTGCTTTCTCGATCATATTCGTCTTCTCCGCTGCCGTCAATTCTGCATTCATGGCTGCCTCTCCCTTCAACGCTTCCAAACAACCCTGCTGAACCAGTAGGGCTTCCAAACAGACCGAAATCATTCACTCCGGTGAACTTTTCAATCTCATACTTTGTTGAAGGCATCTTCTCCACGCTCACCGCACCAATTTGTTGTGAAAAACGATACCAATAACAAAGTATAATAGGGAATTAGGGAACAGAAGAAGAACACAAGAATTGGTTATAACTGCTATTCTTTTACTTTCTCTTAAAACAAGATTACAAGTTTACAAGAATAACAAATAACCTCTCTCACCCTAAATTAGGATTTGCAGCATAGCAATGATGAGAGACTAGTATGCTATTTATAATAAAACCTAACATACTAACTAATGGGCTTTTTCCACAAGGCCCATTACACAAGCCAACTTAATAAACAAGCTAACTTAACAAATTAGGGTTTAAACACTAAAACCTAATCTAACATGCTAACAACCCTAGCATCTTCGACATCTGCATGCTCGACCCATCTTCGACTACAGCATGCACACTTCGACACCAGCATGTGAGCAACCCTTCGACTTCATGCTTAACTCTGTCGAACTGTCGAACCAAGAAGCTACCCTTCGACAATACTAGAGTTCGATCCAATATCTCACAGAAATGATAAGACTTGAACCAAGTCGAAGAATGATTTATGTTTGATCGTGGCGTGGGACTCCTTTTCATCCACCTCAGTAGAACCACTCAAGACCTCGACAACCATTAGTATCTCATTCGTGTGGGGCTAGTGGTCACTATAATGTACTGCGTCATTAATAATTTTAACCATAATTTTGATGTTTGTAATCTAATTTAAATTATATTTCATTAATATTTTATTTTATTTATTATTAATTAATATATTGTTAAAATTAAAAGGGTTAAATATGTCAGGGGTCCTTATAAATATGCAACCCTGCAATTTTAGTCCTTCTAAAAATTTTCTTCAATGAATGATCCTCACAAATTTTTCCGCCCACAATATTGGCCCCTCCCGTTAATTTCCACTAACGGAGGCTGACGTGGCACACTACGTGAAAAACAGCTTGACAAAAATCTAAAAACATTAGAAATTGCAGAGATTTTAAACATCCTCTAAACTAACCCAGAAAAAATAAACAAAAATATTAATTTTGAACTTTAGATAGCGCACACGTTTCATTATTGCAACCTAAATCAATGCAAATAACAACTTGAATATAAGTAGCTTTTTTCCATTTAATTGAGGGGAAAATAAAAGGACCTTTAAGAACAAATTTAAAATCTTATATCATTATGATTCAAATTAGAATTAAAGTAAAGTAGCACACATGTTTCAAGCATTTTTTTTGTAACAGTACAGGTTTCGAGCATGATAGTACATTGCAAGATCGCTAATCTTGCTCCATAAACTTTGCAATAGTATTTAAAAGTATTTTTTATGAAAGAGGCAAAGGGAATATTGTAACAGTGCAAGACTCTGGTAGTATATTTTTGTGTGAAACTACTTTTTCTTCTAACACAACTGCCTCTTCACTAAGCCTTGGATTATTCATGTAACGATGTTCTGGTGGGAGGAAAAACTTTAGAAACATCCTCGTGAATGGTAGGCAAAATTGCACCTAAAACTGCACATTCCTCATCATTCTTTTTTAAACTAAAAGGAATTAGAAGTGGCTTAGTTCCTTCACAGGGTTGATCAACTGAAGCACATATGGAGCTCTGGTGAAATTTCAACAAATCCGTTTCTTTAACTGGTTGATCATTCTGTCAACAACCAGCAGATCATTGAATAATGGCTAAGACCATCTTTAAACTAGAATGTTTCTGAGACATGCTAAAACAGAACCAAGAGAGGCCACTTTCTCATAGATCAACCACTTTCTATGAGCTTCAACCTAATATTATCTTCCTCATATAATCTTAACTATCCTCACTCTTAGTACCCCACTCACAACCTCTCAACAACAAAAACGCCACAACAACAAACAGAGGCACATAAGAAAAAACCAAGGAAATTAAAAAAACAGAGGCCATCCAGATTTCTTCATCTCCCTTCTCTTTTCCTGATACCCCATGAATACTTGAGCCATGCTGAATAAAACCCTATGTTTGTCCCCTCTGATTCGTCTTTCCCATCATTTTGTTTTTTTAGAATTAGGGTTCATGAGGGTTTCAAATATTCGTCATCCAGATTTTTTTTTGGGTTAGTTTAGAGGAGGTTTAAAACCCCCGCAATTTCAAACGTTTTTAGATATTTGCCAAGCTGGCTTCCACGTAGCATGCCATGTCATCCTCCGTTAGTGAAAACTAACAGGAGGAACTAATGTTGGGGACGGAAAAGTTTGCGAGGACCATTTATTGAAGAAAAATTTTAAAGGACTAAAATTAAAGGGTCGCATATTTATAGGAACTAAAAACATATTTAACCCAAATTAAAATATTAATTAACTATATTATAGTTATATTAAATATTAATTATAAACACTTATATACTAATTATTAAATAAAAAATAAAGGACATTACTATGCAGTTATAGTGTCCTATTAAACTTTATGAAGGGGCGATAATTGTTTATTTTTTAAAATAAAACAGCCCCAAATGGGCTGAGGCCTTTTTATTTTTCCATAGAGTTGTTTTTTCCTTTATAGTCATTTGGTCCATGGAATGGGCCGGGTAATAGTATATTCTATTGATGTGAGAGATGTTCTCGTGCTTAATTTGATCCAAGGTTTGACCAATTTGTGTCATTCGTCTCCCCAAGTTCATTCTATCTTCCACCTTTTCCATCTTGAACTGTCTGTTCACTTGGACCAACACCTCTTCACTATCCGTGTAAAGCTCTACCTCATTCACGTTCATTCTTAGAGCTACTTCTAACGCATTCATAATGAATATGTTTATGTTTTTTCTAACGAATATGTTTATGTTGTTTTTTATGTTAGTATTGTGATTGTTGCTATTGGGATCACACTTTTCCCTCGTTTGAGCCTCAGCATCCACATGCCACTTATTACCCGTGTAACAATTAGTTTGTTCTTCCAAACTGTTGATATTCCTTTTTTGCATGTCTTTTATGTCAGTCCTCTGTAGCGACTCAATGTGTAACTTGTTCTCTTTCATGTTCTTCTGGTAATGGGTTATGTTTTCAGACTTCTTTACCTGTATCTATAGATGAGGACGCTCCTTCTGATCTTTATTGGAATTGTTTGTTTTTTCCCTCTCTCAGCTTTCTTAACCATGTAGTTCTTCTAATAATAGACATTCTTAGCTTTCCAAAACATAATGAGACCTTAAGTCCAAAAATAAAAATTATACTCTCTATTAATTGGGACTTTAAATCAAAAATTAAAATAAAATGTATTTTGATAGTAGACATTCTAAGATTTCGAAAACATATTCATTTATTCGATTTCTACTTCGTTTGGTATTTTAAAGAATTGTTCGAACCTGAGGTATGACTAGTAGCAAATATTTTTTCTGGTGTCTGCACCTGTTCCTATTATTTAATTTAATTGTACCGATTGAGAACTTAACTCTTAAAATAAAAATCATTGTCTTAAAGTAGACACTCTAAGTTTTCCGAAACATATTCATTTGCTTGATTTCGACTCTGTTTGATATTTTAAATAATTATTCAAATATGATGTATCACTAGAAGGAAATATTGTGATATGGTTGAACTAAAACGAATAGAACTGGAGTTTCGTAACTCCGATCAATATGCGATCAATTGCGTTGGAAAGAGAGGTTAAAGAATTTTTGAACTAGAGAGTTTCATAAGTTTATCATAAGTCTACGAAATTTGGTGTTATTGTGAAGTGAGACGATGTCAGAGTTAAGTCGAGAGTTTTGGGAAACCCTTTATATATATATATATATATATATATATATATATATATATATATATATATATATATATAATAACTTTAATTTGAGTTATTTGATGGGTTAGAGTTAGAGTTTGATATGTTTTAGAGTCGAGTTGAATCAAGAGGGTTGTGTTTTGAATTATTGATTCGTTTAGAGTTGTATGAGATATTCAGAGTTTAATTTGGCGTGTTTAGAGTTAGAGTTGAGGTACTATGACACTTTAGAGTTGAGTTTGAGTCATGTTTTTTTTGTTTAAGTCTGCCAAGGTAAAAGAGTTAAAAATTGAGTTATTGAGTTGTTTGGAGTTAAATTTGAGTAATCTGATGAGTATAGAATTGAGTTAGCGATAGTTGAGTTAAGAATAAATTTCTCCTGGGGAACTTTGTTGGGCTATGAGTTGACCTTGTTGGTCCTGTAAAGGTTGTGGAATTATCTATTTACTCAGTTGATGAGTAATTTTGAGAATGTATGATAATTTTCTTACACGTTGGTGAGTATGTTTGAGTATTAACATGTTTACCTTGTTGATGAGTATTGTTGAAATTAGATGTTAATATTTTCCTTGTTGATGAATGATGTTGAATGAATATATATGCGTGTTGTTTAGCTGTAATTTCATATATATTATTGTGATGAGTAGTTCAGACGAGGAACTACACTGGTGGCCTGATATTGGCAAAGTTATTGGTTCAAATGAGGAACCATTGTTGTGTAGTACATCAATGTTTTCCGTTGCATTTCTTGCATTCATATATATATATATATATATAATATCAGATATAGGTAGAACTTCGGTCAAACGAGGTGGTCTCAGCTTCATTGGTGGAATCGTTGGTTCAATTGAGGAACTAGACATGGGTCTCAGATTCATTAGTGGAATTATTGGTTTAGATGAGGAACCAAAGACGTGGATCAATCAGTAACGTAACTTTGAAATCGAAAATTTAGTATGACATGCATGTTGAAGTAGAAGAGATGAATCACGTTGCATTACATAAATTTGCATTAGTGATTTTTATATGTTTGTGAACTATTTTATGTGATTGTTGAATATTATTATGGAAACTATCCTTGATGTTTACATACACCATGAACATTATAAACATATTTCTCACCCCCTTTTTGTTTTGTTGTTTTGTTAGTTATGTCACTGGTGTTGTTATTCAGGTAGAGGAGCATTAGCTAATGTTGTATAGAAGGATTAACATAGATGCCTACTTCTTTATTTTATCTCTTTGAGTTTTATTTAGTATTTATGCAGTGTCACTCTGATAATATAACATCGGGACAAGTTTCTCAGTTGTTTTATATTTTCCCGGGGATTGTGGGTTAATTTCCTTATGCTGAGATCTAGTTATTTGTTTTGAGAAAGCATGAGATATTTAAGTTGAAATTTTAATTTGAAATTATGCTGCTTTGTTTTAATTTGGGACGTGTTTTTATGAGGAAGGTGTGACACCTTGTTGATGAATTAAATTGATTTTGCAAGTAATTATATAAACATGTGTGTCGAGGTTTTTAAGGTGTTACAGCTTGTGCTGCTGATGAATGCTTTAATATTTGTACTTCTAATGCTACTGATGTGTTATTAGTATGGGAATTCTTGGTACTCAGTTGTTTTCTGCTTGAAGATTTGTTTTGCCAAAATTTTCCAAAGGAGGGATTATTGGTCCTTTTGGATTGGTTGTATTATGAAAAATAATATGGAGTTTGTTCAAGTTGTTGCTAGTGCAGAAGGGACACGTGTGGAACACGGTGTTCCAACATGTATGTTGCAACATCTAGTCTCATGCAATAGACAGATGATATTGCAATATTGGTTCTAATTTATTCTATCCATGATTCACTATATAAGATATAGAATTCAAGGAGAAGAGTTTATTTTGATGTACTAGTGCAACATGTGGAACACGATGTTCTAGCATGTGTGTTGCCCAACAGCTGGCCCTAGACAGCAGGCCATGATGGATGTTACTTGGTGCTAAATTTCTAATTGGGATTCAATCAGATTCATTTAGCAATGTTTGTGTGAGTTGTTTGACAACCATTGAAGATCAAATTAGATTTAAATGAAGATTTAAATTTGAATTTGAAATATAACAAATCCTATTTTTTGTTAGAGATTTTTATGGAGAAAATCAAATCCAGCAATATTTGCTATTATTCTGGACAAATATCCAAGGATAAAAATCCTAGAAGAATTCCTATATAAGGAGAATCAATTCTCATGTTTAAGGATGAGTTTTGTGCGCAATATTAAATCTAAGTGCCTAGGGTTTATGAGTCTTTTATTTCATGTATTCCACGCTAATGACATCATTAGGATTAGTTTTGAATCTAACTATTGTCATAGTACCTCATATGGACTTTTTTAATCTAACTATTGAATCTAATTATTCCATGCTAATGACATCATATGGACTTTTTGTATTGAAGTTGATCATTAGGGTTTACTGGTTGATTGATGTTGATCACTAGAGTATAGTGGTTGAAATCCAAACACTATGGGTTACTGTTTGATAGAAAGTGAGAAGGGTATCTCTTATTTAGGAGGAGTCCTAAATAAAAAGTCATTGGGTAGTGTTAGGAAAAGACACTGAATAACATATGGTTTGTTGTTGCTTGTAACACTAATTGTACAAAGCTACTAATAATGAATTTTCTTTTATGGGTTGAAAGTCAACCCTCTAGACGTAGGTGCAGATTGCATCAAACTAAGTTACCAATTAATTGTGTTATTTATTTCTTTTCTCCTCCATCACTATACCATTTAGTTGTAGCGATTCTGGTTTAACTTATCAAATCAGTTGTTAGGGCATCGCGTGCGACATCTGTCTTCTGGGAAACATATGTTCATATATTAAAAACAACAATTAACCAAAGCAACAAAACACCCTAATCGCAAGGGTGGTTTGTAAATTTAGAATCAACTGATATAAGCTTGCAGTCTTTTATAATCATTCTAAACTATAAATTTCATGAAAATCTAGAAAACTTTATAAAATGTGTAGATTCCTGTATGAAATGAGGATTTAAGTCGATTTAAGCAAGACTATGAACATTCTCGATTCTAGGAAATCAAAACCCCCTACTAATGTGATTCGAATCACATTGCTTGAGAATAGCTTTTTGAGCAGGATGAGTCGAATCCTAGAGACTTCCTAAGCTCTCTAGACTTAGGAATCGTTATTGCGATGTACATTTACCTAAAAAAACATTGTTTTAGCCTTTTAGGTAAAAAAAAAACCTAATTTAAATATCTCATTCATCTATGATATACCCTACACAAAGAAAAAAATGAAGAAAAAAAACCCTATTTTAAATATCTTAATCTCCCTTAGGATCTAACATATATAAAACAAGTTCATTTTGTAAGATCATGTCCTACGCTTTTATTTTTATTTATTTTCAAAATAAAAAGTAAAAAGTGTTCAATATTTCTATGTACTAATTTTTTTATTTAACAAGAGCAAGTAGAAATTCTCTGTGGTATATTTACTTGGTTATATCAGTTAGTATAAATATTAAATTTTTTGTTTGGACCTAAGACTTCCATATTTGATACTTATTATATTTGTTAGACAATTACTTTTTCTCTCGATTAATTCTACGTGGGACAAATATTTTTACTGATTAAGTCGTTAAAAGATGATCCTTTAAAAGTTAATTAGTTAAAAGATCAATCATTGAAAGTTTATATTGAAATTTCTAACTAAACAAATATACATATTTGTCTCTTAACATTCATAAAGTGCTCACTTTAGTCCTCTGCATTCATTTTCTTCAAATGACTACAAAATTATGTTAGCTTTTTCTAGTCACTTTAAGTTTAAATCGGGATTCATTTGAGTCCATTAATAAATAAAAAATTGATTTCATGTTTTGTCCTTTAAATTTATTTTAAGATTCATTTTTTATTTCTTAATAGACAAAATAATTAAAGTGGAGCATCACCAATATAAATTTACTTAGTTAAGAGAGCAATATAAAAAACGAGGTAAATATGAGAGGCCAAGAAAATAATTTTAATCATTTTCCTTAATATATTTTGGTTCACTAATGCAATTAATCATTCATTTAATATTAACAGTTGAGACATTGCAATTGGAGATGAAAAAATTACATTCGTCATCTAGAACACATTTGTGCAATGTCTGCAATGAAATTGAAAATCCAAATGCGAAATTGTAAATTTCTCATCCAATATATGTGTAACAACCGTATGGATTGGTAGGTTGCAATTCAAAAAATTGTGAGAATTCAAATAGACAAAAGAAACTTATTATTCATTTAAAATATATGATAAATAGCATAAATTAAGATGTTGCTATTAAAAAATTGAGAGAAATTAAAGCAGACATTGCACATCTAAGCATTGATTTTAAATCCTACGGTTATTATTAAAAAATTTCAGTTTTCATTTGGTAAGTCCTCATATATAGGGACGTGTATATATATATATATATATATATATATATATATATATATATATATATATATATATATATATATATATATATATATATATATATATATATATATATATATATATATATGAAGCATATCGAGTGAGAACATTTTATAACGAGAGATGAGAGAAACAAATATCAATCATTGAATTTATCAAGGGAGAAAAATTAATAGCCACATTAATGTATTAACATTCTCTCTTGATGAATTCAATGGTTGATATTTATTCCTCTCATCTCTCATAATAAAATGCTATATATATATATATATATATATATATATATATATATATATATATATAGATATATATAGGAGACGACTCAAGTGAGAACACTTGGTTATTATGAGAAATGAGAACAATGAATCACGACCATTAAATTTGATTTTAATGGACTGGATTGATTTCTCTTTCTAAGATCTTTAATATTTAATGGACTGAATCTTAGAAAGAGAAACCAATACAGTCCATTAAAATCAAATTTAATGGTCGTGATTTATTGTTCTCATTTCTCATAATAACCAAGTGTTCTCACTTGAGTCGTCCCCATATATATATATATATATATATATATATATATATATATATATATATATATGGATAAGAATTTGAATTTGGATTTAAATGGAAGAATACAAATAGTTTATTAACAATTTCTAAAATTATTATTGTTTATTTTTAAATATAATTCATCCATAAAAAAGTAATTCATAATTATATACTATATTTTACATTAACTAAAAATTATTTTATATAAAAAAACAAATTGTCTTCAATTTTAAGTCTTCTTACAATTACAATATCACTAAAATATTTTTTTTAAAACATTGATATTTTATTTAAAGGTCAAAATATTTCTTTATTAATTATAGAAGTAATTTGAATACATGAACAGTTAAGTAAATTTTGTTTTATATATATATATATATATATATATATATATATATATATATATATATATATATATATATATATATATATATATATATATATATATATATATATATATATAAACATGATATCAACTTAATATAAAATTTTAAAATGAAATATATTTTTAACTTTAATATTTTACAATCCTTATCTTACATAAAAATGAAAACATAAATATTTTATATGAATTAAAATTATATTAAATTCATAACTTTAATATAATTAAAAATATTGATAATGATAAATTTTATTAATTATTTAAATAATTATTGTTTTTAATTTTGTAAAATTAAATTTTCTTGTGTTCCTCTTGCGAATATTAAAGACTTAAATAAATAAATTAAAGATTTTAAATTAACTAAGGAGAATCTCACATTCAATTTTTAAAATATTTTATTTTGAGGAATAATTCAATCTTGATAAAAATATAAATATTTAACTATCGACTTTAAAGTTGGTTTCATAGAAAACAACAAAAAATTTAGTCATAAAATATATTAAAATATATCTTAAAAATAAAATATTTTAATTATAGTGAATGAAAAAATACTTTATTTTTAATTATGCCCTAATTGGGGGCATGTTTGCATATTATAGAATACAAGAACAAGAAGACGGTATATAAT
Organism: Vicia villosa; assembly: GCF_029867415.1. Lineage (NCBI taxonomy): Eukaryota > Viridiplantae > Streptophyta > Magnoliopsida > Fabales > Fabaceae > Vicia > Vicia villosa. Next base: position 215,055,798 of record NC_081181.1, read on the forward strand.
TGCTTTCAAGCCATGAAAATTACTTAATTATTAGATCGACTTTCTGTGTCACCTGTTAATTTTCATACCATTATAGTCCTTTTGTATAATTGCTATTATTTTTATTATTAAAAAAATTAATGTATAGATTTCATGAGAAGTGATTAATTCTTTCTCTTCATTTTTCTACCAAATTTTTTTATCTTTCACTGCTTCTTCCTCGATCTTAATCCATATCATATGTCGTTAAATTCAAAAGATAGATTTATAGGACAATGAAAAACTATACGTATTCATAATTTCACCTCTCTTTTTCACCCTCTTTTTAAACACATTTTTTCTTTTATTTTTTGTCTTGAGATCCTTTCTATTTTTTCTATTGTGATATTTCCACATATTCAAGGTAGTTTATCGCGTTGAACCACCTTTTAATACGTAAAAACGAGATTCAACGTCTCGTGAAGCACTCTAATAAAAAAACTTATTTTTTCACCTTAATAAAAATCCTAAAAATTTCTCATTTCTTTTCTTTTATAAATATCCCACAATAATTAGAAGAAATCAAATAACATAAGCTACCACTCTTATTCGCAAAATTAATTAAACGGTTTCCGTTGAGTACAATAGATGTGAAGGATGTTAATACTTCTCATCGCACAATCAACTCTCGAACTTGAATTTGGTTGTGATGACCTTGTTTTTGTTTTTTTTTATAGATTTTATCGATGTTTTCCTTTTAAAAATAAACTTCGATGGCGGCTCTATTGACTTTCGAGCGTTCGTGCACTCGCATATTTTGGTTTTCCTGATTTTTGGAAAATCTGGAAGTGTTGAATGTTCTCGTATATATTTTCTTAAATTCCTTTTATTTTATTCTCATTATATTTTGTCCTCGTCTTCCAATTTCTGTATTTACAAAATATTAGATAACTTAGGGCTAAAATAGGATAAGACATTCCATGAGCTTGGACACAAAAGTGCCTGATCCTACGAAGACATACTTAGATCGAACGAATACATACCCAAAAATTTATTTTTAAATCTTGGTATGTGTTTTTAAAGAGAATGGCACTACTACAAATAATATATTTCATGACAAAGATTTCTCCTCACCAAACAAAAAATCGAGGTATAATGTCAAGGCGCGTCATGTTTTATTTGTTTTACAAAAAAAACTCATTTCTCTTAGTTTTCAACATAACCGAATGGAAAAAAAATTTAAGACATACTTCGAATCTCAACTAATACAGTTTACTTTTTTTATTTCTTTATAAGTGAAACATTTATTTTTATTTTATTTTTATTTGTAAACTAAATGGTCTATCCCTTAGGTTTCTGTAACAACCGAGAGATAAAATAATCAGATTTTACTATAAAAATACTTGTTAAACGTATTTTACCCTAATCCTAACTTATATGTAGTCAGTCCAAACTCGTATGCATCATTCTTTGGGATGGATTGCAAAACAAAAAAAACATTCAATATTTTGTGTTCTTCTATCTTGAACCAAACACGTTTTTTGCCCTTGCAATCTATCTCACATAATGTTGTTGAGGTTGTTGTTGTATTTTTGGAATAACCTTCCTATGTTGTCAATAAAAGAAAGTAACAATATTTTCCTTGGTTGACAACATTGAGAAATTTATTCTTAAACATGGTGTAATTCATTCACCATTTTTTTCTTGAAACTTATTACCTCGTTTTTTTCTAAAACCGAGGGGTTTCCTCATTTTATTTTATTTTTCTATTTAAAAAAATATTTTTCCCTTCATTTTTTTAACAAAACCGATGAGTTTTGTTACACAGCTATAACAACGAATCTCTATCCTACATTCATAAAGGAACAACGCTCAAGATATTGTCAAGACATCAATCCACAACAAACTATCTACATTCACCACTATATATCTTGTTCTCTTTCTTGTTTTGGATTACAGCACAGATTAGTTGTTCTCCAAGAATATTAGCGACGATAATGAATCAGGATTTGTTGTAATCAATGTATTTTTCCGTGTAAATAATGTAAATTTTTAAAAAAAGCTTATTCACCTCGGTTTTTGTCATAATCGATGGGATAATTAAGTGTGTTGTCATACCCCAAATTTTACCCTATTATTATTATTATTATTATTATTATTATTATTATTATTATTATTATTATTATTATTATTATTATTATTATTATTATTATTATTATTATTATTATTATTATTATTATTATTATTATTATTCTCGTTTGTTTTTGAATTTAACTTATAGGAGGTGTAAAAAAGGCTTAACATTGTGATTGTTAAGCCCATTCTCTAAGTCATCTCATTTAAAGGATAATTAATGGGTGTATTTCTTTTTCTTAAAGAAAAGTGACTTTGGTCAAATTGGGAACTTAGGCCCATTAGAAATAGTGATATTATCATAATATTGGCTTAAAATTGTTATATTCTAATGCATTTTTCGATTTTTTAATCATCCATTAAATAATTAAATAATGTTCATTTTATAATGATAATCATGTTTTTATTTAAACTATATAAATAATCATTTTCCATTTTTTTATTATTAATTATTTATACAATTATTACTTATTATATTTATAATATTACTATTTATTAAATGAATATATTTTAGTATTATTATTAATTATATTTTAACTAATTAGAGTTGACCGAAGTCAACTAGGGTTTTTGAGAGAATCATGTTCACCTTCTCCTTCCTCACGGCGCCGCCCAAGTTCCAACTAACACAAACCCTAATTCTCTATCAAGCCCAAGTCTAGAAAATTGAATCAGAAACAAAATCAAATCTTTATTGATATTAATTCGTGAATCATTACATATAAGTGTCCAAATACGTTGAAATAACAACAACAAAAATCTGAATTAACTTACAACAAATCGAATCAATTCAAAATAACTTAAAAAACTAAATCAAATCCTAGGACTAACTCTGAATCAAGACTTTTAAAATTATTTCCTAATCTAAAATCTAACCCTAACTATAAAACAAAATCTAAAAGCTACAGAAGAGGGACGAAAAAAGAAAAGTCACAGAAACCCTTTCCGCGAATCCGAACCCTCACTTAAAGCTCTTCATCAAAAGAAGGCTAGGGTTCATCATCAGAACCCAAATACCTTCGAGCTAAGCCTCATCTGCCTTGTACCTGCGAAGAGAGAAGAAAGAGAGGGCTCAGAAACGAAATCGAGGAGATCAGAATGAAATTAAAGCGAAAGAGGTATGAATCATTGAACTCAACTTAGGATTCCATGTTGCTTGCTCGCGTATTTGAATGATTGATTGTGTTTCTAGAAAAATATAGGGTTAGGGTTCATAAATTTCTAAGGGTTAGGGTTAGGGTTCCTGATTATTCACATTTTTGGGTTTGGGGGATGATGAAGATCATGAAGATCTTCATCGTTTATGGGTTTCTAGGTTGAAGGGGGCTTGAAGGTATGAGTTTCACAGTTGAACATTCAACCGGAAACTGGGTTTGGAGTTGGTTTGAGGGGCGGTTTGCAGTGTTGCTCATGGGGGTTTTCTGAGTTTGTGTGAAGGTGAGAGAGGGAGACCGAGTGAGAGAGAGCAAAGAGAGAGAGAGAGATGGAAATGAAAAATGAAATGAGAATAAAGGGGATGGGAGATTGTACCCCTCTGCGGCTGTTGGATCAATGTCATGTGGCCTCCTGATGGCCACATGGCTTACACCTGAACTTTGATTCGATGTATACACCTTACCATACTCCTTCGGTCAAACTCGCATGCAGACCATTAGATCAATGTACTTTAGATCTACGCTCTCAGATCTCTATTTTGAGAGTCATTGGATCCAAAGCGAATATATGTGATCTTAGGGATACACCGTAAGTTGGTAGACCTGGCCACACGCAATCCAAATAGACCTTGAGTTTGTTTGGGCCAGTCCAGTTGCTATTCACACACCCCTAAATTGCTGGTCAGACTTAAAACGCACCCCCTGACAACGCTCTCTTCCACATGCAGAGAACTCGTCCTCATAAGCATCTTCAAACTTAAATGTAATCAAGTTCATCATCTTTCTCTTTCGTCTTCTTCTTCATAAGTTTTCTTCAATGTTATTCATATGTTTTCTTCCCTTTTTCTTAAAACAAAACCCTAACATATCTATTTTCCAATGCAGCAAACTCGTCTTGATAACCTGCCTCAAACTAAAAGGTAATTAAGTTCATACGCTTCACTTTTCTATTTCTTCTCCATTAGCTTTCTTTCATTTTTCATATATGTTCCATGTATGACACTAGTTCTTAAAAAGAGATTTTTTATTTGGCATGATTTACTTCTTTTTTGGTTATGTTTTCGTTTATGTTAAGATGCAGTTAATAATTATTTATGTTTCCAAAACAAATTAACATTCTGAAAGATATTTATATTTTGAAATAGGGTTCAAGAAAGTGCATATATTAGGTGTGGTTCATAAATAGTTTGTGTTGCTATGCAGAAACAATATAAGAAGTATGAAGCTATTTTAGAAGCTTCATCCGCCTTATATTTTTTCTTCATAGCAATACAAAGTTGATCAACTTCATATCATTCCACGAATCTTGTCAATAAAAGGCATATTTTTGTTGTTTTGTTTATAAATGTTGATGTATGTTGTTGTTGATAAATGTTTCTTAAAAGATCCAGTTGAGTTTATTATACCGTATGTAGATTATTTGTTTCACTAACACTTCACTGAAACATGCATTCATTTAAATTGATTTAAAAAATAATAATTTAAAAATTAAGTAATTTTGAAAATCAACTTAGATCAATCAATATTTTTCGAATTGAATTTGTCTCGTAATTCATCTATCGCTCTTTAACACGTAGAATTTGGTTCAATATCCCAAATTCTTCAAAGCAACGATTCGTTCTCTTTTAGTTAATATTGCAAAACATCAAATTTGTTGAGAAATTATGAATCATCTCCACCGTTGTCATCACAATAACCAACATCATCAATTAAAATAATTATAATGATAGCCATGATGATGATTAAGAATTAGTAGTCAACATATTGATGCTTTGCTAAATAAATTATGAGAGAATGAACTGTTGCTTTGAAGAATTCGGGATATTGAACCAAATTCTATGTGATAAATAGCAATAGATGTATTACGAGATGTATGCAATTTGAAAAACAATGATTTGTTTAAGTTGTTTTTCAAGAATAATTTAATTTTTCAAACTATTGTCTTCAACATCAAATTTAATGGTTGTATATATTTAGTGAAATGTAGGAAAAAACAAGTCATTCACATATTTTATAATAAATTCAAGGTTTTTTCTTTACCCACCTTCCTATGGGGGTCACCCCCAGCGAAAACCCCAGTTTACCCCTGCTTCGGAAATGAACTTCCGAAGTTTATTTTTTTAATTTTCTCAGACTTCGGAAGTTCATCTCCGAAAATACCAAATGGGGGGTGTTTTCGGAGATGCACTTCCGAAAACACCTTTTTTCAGATTTTGGGGGGTTTCATAAATGAACTTCCGAATTATGCAGAAACTGTGTTTTTTTTATGTTTTTGGAAACAGCCTCGTATTTTTAATTAAAGGAAGACGGCAAATAAAATAAGCGATATATAAACAGAAAATACTAATATACTAATATGATAAGAATAGTAATATATACAAACCGATCCGATCCAAATCCAAATAATAATACTGTACGAAAGATACAATCCGAAAACAAAAAAAAAATAAACCCGACCATTACTAGGTATGCCTAACCCTCTCTCCCTGGGACCTCCTCTGACGCCTGTATGTCGCCACACGGCCCGCATCAGTGACGATCATCTCCATCACAGCGACTGCCTCTGGACCGCCCTGATGAACGACACCTCGATCCAACGCGTCCTGCCCAAGAATCTCTATCCGTTGGCAGATCGGCAGGAGATCAATAACATGGTCATCCTCGGCCTGCTGGTTCTCCAGGATCTCCTCGTGTGTTGGCCTAGGAGCGCCGGGAGCGTCGGGTGTCAGCAGAGGATGTGACACCCGGTAGAACCATGTGACGTACCCCTCCACACTGTGCCAGTCCTGGGTGACCCGAATGCGACGATACTCCTCCGGTACCACATGATGCTCCCAATCCTCAAATATGGCAGTGAGCTGCACTCTGGTCACTGTGTCGGGAGCAGCCTCAAAAGGTGACCTGGGTATTATCTGCACAAATCCGAACTGCCGCATGCACTGCTCAGGGAGATAAGGAACCATGATGCTGGTCCCGCATGCCAACCAGCCAGAATATAAAGATATGCCGTCAAAGGGGACAACCTGAGTGTAGTCGCTAAATGGCCTCCAGGTGACGTCATCGTGCATCGTGCGGTCTAGGTACCCACGATATGGTCCCACCGCATTGTTCCCTCTCTGGAGAACGTATCTGGCGGCCCTGGGCATGGCGTCAACGTACTGAGGATCAATGTGAAAGTCGTGGATCCGGGAGAAGTAAGAGATGATCCAGCTCTGAAACACAAAAATGATAATGTAACGTACCGTAAGTAAATACGAAACATAAATAAATACGAAATATAAGTAAATACGAAACATAAATACGAAACATAAATAAATACGGAACAATTAAAATGAAACGTACCGTGCGTAGTGTGTAGGATCTGGTCAACTGCCTCGTCCTCCCGTTGGAGGCCTCATTCAGCTTCTGGTATAGGTATGCCAGAGTAGCTGCTCCTCAGTTCCACTGGTGAACGGTGGTCAAGTCCATGAAGTAGTGGAGGTAGGTCACGTCGACGTACCTCGCACTCTTGTCCACAAAGATCGCAACGCCTACCACATGCATGTACCAGCACCGGAGAGCGCAGCCACGGTGATAATGTGTAAATAGCTCGTCACCCGCATCCTCGGCCTTGGCCGCCGCCACCGGGTGGTTCTCGAAATAGCGGCTCAGTATGGTGAACCGGATATGAGGCCCAAATGTCGTGATGCACTCATAGTCAGCAACTTCGGGCTCCATACCCAAATATAGCGCCATCCACTCTGTGGCTTCGATCCTCTAGATCCGGAAGTGGGTCAACAGCGCCCCCCTGATCGGCAGGTGGAGAAGACACTGCACATCATGCAAGATGATCGTCATCTCCCCAACCGGTAAGTGGAAAGAAGACGTCTCCTTGTGCCACCGCTCCATAAAGGCCCCCTGCATGCCGTGGCTGATGATGGAATACCCCGTCATGCAGAGCCCACTAAGCCCTGAAGCTCTCACCGCGTCGTTAAACCACTCGGCAGTCGGTTTAAACAGACTGAAAATATTCCGGGCATGGTTCACCATTTTCAACGGCTCTCTCTCCTGTTACAAAAAAACAAATAAAAAAGTATGTTAAATAGACCGGTTAAATAGAACGGTTAATAAAATATTGAATAAACGTCTAAATTATAAATGGTTAAATAATGCAGTCGGGCAAATTATAAAAAATACCTCTCCCTCCCAGATACGCCGAGCGACGTGATCGCGGTAGGTAAGCAGCACTGAAGTGTCACTGGGCCCTCCCGGGAAGCCCTCCTCCTGCTCATCCTCCTCCCCGAGTGGAGGGTCAACATCCGGTACCTCCTCCGCCTCGTGGTATGGCACTGCCACCTCCTCCTCCTCCTCTCGCTGGCGGGAAGAAGATACCCAAGCCAGACGACTCCTCGATCCAGATGTAGAGGTACCCTCGTCCATCTCCACAGGAACTCGCACACGTCGTCCCCGGCCCTGCCCCCATCCCTGTGTAGACGCCAGCTGCGCCGCCGCCCGCTCACGTCTAGCCGACGCAATCTGGGTCTCTCTACCCTGTTTGATGCGTGCTAGGTTGTCTGACATGTTCCTGAAAACAATTGAAATCGATTAATATGCGAGACAACATAAAGAACAAAAAAAAATTGCACTTCTGATACAATTCGGAAGTTCATTTCTGAAACTGGAAATGGAGGTGTTTTCGGAAATGAACTTCCGAAACACCCGTGCCAGAAGTTTTCTGCAACTTCCATGGCAGACCCCCTAAACAAAGTTCAAAACTATGTTTACACATTCTAAACAACCTAAATATCAGTACCAACCTAACCTAATACATTTTTTGCTGATTGTAAACACCATAATATGAGTTTTAATCATAGATCTAAAACTCAAAATGCTTACCGATTGATGAGATTGGAGGGCTTTTGAATGTAGTGTAGGAAGCTTATTAGATCCTTTGATGTAGCCTTTGAAGTGTTTGCACAAAATTTCTTTGGGGTTGTGTTTGATGTTGAATTAGGGTAAAGTGAATGGGGGAGGGGGCTGGTTTGCTTAATCTGCAAAACGCGCAGTATTTCGGAAATGAACTTCCGAAATGCTGTTTTCGGAAATGAACTTTCGAAATAAGACAATTTTTTCAAAAAAAAAGCGCTTTCGGAGATGCATTTCGTGTTTTCGGAAGTGCATTTCCGAAATAAGACAAATTTTGGAAAAAAATGCGTTTCAGAAATGCATTTTCGAAGTAAGAGGTATTTTGGGTTTTTCACCAGAGGTGACCAAGAAAGTAGGGAGGTGGGTAAAGAAATTTCCTAAATTCAATGTACATTCCACAACGATTATCTTATGTAACCGTGGTGAAATTTTAATTATATTTCAAATAAACTATTACATATATCACAATAGTTGTTTATTATAATTGTTGTGATAAATAACGCGCTACCTATTATCATCACAATCATAAACCCGTTATGGAAACCAGCATACATACAAACCATCTTCTTCACAACCGGTATTATAATATCTCTTTTCAAATGTTATAAAATGGCTTTTACGATAATTTTAAATTTGTTTTGTAATCCATTGTTGGCTATTTTTTTTTTAAATGTATTCCTCACAACAGGTATTATAATATCTCTTTTCAAATTTTATAAAATGGCTTTTACGATAATTTTAAATTTGTTTTGTAATCCATTGTTGGCTATTTTTTTTAAAATGTATTATAGAATTGACCAAGACTTAAGATAGAAAAGAAGCACATTCTTCCTCTTAGACTCGATCACAGCCTCCTTCTCCTTCTAGATGTGTTTGAAACAAATTAAAATTTTAATTATTTGTATTTTGTTCGAATATTTTTGTTAAATAAAATATGTATCCTTATTTTGTTTAATTTTTTCTGTTATATTTGTAGCTACTTTTTGAATAGTATTTTTTAGTTATGAATAACTCGTAATTATGAAGCCATGATTAACACATTCAATCAGTTTTAGATTTTGAATAAATAACAATTCAGTCTTGCATATCAGTTTGATGACCATATCAATTTGGCCATGATTTATGCTAAATATATTTGGATATAATTTTGTATTGGCCTAATCGTTATTCTAATGCCAATTAAACTGGTTTTAATACTCGAACCCGTATCAACCCGAACCCGGAAACTAATATCTAAACCGGTGGGAATTTGAATCCCTTTATTAAATTTGAGGGTTGGTTCAGTTCACAGGTTTGGGCCCGAACTTGAGCCGAACCGAATTTGTGTGCAAGCAACAACCAAACCATTTTCTCATTAGAATAACATATGTTACATGCATCAAATGATTAACTTTCCTATGTATGACAAATGATCAAGGTTACATCTACATACAAACAAGTAATAAGTATTATTGATGCATTGAAAAGTATATGTTATTCAACAACTATTTTTCTCCAGTTTCCTTGTAGTGAGTGACTCATACAATAAGGAAATACTTAACTTAAACAGGTTTGACAGAACAATGCAGAAAGCATTAGAGAGGAGGAGGCGGCCTTGGTTCGTAAAGCGGAGGAAAGCAGCAACTAAATAGACCACAGCAGCATAGAAACCATAAGCTGGAAGACATAAAACCAAAAGAACAAAGACATGTCAATTAGTTTCGTCGTTTTGTCACTGCCACGTACCGAAAACATGGTTAAAAAAGTATATATGTACTTGCAGAATTCAAACACAGAAGCAGCTTACCAAGAATCCAAGAATCCTCCGATAGGGGGAGCAGGACCTAACAACGGTGTGCTCGGAGGAGGGGGAGGATCCATCATCACCTACTTACAATGGTTGCTTTTACATTTCTACTAAATAAATATGTAAAAGTTCAATAACTTCCTTTCCACACAAGTCAAACTTTTCATCTACCATTCAAAGGCTGATAATTCAATGTTCAACTAACATAGAAACCTTGTAAAGCAAACAATAAAATGGTAGTACTCACTAAATATTTTAGGGGATAAAGAATGTGTAGATATACAATTCCATGTGTGATATATCTATCTGTAAATATATTTGCAAATTTACAATGCTTTTTTACATGTATCGCATCCGATTCTTTTCCAAATAAACTAGAGCCGGAATCATGTATGCTTTTCATCTGTACAAGTAGAACAAACAACCTGTTTATCTAAAACAGTAACACTCTAAAAATCACATTAGTATATGTACATAGTATAACATGGCTGTAGTAGTGTTGATGCATAATGGAAGGTGTATATTATCAAGGGAAATTGATGTTTGTCATGGAAAATGATTCCAACCGAGGCTCCGATAGGTCTACCATGTCTTCTTCTGATGCATGCCAACTCTCACCTTTTGAAGTCAAGAGGATCAAACTCTTCATATACTCGGTTGAAATTGTATCTACATTTTTATCTTCGTTTTCAACACGAAGATTGTAGTCAGTACCACGTGGCAATGAATTATGATGTGGAAATCTTCTCCATGAAGCTTGTCTTGGCTTCTCTTCTTCCTCTGGTTCCTTTATATCACAAGAAAGAAAAAGGTGAGGATACGGTGTTAGAAAGATTTTTAAAGGAGAGTGAAATCATATGATAAAAACTAGAATACTGTACTTAATAACATAGGACACCATGGCGAGTGTGCTCACCTGAAAAAGGCACAATTGAATGTATCTTCTTCTTCTAGATCTGGTTCGGGAAATACTTGATAGAATTAGAACAACTTCACTCATAGTTGGTCTATTATCAGGATCCAACAGTAAGCATTCCTTTGCTAGGTTTGCCATTATATGCACTTCATCTTCTGGGAAGTTTCCTTTCAATTGTGGATCAGCCAACTCTGTCATTACTCGCCTACTATCCCGTAAGAGAGGAGTAGCCTAAAACAAAACAAGTTAGGCAAGCTATATCAGTACAACGAGTGTCCATAATCTATTTCTTAGTAAAAACTCATTAAACAGGCTATATGCAATGTTCAAAATAAAGTAGTAACTATCATATTCATCTTAATTCAGTATAAGTTGATTTCTAGGCAGCACTGACACTTCAAGTTGAAAGGGTGTCCGAGTGTCCAACACTTGTACAACAGTGACACATCTCACATAGGTGGTTACATTTAATCATCTATTGTTCATATTAATATTAGTGTCTACATGTTAGTGTCGGTATTGTGTCCGGTGTGTCTGTGTCAGTATTTGATAAGTTGATTTACAATACCCATACAACAAGGCTTTCTTCTTTGCCTGCAGATCTAAGGATAGGTTGGCGACCAGTGATAAGCTCAAGAAGAACCACGCCAAAACTGAAGACATCAGACTCAATAGAGGCTCTCCCAACAATTGCATACTCAGGTGCAAAATAGCCAAATGTCCCTTTCATTCTTTCGGAAGAATCTGAACAACTACGGAGGTCATCAGATCTCAAATCTTTAGCCAGACCAAGATCAGTTATCTGCAAATCGATCAGTTAAAAATTTGTGTAAGGAAATTTCTGCATATTTTCATAAGGATGTTGTTACACTCGTAGGCAACCTTCCCTCAGTCATATTCCTATGTGTATCCATTGACATTAGAATTAGAATATAGAAAAGTCAAGACTCATACTTTTGCTTGCCAATTTTTATCGAGAAGAATGTTTGTTGATTTGACATCTCTGTGGAGAATTCTTGGAGCAGCTGCCTCATGAAGATACTCCAAGCCCCTTGCAGCTCCTAAGGCAATTGTAACGCGAGTAGACCAATCCATATTTTTTCCAAAAATTCCATCTAAACGGTCCCTCAAATTTCCATTACTCATGTAGTCAAACACTAGTAATCTCTGAACATTTTTTCCTTTTAATTCTGAGCAGTATCCAATCAATGGCACCAGATGACAATGATGAAGTCTAGACAATAGTTCAATCTGAAAAGACAAAAATATGTTAGCCAAAATTAATGATATAGAAAGAAAAGAAGATAATCCAAGCTCGTTTTTTAATCTAAATACTAAGGGACATTAAGTTATTACATAGCATGATTATCCAAAAATAACTGAATATTGTTAAGAATAGGTGCAACCTCGGTGAAAAACTCAGTATCTGCTTCAGGTCCTCCTTGAACTTTAAGCCGCTTGACTGCCACATTACTACCGTTTTTCAGTCGACCACGGTATACATAACTACTTCCACCTAATCCAATAAGATTGGAAGCTGAAAAGTTTTCAGTGGCATTTTCCAGTTCAGCAAATGAGAATTGAATAATATTTCCATGAAATGTTTCTCTCTGACTCCCAAGCAAAACAGAAGCTTTTCGAAAGCATCCTAAAGAAGAAAAAAAACAGAAAAAAAGGGTATAAAACTAAACATCTTATAACCAAATACCTTTTAACTAAAAAATTAGAGATACTGAACTCAAAATCCATCTTACTTGTAATATGACTAATAGGAGAATTCATAACGCCTTTTGTTTCTCGCACAAAAGAAGTTTTGCGACTAATGAAGTTGCTAGTATTATTATAACTTGTTTCCTTATCTGATGATGAGTTCATTGGTGATTGAATAGGATGAGGCCTCTTCCTTCGACGAGCATAACATAAAAATAAGGCAAGAAATGCAATAGTTGTGCTCGTAATAGACATCACTAGAATGATGATTACAATTTTGCTTGAAATATGTGACTTTGAACCTAATGACATCTTAGCAGTTCCTGCAGGACACTCAAAACCTAAAAATTAACTTCTTCACAATAAAAAGTGATTTAGAATGAAAAATATCGGTTTTTGGGAAGTATCAAATAGTGAACTTTCAAGATGAAAGAAAAAGGGAAAGAAGGAAAGATACCCCAGATGCAGTTGCAGGCAATAAAGCAGTTAGGATTATCGATATCTGTTGCCACTTCCGGAAACCCATTTGAATCACAAATACATGTCCATATGGAAGCACTCTCTTCAGCATGTGCATGAAACAAAAAATAAATAAAAAGTAGCAAACACAACAACAGTATTCAAAATATGATCCAGTATTCACCTAAAAATGGTGAACAAGTGGAGGTGGCAAATTTCTCAGCACAAAAAATAATTACTGGTATACCTGAATGACAATCACATGACTTGGAACAATTTGCAATAGAGTATCTTTGATTCCCTCGGAAAGAACATCTACATTCCCACTTGTTTAGACCAGTATCAGAAGGTTCATTTGCTGTTAAAACGAGCAAAAAGTAAAAAACTAGAGAGTACTATCTATGGCTAATTTTGGATTATACGTGTGACTGAGGAGAAACGTGTACACCAGAACCTGTATGGACTTAAAACTACTAAAACAACATCATGCAATGACCACTATAAAGAGCCACATCAGATGAGATTTTCGGTATGCACTGAAAAAATATTAATGGTGGTACTAACCACAAAATGATTGCTGAAACCATAGAAAGCTAATAATAAGAGCAAAAGAAACTTTGAGTTGATGCTTCATTTATTGCAACCCATACACTACAAGCAAAAAAAAGAAAAGGAAAATTTAGCTCTACATAAATCTAAGGGAAGCAATTTTCCTACGTCACCACGAAATCTCTTAGGTGATTCTTCAAAACAAATTCACAAGCAGATAGATGACAAGTACCATGCATGCAGATATGTCAGAGAGAAAGATACTTGACCTATTAATGGCTTCAATGTGTTTAAAGTGTGAATAAACAAGAGCAACACAAGTTTCAATATTTAAATAAATACTACCAATCCACATATAATGAGCTCTTTAACATGATGCCGAGAAAAACTCAAACGCATCCTTGTCTTGTAGTAGTAGTAAAGACCATCATTAATATTGGCAAAAAATAAAGGAAGAGGCATATGGTGAACCTGTTAAGGGGACCGAGTAAGCCTTCAAATTCAAGTTATGCAGAAAGAGTACTAGCGCAAAGCAGAGAAAAAAATGTTAGTCATTTCATACTGAATAAGGAGATAGGATCTTCTTTTTATCTGACCACAACTTTGTGATTTGTGAATGTAAATAAGGAAATAGGATAAGAAGGAAGAAATGAATGTTTAGCCTATAAACACTGTATGGAATGGACCCTTAAACTAACACCAATGCACAAGTGACAGTGTCATGAGTTTAGAGCTTAAACATTAAAGGTTCAATAGAAGGAGAACACGTACATTCAAATTCCTCGACAATAAATATAGGTAATGAGCTGTTAGAAGTGTAGAACTTCCTTTACGGACTGGTTGACAATCAGCTTCCATATACTCCAAAGCATAGGAATGGAAGAATGAAATTAACAACTACCAAAAGAATACATCTTCGTTTCCCTCTGCAAACTCTTGACAATGAGGAGTTTCACTGAAAGTGTCGCGACAAATGCTAGAATTTGAAGTTGTTTTAGCAGAAGTAGTGAAAATTATAAGAGAGCAAAATGATTAGCATCTCTTAGAAAGCAAAAGAAAATTTTGTTTTCTTACTGCTTTCCTTGTTTTGGAAAGAAGTATTAAGAAACTGGTTCATTTAACTGAAGTGAAATATAGCAGAAAAACAGAGAAAATTTAAAGTTATGGGAGGGAAGTCATCTTCACCCTCCTGCATGTTGTAATCACGTACACATAACATATCCTTTCATTCTCTTTCACAGTTAAATATGAATTCCTTATACATCAATGTTGGTTAACAGATAAGAAAATAAAATGGAGAAGAACTAGCATGGCTAAACTCTATATAACAGGTAATATCCTTTAGAACCTTAACCACACCAAAGAGGAAATGACCATTCAAGTTACCACCTTTCTGAAAGCAGTCACTTGGCTTGCTGAAAAGGGCCCTTTAACACCTTCCAGATAAGTTAAATCAGCAGTAGATTGATTTCTTTTGCTTTTTTGTCAATTACAAAAAATACCCTGCATACTTGCTGGCAAGTTCGGATTTTAGGTGCAGAAGCAAGAATTCAAAATTGAAAATATGAGGAACTTTCCAGTGAAATGTGTAAAATGTAAGGGAAACAAGAGGAGTGATCCGAAGAATTTCTAGTCTCAATCCCAGTGGATACTGTGCTCTAAGTCCACTGATCCAAAAGGAACAAAAGGAGATGCTAAAATAGTAAATTGTGCAATGATAACCATGTTTAATCTCGCATTGTGTTTGCATAGTACTAACCCCCTAAAATGCTATAGGGGTATAGCAGAATAGCTGTTATTGCAAAGATTAAAAACCAGTCTATAAAATGAACATAAATACTCGAATAGAGAACAAAACATAATTGAACTAAAAATAGGAAGAAGATAAGAATGATTGTTTGCGAACAACATAACATTACTCTTAAAAGGATTTGGTTTGAAATTTATAATCTTAAACAATAAATTTGCATAACTTATCCCCAAAATTCTAATAGAGGACGCAAGATCAGACACGACAGTGGTTTGGAGTCGCAATAAGTGGCCGCTAGTTGATATCAGCTAGCAGGCAAAAGTGTCGCACCAAACGCTTTAGCAGCTATTATTGACAACATAGAATAATAAGATTGCAATGCCATACACTAAAGGATATGACAATAGCAATCATGCCATGTTAAAATGAACATTTTGATATCATTGTATCCAATTAGAATCCAGAACTGCTTTTTGTATCGAATCAACTAATAAAAGAACATACATTAATGTATGCTACTGGAATGGAACAAACAAATCACCTGAAACAAAAGACTATTGTATTTGTAAAACCAGCAAACACCAAGGTACATAGTTAACAAAAGGAAGAGCACCACTAATAAAAAAGAATCAGAAGAATATCTCATTGAGCATTTACAATTTAGAATGCCTAAAATAATTTCCTTTCCTTCCTACTATCTATCTAACTTTAAAATTAGGATAAAAGAAGAGAACTAAATCTCTACAGAACAGTAAAATTCTCATTATTATTTTCTTTGCTTCCTGCCATTAGAAGATTTAGTAGATCGTAGAATATTTTCAGATTGTTGAGTCCTCGGTCGTAGAATGTTTTCAGATTGTGGAGCCCCAACAAGAAAGGTTTGGGAACGAGTAACCATGTCAGCCATGACAGAAGTTTGGTATGATTGCACAAAGCTGTTGGAGTCTGTGGAATCACCTCTTGCAGTTGCTCTTTGCCCTAAATGACAGCTCATCCCTGATAATACATAAGCTCTTCCAGAATGTTCATAAACATGTTGATTTGCCATTCTCTCCTGCATCTCCTTTAGTTCAGCAGATAGAGAAACACATAACGGATCTCCAGCTTGAGCAGAAAGAGTTTGAGATAATTCCCTGTGACATGTTTCAAGGACAGAAATGGCCGTAGTCAAATCACCGCACTCAGCTTTGACTCTAGCCTCAGCCATTGCCTCGGCGGCATTTAGTCTATTCCTTTGCCTATCTACTTCTATTGATACAACTGGATCTCTAGCCTCATTAGGTCTCTGAATCTTCACTTCACTTGTTACATCCAAACCCTCCACTTTTGTGATAGGGTTACTATAGAGACATGTAACGGTCAACAATGACATCACATCACTAGATTCCTCAACTGGAATATTGAGTGTCACTAAAAAGTCTCTTTCTTCTTCAGCATACAAATCTCCTACCTTTATAGAAGCCATTCCTGCATTGTTAGTTAATGTACTTTCGTAACTTCCTGTTTTTACCGAGTTAAGTTGCAAACGAGACTGAGCGCACCGAACTTCTACATGTAGGTCTTGAACCACCACACTCAATAGTCCCCCAATACACTGAGCGAACGCATCCTGAATCACTTCCTCAGCTTCAATAAAGGAAAATGTGCCCCCAGAAATCTCTGAGATGGAATGCATCAAAGTAGCATCATGATCAACACCAAAACCAAATGCATGCACTGGTATGTTCAAACCTTCACCGTTATTACGATGAATGGAATTCGGAACAAGTGACTGATAACCTTCTCCACTACGAGTCGGGACACATATATTATGGGTATCTTGTCCATCAGTTAGTAACATGATACCGCACACTGGATTCTTCCAACGACGGTCAACAAATACCTTGACCCCTTTCTCCAATCCTGCAGCAATATCTGTTCCACCAGTTGGAGCCAAAGTGTTAACTACACGCAATGCCTGCTCGCGTCCAGCGTCATTCATCCGTCGTAGAGGGAAAATGCGGCGGGCTGTAGAGGCAAACACAACGATAGAAAGACGGTCTGAGGAACTTAGATTCTGTATGACAAAACTCATAGCTTGTTTTAGCAACGCAATCTTTGAACCTGTCATGCTACCACTTACGTCAAGAACTGTAACAAGATCAACTGGAGCACGAGAGGTCTCAACTGAAGATTCAACGTTGCTCCTGTCACTGTTGTCTTTGTGGGGATGAGGGGGGGCCTTAAGGTGAACCAATACAGTAAAGTTTTCATGAGAGTCTGATTTTGAAACAGCTGAAACTTCAGGATATGTTGTGATCTCCATTGTATTTTCAATGCTATGATCAACATCATTAACATGGGGAGTAACTAAAGTTTGTTGATCCAAGAGTTCATCATCATCATCAAAGATAGCTGGTTCCGTTATATTATGACTATGACGTGGCGAACTTGGCCGAACTGTACCATTTTGTCGCGAGGAAGAAAGTCTCCGTAGTATACCTGACCAAGTGTCAGCTCTTGGTTGAGAGGCGTCATGGGAGACATTAGATGCAGTATTCGGAAAAGGAACTTCTTTCCATTTTGATCTGCAAACAGGGCAAATCTGATTCCCATGTCTCACATTAGATGTGATGCATTGGAAATGGAAAGAGTGAGAACATTCTGCAGTAAAAATGGCCTGCCCCTGCCCTGGTTTCATTGCGTTCAAGCATATTGCACACACTCCCTGCAAATGTAATAGAAGAAGAAAATGTGAGAAAAATAAAACCCAGAGTGCTAACATTAAGGACAACTGATTTACAGATATATAAAATTTTATCAAGAAGTTTTCTTGTAGACTTTGAATGTAATTTAGACAACAATGATATGTGTTACTAAAGCTTAATGGCTGGTCATGACTGAAAAAGAGGGGGAAGGGGACAATCTTATTCAGTAAACAAGTATCATATAAGTTCCCTTAAGCCAGCTTTGGTAGCTGCGCAGGAACATCAAATGCAAGTTCCGTTAAACCAGCTCGGTTGATAGTCGTGCAAGAACATCAAATGCAGGAACGCAGGTTCGAACCCATGACATTTTATTTGTTCACCTTTAAAGGGTGAATTCCAATCACTAGGCTGCTCTTGACCCAAAAAATTAAAAAAAACAAGCATCATATAAAACACAACAATTTTAAATTCAAGATTAAAAAATAGTTTCTTAAATCAATTTAATTATTGATTATTTTAAAATAATATTTAAAAAGTTAAATATTTAAAATGTCAAATATTGTATGTTATACATCTGTTTTCAAAATCCATGAATGTGAACAATTATGTATCCATAGATAAATACAAAAGTCACTATTAGATTATTTTGTCTAAAACTGACCCCCCTCTTGTCTTGATGCAGGTCCACCACAAAAACCAGTGCATAAAAAAGTTGAAATAGAATGCTATCTTTACCAAAAACGCCAATCACTATTTACAAACCTAATTACCTCAACTAGAGGATTCCCTGACAAATATACAACTTAAGTATTAACTTTATTCAAAAAAAGAAAAAGTCAACGTTAGATGGTCATACACAGTGAAGACATAAAGGAAAAAATGACAACAATCAGCCCACAATATTTAGAAAAGCAAAAGTGATACGCAACTCCAACATTAATTATACCTTTGAAACTTTCGATAAATTAGAAAAATATATTATCAATAAATAAAAATATCATCAAGAGAAGGAGAAATCAAAGATGATTCCTTCATTTACACTCATAACTCATTCCAAATACCCAAATCAACAAGTTTACTCCATCCCAATCTGACCCCTTCTATTACATTTCCTCATAATCCATTCCATTCAACTCCTGATTACATTTACATATATCAAACATAACATAACTACATATAAAATTCCAAATTTTTCATTATTGTACCTAAAATTTGTTTTGACTCTGGGTTTAGAGTTACCATATATCACTTACATACGCATGTGATGTGATTATTCTTAATTTATTTATTTTTTAAAATTATTATCGGTGTCTCCGTGTCGGTGTTTGTCAGGGGTATTCGTGCTTTGCTGCATATCACTTAGCAATTACCCAAAAAGCATAAACAGTAGATAAAAAAGGAGAATGCAACAGAACCCATTTAACTGTAAAGTACAAAAAGTGAAGAAAGACCTTCTAAAAAAAATGAAAAAACAAATGCAGTGCAATTTCAACCACTTTTCCCATAAGCTGAACCCTACAGTAATGGCAATGAAAGTGACATTTCCACCACCGCCATGAAATGAATAACAAAACCAACACAACAAAAACATCACATCACATCACACTCTCAAGTTGAAAACAACATCACAAAACTAAAAATCCACCCGTGATTACAATTTCACAACCTAATAAATCAACAATCACGCACATTTAGTCACTAATTCATCATTATCTTCATAATAACACCAGATTATAAAATTAACGCAATAAAATTAACCTAAGTAACGAAAACCTTGAATGAGAAATCGATGAATCTCAAAATGCAAACCTTGTTGGAGGAGGATAATGATGATGACGAGGATGTGGAGACACGGAGACCGGAGGAGGAGGGAGTCGGAGTGGAGGGACGGTGACCGGAGAGATCGCCGGAATTGGAAACACGGCCGGAAAGGTTAGTTAGAGAGGGAGAAGGATGATCCGTCGTTTTGGGAAGATGGAGACAAGAGTTGAGGCCGAGAGCGAGTTTGAGTTTTCGCCATTTGGAATCCATTTTTGATCGGAAAAGGGTTCTTCAGAAAACGACGACGTTTATTTATGGCCCACAAAAATAGTCACAGAAGAGAGATTCGAAAAAGAAGAGAAACAGAGAGATTATGGAGAGAGAGAGAGAGAGGTAGATGAGTGGTTATGGGATATTAATACTTCTCTAAGCCTAAAGTTTGTTGAGAATTTTCCGATGTTAACTACTAGTATTAACGTACTAATCTCAAGGCTTTTTAAGTTAATTAATTGATAATTAATAATAATTATAATGATTATTATAATAATAATTAATTAACATTTTTAAATGAGAATTGTTGGTAAATTTGTTTTCACACGTAATAATGATATAATAATAGAAATTAATTTAACAAATTGGGCTTAAAGTTTTTTTTATGCGCGTATAATATTAATAATGGGAATTAATTGGTTTAAAACCAAAAAGGAAACAATTTAAACAAATTGATCTCAATGTATTCCAAGGAATTAGTTTGACAAATTGATACTCCATAAAAACATTCCAATTTTGGCTAAGGAAAAAAATCAAATTTTAATTACTATTAAGGATAAAAGAGGTGGATAATCAAATTATATTTATTAGTTAGGCTAAATTGATAGCCAGCTGTTAGTTCGGATTTTACTCGTATCAAATAGTTGTAAACCAATAACTTTAAAAGATATAAATGAATATGGATCATGTTAAGGATTTTTCCATGAACATTTTAATGTTTTTAAATAAAGAAAACATTCATTAAATAAATAAATATTTTAATTTTTAATGCATTAAATATAAATATTTTTAATAAAATATTTTTTAAAAGTTTTTATTTTTATTTTTAATACATTGAATATAAATATTTTTAATAAAAGATATATTTTTTAAACTCTTAATCAATGTTTTTAAAACACTAGCTAGCATTTCTCAATAAATATTTATAAACTAATTATATATATAAATATATCCCTCTCTCATATATAAATATATAAATATATTATATATATATATATATATATATATATATATATATATATATATATATATATATATATATATATATATATATATATATATATATATATATATATAATGTGATAATGAATCTGAACCCTTGAATTTTAAAATAAATGGTAGAGATTATATGTCACTATTTTTGTTCTCTCTCCTCCATCATTTATTTGAATGACGTAGGAGAGAGAAAAAAAGATTCACATTCACCATTTATTTTAAAATCTAATGGTTTAGATTCATTCTCACATTCTCATATTAAAAAAGACATGCTCATATGATATACCCTATATATGAGGGCATATCTAATGAGAATGGGTAAGTTAAATGAGAATGTGATAATGAATCTGAACCCTTCGATTTTAAAATAAATGGTGGAGATTATATGTCACTATTTTTGTTCTCTCTCCTCCATCATTTATTTTAATGATGTAGGAGAGAAAAAAAATTCACACATAATCTCCACCATTTATTTTAAAATCTAATGGTTCAGATTCATTCTCACATTCTCATATAAAAAATGCATTCTCATATGATATACCCTATATATGAGGGCATATCTAATGAGAATGGTTAAGTTACATGAGAATGTGAGAATGAATCTGAATCCTTCGATTTTAAAATAAATTGTGGAGATATTAGGGAAAAATAATTTATATATATATATATATATATATATATATATATATATATATATATATATATAGTCTATTTTTAGGGAAAAATAGGCTATATATTTTTTTTATTTAATATGATCGTTTAATTAATTATTTTAACGGTTGTGGTGTCAAGTTAAACTTTGATACCTTGGTGTCTTTTGACCGACGATGCTTGGTAGTACGTCTGTGATTATGTTAGTTAGTCGTGTGTTAAGACTGTAATGAGTATGGTGCTATTTAGGTTGTAGAGAATGTGTGTGACTTAGAGTTTGTCCTCTTTTTTGTAGGAGAAAGGATATTATTAGAAACCCTTAGGTCTATGCTTTCTTGGAAATGGACGCTACCCACTCAATTAATGGTGAACCATTGAATACTTATTTTTAAGGGCGATGTGGGTCAACTAATGATCTAGACTTTCTCTCTATCCAAGAAACGTCTTACCTCACATTTTCTAAAACGGGTTGATATGAAATTAATGGGCCGAGGTGATACCTCCCTTTGGGAGACATTCAATCGTTGTCTTTTTTTGGACGGTATAAAGGCATCGTTCTAAGCAAGGTCTTTTGCAATTATAACACTACATCGTCCCTCAAGTATAAGGCCTTCAGTAGAAGATGCAATGTTTTAAATCACGGTTCGTGGGAGTATCCCAAGAACCTATATTTCCTCTCGTGAGTTTTTTGCCCTCTTTGGGAAACCTAAATCGTCAATCATAGTACGTCGTAACCCGTTGTAGTTTCCTCTTATAGGAATTTAGTGGGCTTTGGAATTCCATATCCTTTAGGCACCCTGATGTGTGGCCCAACTGATGAGATACGAAGTCCCTCAGGTGAGACGCCATACTTTTCGGATGGGAGTTCTTGTTAAAACCTGAGACAAGTCTTGTAACCCAGTCATTCAAGTCGGATATTAGTCAGGCCTCATAGGAATGATTTATTGGATATGATCCCTCCAAAGAGGATACTAGGCCCCTCAAGCGATAGTTTAGTTAGCTTGAGGAGTCTAAGTTTCTCAGAAGCAATAATATGTAGTTTGGCTGATAAGACACTATGTCCCTTAAGCGAGGCGTTTCACTTTTCAAGCAAGACTTCAATTGAACCCTCAAGCAAGACTAATGATCAAGTCTCTTGGGTTGGATATTGGTTGCGCCTCTTAGGCGTGATTTACCGCATATGATCCCGCCCAATGGGACACTAAGTCCCTTGGTCCAGAGTTTAGTTAGCCTAAGGAGTCTAAATTCCTTAGACACGGTAATATGTAGCCTAGCTCATTGGACACTAAGTCCCCCAGGAGAGGCGTTTGACATCACATGTGGGACTTCT
Organism: Vicia villosa; assembly: GCF_029867415.1. NCBI lineage: Eukaryota > Viridiplantae > Streptophyta > Magnoliopsida > Fabales > Fabaceae > Vicia > Vicia villosa. The sequence goes on from NC_081181.1 coordinate 215,078,813, forward strand.
ATCAAACCCTTAAGCAAGATTGGTGATCAAGTCTTAGAAGATGGATATTGGTCGTGCCTCTTAGGCGTGATTTACCATATATGATCCCACACAAAGGGACACAAAGTCCCTCGGGAGAGAGTTTAGTTAGCCTGAGGAGTTTAAGTTCCTCATATGCAGTAATACGTAGTTGTTGAAGCGGAATAGCGGCAAGCAACAAAATTTTTGGAAATATTTATCCGGGAATTTATCGTGTCCAAAGGGATTAGTGATATTGAATTGCCGTTCGACAATTTCTTAGTTCTTCAGTTCAGGTTAAATGGGTTTTAAGTAAAAACGAAAAATAGATCATATGAACATAAAAAAAATACATTCTTTGGAAAGAAATAACTTATCAGGCACGTAAGTACACTCACTCCTCGCAAACTTAAACTTATCACTCCGTTGCACTCAACTTACAATACTCGACAGAATCACCACATACCTCTCACATCAATGTCCATTTCTGGAACACCGGCGAGAGTTCAACCATATTGCTCTTTCGATGATGTCTCAACCAATCAAACAATATAGAGGCATTAAACTTTGATATTATGTGGATGTTAACCCCAATTCTATCTCTAGAATCTAAAGCTAACAGATATCTCCCTAATCAAGACTTGTGATGTCTATTTCTACAACAACACAAATCCAAAGCATTTAAGCAAAAAGATCAAGGAAACACCGAAAAAGATTTGTAAAGCAAAATTTATACAACAATAGAGTAACAAATATACATAGGTTGAGAGTAAACTTACAAACAAAACCCAACAAAATAGAAATACACAAAGAAGAATGAAGAAGAATCAAACATCTCACGGGTTGTCAAGTTTCTTCTTGAGTCCCTTAAGAATTACTTTGTTCACCAACTCAGCTTAAACATTAGCTAGAGGGTGCACCATGGACACAAATTTCATTTGCACACCCAAGTATTTACAAAATTTAGTGACCAATTAGCTAAAAAACTAGGTCCTATTGTCATAGATAATTGCTCCATGAAGTCTATATCGGCACATAATCTTTTTACAGTAGAAACAACATACTCTCTTCGTTGTAATCTTTGCTACTACATCTGCTTCTATCCATTTGGTGAACTAATCTACTCCTACTATTAGGATTTTCAATTGAACCACCGCCAAGGGGAACGGGCCCAGGATGTCCACGCCTTATTAGTAGAAAGGTCAAGGCGAGGTCATCGATTGAAGGAGTTTGTCAGGGCGTGGTGAAGGTCAACATGTCTCTAGCATTTATTGCACTTCTTGACGAAGGTGATATTGTCTTTCATTAGAGTGGTCTATTAATATCCTACTTTTAATACCTTATGAACGAGGGCATTTCCGCCAATGTGAATGTTGCAAGCTCCCTTGTGCACTTCCGCTAGTACTAGGGTGGTTTCGTCTTTTCCCATGCATCATATAATGGGAGTAATTGTCCCTATTATGTACAATTTTCTCGAGAACATGTGTATTTGGAAGTCTATTTTTTTATCTTTCTTGCTTTTCCTTCATCAGATGGAAGCTCTCTCGGACATTTTATCAAACAGCTTCTGAGCATTCTCATGTTGATTCTTTTGATACACTAAGATGATCTCTAAATGACTAATCCATCAATTAACCGGATTCAATTTACATGATATGTTTAAATAAAATTTTATTAATCGAACATGCAATCTAACATTACAAGTCTATACAGTTATATATACTAGAGAGAGACATAAAAATGAATTTATGTGTTAGAGATTGGGCACAAAATAGGTGAAAAACTAACAATATGATTTGAGTCATGACCTAATTTTATGATTTGAATCAAGTGAAAAAGTAACTTGAGTCAAGATGATAAAATATGGTTTGACAATTGTTTGATTCAGATCAAGATTTAAATCATGTCATTCGAGTCAAACAACTATTTGATTCGAATCACAAAGCTAGAGGTAATTTGCACAAAAAAAAATCATTAATGTATAATTCGATCAACCATAATTGTGATTCGCATCAAGGCGTCTTTGATTCGAATCATACAAAACGTTGATTTGTGCCAAATTCTAAATTTTAATTTTACTCTTAATTAGAACCAACCAAAGTTTTGATTTGAATCAAGCTTAAAAAACACATTGTCTTAATACTTCTAACCTATGACTCAAGTCATATATTGTTGACTTTGACTTTTGATCAATTGCTTAGAGAAAATTATTGGAAAAGGTTTCAACTTAAGAGTGAACTAAGGATAACTGAGAGATGCATTTCCTACGATAAAATGATAAAACGATAAATCAACAATATCTAAAATACGACAAAAACATTAAAACACTAAGAAATTTCATTGTTATCGACAAAGTAATTCCATAATTGTTCCCACCCCTTAGAGTTGTCTTCCCAATGCTTTATCGAGTTTTGATTCAATACAATAGGAGAATGAAGGAATTAGGTAAATTTGTTAATGGTGGTTGGAACTAGGTTCTTAGAGGGACAAGATATTTTTTGGGGGAGCTTGATCTTGTTGTCAACTCTGTAAAAATTATTGAGGATTCTAGATGTACCACTTATGTCGATAGATGTGAAGGATAGAAAAACACTTAGAAAGGGGGGGTTTGAATAAGTGTAGTCTTAAAAACTTGAACGATAAAAATAAATTGCACAGTTATTTTTATCCTGGTTCGTTGTTAACTAAACTACTCCAGTCCACCCCCGCGGAGTGATTTACCTCACCTGAGGATTTAATCCACTAATCGTAACAGATTACAATGGTTTTCCACTTAGTCCGCGACTAAGTCTTCTAGAGTATCCTGGTCACAACCTGATCACTCCAGGAACAAATGCTTAGACACAAGCTAAGACTTTCTTAGAGTATCCTGACCACCACGTGATCACTCTAAATACAACTGCTTAGACACAAGCTAAGACTTCCTAGAGTATTCTGATCAACACTTGATCACTCTAGTTACTTACAAATTAATGTAATCAATTCTAAGAGTATTACAAATGCTTCTGAAAAGCTATAATCACAACAGTGATATTTCTCTTAAAGTTTAAGCTTAATGTCACTAATATATTACAGCAGCAATGTAGTGAGCTTTGATGAAGATGAAGTTTCTGAGCTTTGAATTTGAACAGCGTTTCAGCAAGTCTTTCAGAATAATTTCGTTTAGAATTGGTTCAGAGTTGTTGTTCTTGCTTCTCATCAGAACTTCATATTTATAGGCGTTTGAGAAGATGACCGTTGGGCGCATTTAATGCTTTGCGTATTCCGTACAGCATTGCATTTAATGTTTCACGCTTTTGTCAACTACCTCGAGCCTTGTTCACGCTGTGTCTACTGACGTTGCCTTTAATAGCTTCCAACGTTCCTTTTGTCAGTCAGTGTAGCCTGCCACTTGTACTTTCTTCTGATCTGATGTTTGAGAATACAACGTTTGAAAATCATCAGAGTCAAACAGTTTGGTGCAAAGCATCTTCTTGTCTTCTGACCTTGAAGTGCTTCTGAGCGTGATACCATCAGGACTTCAGTGCTACTGCTTCTGATCTCAAGTTCTTCTGATGCTTCCATAGACCCATGTTCTGATTCTGCCTTGACCATCTTCTGATGTCTTGCCAGACCATGTTCTGATGTTGCATGCTGAACCTTCTGAGACAAAGCTTCTGAGCGCTGATTTGTGCATACTCTTTATATATTTCCTGAAATGGAAATTGCAATGTATTAGAGTACCACATTATCTCACACAAAATTCATATCCTTGTTATCATCAAAACTAAGAATATTGATCAGAACAAATCTTGTTCTAACAATCTCCCCCTTTTTGATGATGACAAAAACATATATAAATGATATGAATTTGCGATCAGAAAAAGCAGACGGCTAAAGACAAATTACACAGCTATAGCATAAGCATGTGAATATGTCTCCCCCTGAGATTAACAATCTCCCCCTGAGATGAATAATCTCCCCCTGAAATAAATACTCGAAGAACTTTAATGATAAAAGACTTCCCTGATTATTTCGGTAGAGACGATCACATAAGCTTCTGTCTTCTGATAATTCATAGCTTCTGACTTCTGCTTCCATTGGACAGCTTCAGAACTTGAATTTCTTTAGATCCCTAGAACACTCACAGCTTCTGATTCCTGCTTCCATTTAGGACAGCTACAGAACTTGAATTTCTTTGATCTTCAGAACATTCACAGCTTCTGATTCCTGCTTCCATTTAGGACAGCTTCAGAACTTGAATTTCTTTGATCTTCAGAACATTCACAGCTTCTGATTCATGCTTCCATTTAAGACAGCTTCAGAACTTGAGTTTTCTGGATCTTTAGAACATTCACAGCTTCTGATTTCTGCTTCCCTCGGATAGCTTCAGAGCTTTGAATTTCTTCTTACATCACTTCATGCTAGATTGTATCAGAACATTGTTGAATGTACCAGAGCATCATCAGAGCATCTCTACATCCTGAAATGTTACAGAACAAAACTAAACGACAAAAGTCAGCATGAATGAGTTAGAACATAAAATGTGTATCAGAACACAAAATATGTATCAGAGCCATATAAGCCATATAAAATATATCAGATCCAATAGACAATGTATTAGAGCAAATAGACAATGATTTGGATCATATTCTATTATCAGAATTTCTGATCATTCTTCCTTCTTGCTTCTGATTCTGAAGCTTCCTAGCACTCAGCTTGCTTCAAGAATCCAAGAGCTTGATTCATTTTGTTGCTTCTTATGTTGATCTTGAATCTTTGATTCCTGCAACAACACAACTTAAAAACATAGAACTTTGCAAGTTCTGTTAGTAAATGTGGAGCCTTTTTACTCGGTAACTGATAATATTAATCAGATCATTTATCATATATTTTCTCCCCCTTTTTGTCATAACATCAAAAAGCATAAAAGATTCAGATGTAAAGCAAGAGACAAAAGGAAAGTAACATAAATAACTTTTCATTGATTTCAACAAGAAGGATTACAAAAGGTGTATGCAGAAAACAAATGCAACAAGGAAAGAAAACTACAAAGACTTAAAGCCTAAGACACTATCCTACGCAAAGACTGCGTAAACAACTCAAGAACCCTCTGGTCTTCAGTTTGTTCAGCCATGAAAGCTTGAAAACTCTTCATGCCTGTCCAGATTAGAACCTCCACTGTAGGAGAGATCCAAGAGACCAAAGAGGAAGTGAGGGACAGTTCATAGACAGGGAGCTAATGTTGCAAACGGGCTTGTAATACGGTGAACTGACTTTTAATATTTGAAAATGTTGCGGATAGCAAGAGTCGCCACCGACTTTTATTTTATCCAATTTATAGAAAGGCTAAAAGAACAGAAAAAGACCTTTTGAAAAGATTTTGAGTTCGGGGGGTAAGTTATGCAAAGGGAAGGTGTAAGGCACCCTTTGCATCCATGGTTATCCATGGGCTCTTAATTGCTTAGCTCACTTTTGTATTGTTTGAAATGTTTGAAAAGGAGGTGTGAAAAGTAAAAACTTTGAAAAAAGAACCTTAGCTTGTAAATAAGCGTAGTCTTTTAAATTTGATTTAAAAAAGAGTGGGAAAAGAGTTTTGAATTTTAGAGCAAGAAAGAGTGGGAAAAGAGTTTTGAATTTTAGAGCAAGCAATTAATAGCAACTACCCTAAGTTAGAAAAATTGTTTTTTTAGCTTTTCGAGGCGAAAGAGTCTATCCGTACCATAAGAGGGTAGGAAGCCTTTCAATTGGATGTGAAGGGTCATCGAGAAATCGTTCGCCATAAGACTGTCCCATGCCATAAAGAGGGCAAGTAGTCTAAGGGAAGGATATAATAGTCATTTTATCTATTTAGGCATCATGCGAGGATACCTTAGCAATTTGGGACAATCATTTTATAAGGCAACATCGAGGGAGTTTCAATAACTTGGAAGGCGACAGGCAACATTGCTTTAGGTATCCTCGGAATCGAGGGACTTGACTATTTAATACACTTAGAGGCAACAGGCAACAATTAAGGCGACAAGGCAACCAGAGGGATTACCCTAAAGGTGTGTGGGTGCACAATCACGTGAATTCAGTTCGATTATTGATCTAGGTTCTGTTAAAGGCTTGCACTCCCTAAGATTACTAACCACGCAGTTAAAATCATACAGAAATTAAAGGCAGAAAGGTAAATATCCTACGCTATTACAAAAAACACCTGTGGGGATGGGGAAGTTTAAAACACTGAAAAAATAAGAGGGATGAATAATTATCTTGAGCCTTGATTTTCCTCGAATCCTTGATCAACTCTACAAATTAAGAGGAAAATAAATAAGGGTGAGTGTATGAATGATTCATTGACTATTTGTGTCTGTAAGGCAAAAAGAAAAAATAAAATAACATATAAAAAGAGGGTTAGAAACTTAGCTTCTTGATTGGCATGGCGCGTAGTCGAAGGATTTCTGATGGTAACCCTGAAATATCGCACAAAGAAAGAGAAAAATTCTCAGTGTAGGAAGGATCCTTGTAAACCCCGATTAGGGCGCAAGTTAACTATAGTTAATAGAATAAATAAAATCAGATTAATTAATTATTGGTTTTTTATCCTAATTAATTAAATCGGTAAAGATAACATTTTCAATTAAATTACCTAATTCTAATAAGTATTCTAATCAATTTAAAAGAAACATTAAACTAATTAAATGATTAAACAACATTAATTTAATTATTGAATCACATAAAAATTATTATTAAAACTTAATTAAATTAATTATTTAATTAAAATAATTTTATGAAAAAAAGAAATTTTTGTTTTTATTTTATTTTTAAAAAAAAGGGGTTTTATCTAAAACAAATGAATAATATAAAAAGATTTATTGAAAAAAATAAATGATCAAATAGAACAACAAACAATTAGGTAATCTAAAAATAAATAAAAATTAGAAAAGGAAAACTCAGCTCGGGTTCAGTGTTATTGGCCCTCTGACGGTGTACCATGGAAACCGCATGCTGGGATCCTTAGATCTGACATCGTATTGATCCAACGGTAGAGAAGCGAGCGAGCATCATGGGCGTGTGATGGAAGGATGCGCTGAATCTGGAACCAAAACACCATCAGATGAAAAATAAAAATACTTGGACTTACCAGGGATCGATCCCTGGTTCTTTGGATTACATATGTGCCTTCTCACCCTTTGAGCTATGACCTTCAATTGTTATTGAATCAAATAAGAAACAATATATACAAAAGAAATAATTTGAAAACTTTTTAAAAAAATCAACGGAAGCGCGCCGCCCCAATGTTCCTCTCCGTCTTCGCGACATCCATGGCTATACCTCTCCGTCTCCTGCAAATCAATCATGAAAACGCACAACAATAATCCAGATTGCCTGTACGCAACCTCACGAGTCTAATGGAACATTCAATTGAGTCTGAATCGGCCATGGCTAAGTATCCCCCAAATCGAAACCACACAACCCTAACTATGGTGGATCATGTTTCCTGCATTTAGACAAAAATTAAACAACCCAGAACCATTGTACGGAACCTCAAGAACTTGAATATGTATCAAAACACGTTTATGATGCATCTATGAATAAGATCGAAGGTTAAAACGAATATGCAAACCGTGAACGTAGAGAAGATGATTCTTGATGCCTTAGTCGTTCGTGATGAGTGTGTTCGCTTCAGAGTATGCCGAGAGAGATTCTTGGATCCTCAGGAGGTCTTGAATTGTCCTCACAAATACCCTGCCTCCTTCTCTAATTCTACGAATGCTGCTTTTCAGAATAGGATTCAGACTACTCTGAAGCAGCCAAAAAAACTCTCTATCTGCAACAAATAACTTGAAAAACACAAGGATTAGTGATAATGAAAATTTTATTCAAAAATTGAAGCACTTGGATTTGGTTTACAATCCTTCTGTATTTCTCATTAATGTGAATAATGTTGCTGAAAGTTGCAAGGCTTGACGAGTTCGGTTTTGCAACTTGCTGGGGTTACGAATGATGATGATGTTTTGAATCTGCAGGTGTGGTATGAGTCCGTTTGTGAGTCCGTTGTAGCTTCAAAGGTTGTGTTGATGGATCGGTGTAGTATCGCTGCTCTGAGATGCGGTTTACGACCTGTGTGTAAAATTGTTAGGTTAGGATTTCTCCCCTTTGGCTGAATGAAAGCACCATATTTATATTAAAAAATAAATAAATTAGGCAAACTAAAAAAAATAGAATAAGATTTGATGACAATTAACCAATTAAATTTGATTTGATTTCTAAATTATGATTATTTTGATCAATGTCATAGAAACTATCCTAAAATAAAAGTGGAATGAAATCAATTCAAATATTTTTTTGTATTTTGGATTTTTTTTTACTAAAAAAAGCATGAAATCAAGATTTAAATGGGAAATTAATATTTTTTAAAATTAATTAAAATAAAAAAACGAAAAATACAATTTAATTAATAAAAAGAGACATTTTTGTGATAAAATAATAAAGTTAGTAACAAAATAAAAAGATGAAAAACGTCAGAAGTGGGATTCGAACCCGGGACCTTACACCCGCAAGTCTTACACTCTTACCAAATGCGCCATCAATTTTATTCGTAATAATGTGACATTTGCAAATATATGAGGGCAAATTTTGGGGTATGACAGCTGCCCCTGTTCAATTTTCTTAAACCTGAAGATGTAGATTGGCCTGTGTGCCTGTCGGAGTCTGAAGGTAGAAGAGGATTGAACACTAGAATACCCAAGAATATGCCCTAGCTGAAGCAGGGACTTTTGCCGGAGACAGGCTTAAAGATGCCATCTGATTTGAAGATGCCATCAAACGTTTGAAGAGTTGTTTGTCTAAAGCAGATGCTTTTCAGACTGGATCATATGCATTGATTGTATCTGAAGGAGAGATGAAGTAATGTCTTACAGAAGACTACCTGGAAAGGTTCCTGAAAAGGATGGATCCCTGGCTGATGCAAAGGAGTTTAGGCTTTAACCAATGCTCGGGAAGCACTGTCTTGTAGAAGATTAACTGAGAGGCTCCTTGAAAGGGCAAGAGATGTCTTAGAAGAGATTGGATATCTATTTAAGGTAAGATTATCTTTGAGAGGTTGAGATATGTCTTTGAACAAAACTAACCTAAAAAGGGTAAGGCATGTCTTAGAGGAGACCATCTAGAGAGACTCCTAGAGAGGACGTGAAATGTCTTAAACAAGGCTACCTAGAAAGGCTCCTAGAAAGGATACGAAACATCTTAGAAAAGATTACCTAGAAAGGCTCCTAGAAAGGATATGAAACATCTTAGAAAAGATTACCTAGAAAGGTTCCTAGAATGGATATGAAACATCTTAGAAAAGATTGCCTAGAAAGGTTCCTAGAAAGGATATGAATCATCTTAGAAAAGATTACCTAGAAAGGTTCCTAGAAAGGATATGAAACGTCTTAGAAAAGATTACCTAGAAAGGTTCCTAGAAAGGATATGAAACATCTTAGAAAAGATTACCTAGAAAGGTTCCTAGAAAGGATATGAAACATCTTAGAAAAGATTACCTAGAAAGGTTCCTAGAAAGGAAGATGGATGTCTTAGAAAAGACTACCTAGAGAGGTTGTGATATGCCTTAAACAAGACCGACCTAGAAAGGATATGAAGTTCTTTGATTGCTTCTGAATTATCTTTGAAGAAAGACCCGGAATGGAGTGTCAGAATTGTATTTGTCTTGAATGAATGTTGAGATTGAATCGTTGATATGATTGTATTTGCACCGCACTTGGATGATAATATTCTTTTGATTATGAAATGACCTGAAAAGGAAAGATTAGTTTTATGCAATGTCATGATGCATGTATTGAGATTCTCGAAATAAACGATAGTACTGTATGTTAGGCATGTATTTATGAATGATACAGGGATGAACTATGTAGTCGGAGCATATTGATAACTCTTGTATAACAACTGCTGGTTGAGAAAATAAATCTCTGTGTGCTGTTGGAGATAATGACAAGAGAATTCCTGTCTTTCGTTTGATAATATCCATATGGGGATTTTTGATCTTCGCTTGGGGATGAGATTGACCTGAGTGATCTGATCCTGATGTATCCTGGGGACAAGATAGAAGAATGGTCTTCTGACATACTATCTGACCAGATTTCTGAGCATCCGCTTTAATGGAAGTAGCGAGTATAAACCATGCTAGAGAAGAAGATTGTGTCGGAAAACCGGCAATGTCGGAGGTATAGAATCTGTTTGGGAACCAAGTCTCTGTTAGGAAGAGATTATTTGGAGATAACTTCTTGAGGATTGCTATGTGGGGATATATTATGAAAACTGCTCTGTGGGGGAGATTCCCAGAGATTTTCAATTTTTTATTGCCCCTTGTCTCTGAGTACTTGCTGTTTGAAAAACACTTGCGAGAGTATACCTGCTCCTGGTATCAATAGCTTGGTATGCTCGATACTTGAATTTGGAATTAGAACTTCAAAGAAGAGATAGATACTGACATCATCTGAAAATAGCATTTGTTGAGATTTATGTGACATGCCCCAGTGATGCACTAACTTCTCTGGTTTTACAGTGCCTCTGAGAGATTCTATGAATTGTGACCAGCTTTCCCCCAGTAGGTGGGATAATGATACATTGTGCCCCTTGTGTAAACAAGCTTTTAGCTGATCGAGTCATGCATACGAGACGTCTCTGCAATTTATTCGTCGGGAGGACTTTTAGTCATTAATTATGCCCCATGCAGTTTCTTCCTGATGTCAAACATTTGAAATTACGTAGACAAAATTGTTTTATAATGACACCCATAAAAATGCAATGCATATGCCTGTCTTGGAGTTTAAAAACATTTTTAGTAAAACAAAAGATGTAAGAACGTGATATTTGTAAAAACATGATATCAACTCAGGATTTTTGGTAAACTTTAAGGAGTCAGGATACCCTTTTTGTGACAGTACGCTTTCGAACTAACCATGCTTCAGTTAGGACTTTCAAGGGTTGTAACGTGGCTTGGTTCACGGTTTAAGAAACAAAGGATAAAGGCTCAAAATTTATTTGTACCCATCCCAATCTTCGTGATGTTCTTCGATCTTATGCTCAGTTAACTTTGCATTTAAGTTATAGCAGGTCTTGAAGTCGTAATGTTGACATTTGATGATGGTTGAAGCACCAGAAGTTTATTTGAAAAGGCAGTCATCCTTTTTGTAATTTTTTCTTTTGTCGAGGATTTGTAGTAACCTCTTTTTTTTTTTTTTACTTTATTATCCCTAACTTTTGCCTGAACTGTTTATTTTGAAATTACAGTCAGCGGGATGTTTCGATTTTTGATAAGTCTCCTTCTTAAAAGTTTTCTTTTTCCTTTATGGATATTGACTGCCTGACTTGAGAATTACGAGGATCCATCACTTGTGTAAAGCACCTGGTATGTTTGAATTAACTGAGTAACTACCCTGCCCCAGGTTATGAGTAAGGGTTTTAATCTGTATGAGAAAGAAAACTTCTACTTCTTAGGCTCAGAGGGGTTGACGAGGGATTAACATCCTTATATCTCCACTGTTTAGGAATTGAAACAATGCCTGTACATCATCAGCATAGTCTGTTTGAAAGCGTACTGTATGAGGTTGCGGTATCGTTTTCGTCATCCTCCCTCAAAAGGCTTACAGCTTTAGCGAGAGTTAAATATCATAAAGAAAACCAAGTAAAAACAAAGTTTAATATAGAAATAGGAAGAGAAATAAATCAAGACAAACGTATGCAATGCATTAATGATTATGATAAAATTAATAGAGTCTGACATAAGACGAATGTTTAAAAAAACAGGAAAGAAATTGCGAATGCGAGTAAATTAATGATCTAAATAGCCATCCTTTAGACTTTGTGTGGCTCCTCTGGTTGGCCAAATTCGACGACCCCTTCTTCAATCAAGTCTTGAATTTTATGTTTCAATGGTCCACAATCTTCTGTATCGTGACCAGGACTATTTGAATGGTAAGCACATCTTGCATGATGCTTGTACCCAGGGACGGGATTAGCAGGAGCTGAGTATGGAGGCAGTAGAGTTATCAAACTCCGATCAAGTAAGTGTTGCAAAGCTTGAGCCAATGGCATGTGTAGTGGGGTAAATGACCTTTTGGGTTTGGATTTCCAAGTACGTTGGCCACCTTGTTGCTTACGCCGATCTGTCTTTTGTTGTTGTTGTGTTGGAGCTTGACTAGGGACCAAGACTGCCCCAACAGCGTTGGATTCATTCCTCCCATTGTATGGTTTTTTAATAGTACCAGAAGAAGTAGCCACCTGAATTTTTCCGCTTCGGATACCACTTTCAACACGTTCTCCAGTCAGTATGAGGTCGGTGAAACCAGACGAGGAGCTTCCAAGTAAATGGCTGTAGAAAGGACCGGTCAGTGTATTCATGAACATATCGACCAATTCTTTGTCAGTCAAGGAGGGTTTGACTCTTCCAGCTAGATCTCTCCATTTTTGAGCATACTCCTTGAAACTTTCCTCGGGTCCCATAGACATGCTTTGTAGTTGCATGCGAGTTGGTGCGAGGTCAGCATTGTATTGGTATTGCTGGTAGAAAGCAACAACCAAATCTTCCCAAGTACGGATGTTGGTACCCTCCAGTTGATAGTACCATTCGAGTTGAGTCCCAGACAGACTCTCTTGGAAGAAGTGGATCCACAGTCTTTTGTCTCCAGTATGAGGTTGGATCTTCCTCACATAAGACCTCAAGTGTAGTTTAGGACAGGAGACTCCATCATACTTAGCAAAGGCGGGAGTTTTGAATTTTGGAGGAATAACGACCCCAGGAACGAGTCCAAGCTCTTCAAAATCCAGCCCAGGTACCTTCTGAATTTCCACGCTTCTCAGACGCTCTTCTAACATCTTGTATTTGTCATCAGGATGTTCATCCTCATGGTGATAGTCCTCTTCTTCTTCAGAGGGTTTGGCAGAATCATGGTTACTTTTTGCATCGGTTTTGATACTAGTATCATCATCTTGCTCCTCCTCATCACTGTCTTCAGAGGGTTCAGCATCCCTGAGTTGCAAGATCGGTCTAAGCTTTTTCCCCAGAGTCTTCTTACCTTTCTTCTTCTTCCTAGTCAGGAGTGTCTTCAGTTCATCTTGCCCCTTGGACAAGTTCAGGATCAGATCTTGAAACTGGGCGTTCTGAGCTTGAAGGTCTTTGACTGATTGCTCGAGATTCATGATGCTGAAAAAAACAGCGAGGTGGTAAGAAACCTGTGGTGGAAACCTGTGATGCAATGTTATGAATGCAGATGCAATACTTCCAAGGATCTCTGGAAATTTAGTTAGCAACATTGGAACATGATTCGATCGCTTCTTCGTCTGAAGAACTCTGATTTTTTGGATGTTCTTCTATGGGAATCAAGCTCACCATATCCGGTGGGTCATAGCCTCTGATTCGGGAACTTCTGAATTTGAAGGTACATGGCTAGAGGAAAATAAATCCTCTTGCCCCTTGATAAGAATTCAGTCCTTGATAAGAGCACCTGAATTTGTGCGCCCTAAATTCCTAAGATCCTTGAAAGGGTTAGTTAAATCATGTTATGCTTATGATGTCATGATGTCATGAATGTTATGCGAATGCAGTTCATTAGGCACAACGTGAGATAGTAAGGACGAGTGAGTCCCACAAGAAAACCTGCAAGAAAACCAAAGGGTTAGTAGCAAGCACAAACAAGTCACACAAGTGTCCTTAGGTTTAAAGGCTTGCGTGAAGTTCGTAGGTAAGTACCCTTCCCACTGAAGTTAAGTTGGTTCAACCTGTCCTAGAATAGTAACCGGGTTCTATGGTGCTCATATCCCTGATCTTTCTCGCGGGCATTGTCTCAACATGGCACTCGATCGGCCAGCCAAAAGCATCCCTAGAGTCCAATCTCAATGAGTGTAGCATCGAGTATCAACCGGCTTCAGTCAGGAATCCAAAGCCAGCTATCTCGCTACTTCCTATAGGCCAAAGTCAAGTTCAACTAAGGTTCTAAGGGCGAATTAGTGCTTGTGACACCACGCGGTAGCCAAATGTCTCCTCGATCATATTCAAGGGCCATCAGGACAAACCAAAGCGTCGCACTAACGGTGGCCACCAGTTCAACCATAACGATACATGTCGTACAGCCTCCCTGGTCTCATGCCACATACCTAAGGTACACTAGATCCGGGTGTAGGATCTTTCACACAATAGAATACCCAAAACAGCCTTTAAAGATAAAGCAAACAAGTCAAACAAATTTAAAGTGATCCTAGCTCTAAGGTAACCCCTCTTTTATTCGAAAGCATCCCCAGCAGAGTCGCCAGTTCTGTAATACGGTGAACTGACTTTTAATATTTGAAAATGTTGCGGATAGCAAGAGTCGCCACCGACTTTTATTTTATCCAATTTATAGAAAGGCTAAAAGAACAGAAAAAGACCTTTTGAAAAGATTTTGAGTTCGGGGGGTAAGTTATGCAAAGGGAAGGTGTAAGGCACCCTTTGCATCCATGGTTATCCATGGGCTCTTAATTGCTTAGCTCACTTTTGTATTGTTTGAAATGTTTGAAAAGGAGGTGTGAAAAGTAAAAACTTTGAAAAAAGAACCTTAGCTTGTAAATAAGCGTAGTCTTTTAAATTTGATTTAAAAAAGAGTGGGAAAAGAGTTTTGAATTTTAGAGCAAGAAAGAGTGGGAAAAGAGTTTTGAATTTTAGAGCAAGCAATTAATAGCAACTACCCTAAGTTAGAAAAATTGTTTTTTTAGCTTTTCGAGGCGAAAGAGTCTATCCGTACCATAAGAGGGTAGGAAGCCTTTCAATTGGATGTGAAGGGTCATCGAGAAATCGTTCGCCATAAGACTGTCCCATGCCATAAAGAGGGCAAGTAGTCTAAGGGAAGGATATAATAGTCATTTTATCTATTTAGGCATCATGCGAGGATACCTTAGCAATTTGGGACAATCATTTTATAAGGCAACATCGAGGGAGTTTCAATAACTTGGAAGGCGACAGGCAACATTGCTTTAGGTATCCTCGGAATCGAGAGACTTGACTATTTAATACACTTAGAGGCAACAGGCAACAATTAAGGCGACAAGGCAACCAGAGGGATTACCCTAAAGGTGTGTGGGTGCACAATCACGTGAATTCAGTTCGATTATTTATCTTGTGAGTTAGTGATCTAGGTTCTGTTAAAGGCTTGCACTCCCTAAGATTACTAACCACGCAGTTAAAATCATACAGAAATTAAAGGCAGAAAGGTAAATATCCTACGCTATTACAAAAAACACCTGTGGGGATGGGGAAGTTTAAAACACTGAAAAAATAAGAGGGATGAATAATTATCTTGAGCCTTGATTTTCCTCGAATCCTTGATCAACTCTACAAATTAAGAGGAAAATAAATAAGGGTGAGTGTATGAATGATTCATTGACTATTTGTGTCTGTAAGGCAAAAAGAAAAAATAAAATAACATATAAAAAGAGGGTTAGAAACTTAGCTTCTTGATTGGCATGGCGCGTAGTCGAAGGATTTCTGATGGTAACCCTGAAATATCGCACAAAGAAAGAGAAAAATTCTCAGTGTAGGAAGGATCCTTGTAAACCCCGATTAGGGCGCAAGTTAACTATAGTTAATAGAATAAATAAAATCAGATTAATTAATTATTGGTTTTTTATCCTAATTAATTAAATCGGTAAAGATAACATTTTCAATTAAATTACCTAATTCTAATAAGTATTCTAATCAATTTAAAAGAAACATTAAACTAATTAAATGATTAAACAACATTAATTTAATTATTGAATCACATAAAAATTATTATTAAAACTTAATTAAATTAATTATTTAATTAAAATAATTTTATGAAAAAAAGAAATTTTTGTTTTTATTTTATTTTTAAAAAAAAGGGGTTTTATCTAAAACAAATGAATAATATAAAAAGATTTATTGAAAAAAATAAATGATCAAATAGAACAACAAACAATTAGGTAATCTAAAAATAAATAAAAATTAGAAAAGGAAAACTCAGCTCGGGTTCAGTGTTATTGGCCCTCTGACGGTGTACCATGGAAACCGCATGCTGGGATCCTTAGATCTGACATCGTATTGATCCAACGGTAGAGAAGCGAGCGAGCATCATGGGCGTGTGATGGAAGGATGCGCTGAATCTGGAACCAAAACACCATCAGATGAAAAATAAAAATACTTGGACTTACCAGGGATCGATCCCTGGTTCTTTGGATTACATATG
Organism: Vicia villosa; assembly: GCF_029867415.1. Taxonomy (NCBI): domain Eukaryota; kingdom Viridiplantae; phylum Streptophyta; class Magnoliopsida; order Fabales; family Fabaceae; genus Vicia; species Vicia villosa. The sequence continues at coordinate 215,095,012 of NC_081181.1, forward strand.
TGCCTTCTCACCCTTTGAGCTATGACCTTCAATTGTTATTGAATCAAATAAGAAACAATATATACAAAAGAAATAATTTGAAAACTTTTTAAAAAAATCAACGGAAGCGCGCCGCCCCAATGTTCCTCTCCGTCTTCGCGACATCCATGGCTATACCTCTCCGTCTCCTGCAAATCAATCATGAAAACGCACAACAATAATCCAGATTGCCTGTACGCAACCTCACGAGTCTAATGGAACATTCAATTGAGTCTGAATCGGCCATGGCTAAGTATCCCCCAAATCGAAACCACACAACCCTAACTATGGTGGATCATGTTTCCTGCATTTAGACAAAAATTAAACAACCCAGAACCATTGTACGGAACCTCAAGAACTTGAATATGTATCAAAACACGTTTATGATGCATCTATGAATAAGATCGAAGGTTAAAACGAATATGCAAACCGTGAACGTAGAGAAGATGATTCTTGATGCCTTAGTCGTTCGTGATGAGTGTGTTCGCTTCAGAGTATGCCGAGAGAGATTCTTGGATCCTCAGGAGGTCTTGAATTGTCCTCACAAATACCCTGCCTCCTTCTCTAATTCTACGAATGCTGCTTTTCAGAATAGGATTCAGACTACTCTGAAGCAGCCAAAAAAACTCTCTATCTGCAACAAATAACTTGAAAAACACAAGGATTAGTGATAATGAAAATTTTATTCAAAAATTGAAGCACTTGGATTTGGTTTACAATCCTTCTGTATTTCTCATTAATGTGAATAATGTTGCTGAAAGTTGCAAGGCTTGACGAGTTCGGTTTTGCAACTTGCTGGGGTTACGAATGATGATGATGTTTTGAATCTGCAGGTGTGGTATGAGTCCGTTTGTGAGTCCGTTGTAGCTTCAAAGGTTGTGTTGATGGATCGGTGTAGTATCGCTGCTCTGAGATGCGGTTTACGACCTGTGTGTAAAATTGTTAGGTTAGGATTTCTCCCCTTTGGCTGAATGAAAGCACCATATTTATATTAAAAAATAAATAAATTAGGCAAACTAAAAAAAATAGAATAAGATTTGATGACAATTAACCAATTAAATTTGATTTGATTTCTAAATTATGATTATTTTGATCAATGTCATAGAAACTATCCTAAAATAAAAGTGGAATGAAATCAATTCAAATATTTTTTTGTATTTTGGATTTTTTTTTACTAAAAAAAGCATGAAATCAAGATTTAAATGGGAAATTAATATTTTTTAAAATTAATTAAAATAAAAAAACGAAAAATACAATTTAATTAATAAAAAGAGACATTTTTGTGATAAAATAATAAAGTTAGTAACAAAATAAAAAGATGAAAAACGTCAGAAGTGGGATTCGAACCCGGGACCTTACACCCGCAAGTCTTACACTCTTACCAAATGCGCCATCAATTTTATTCGTAATAATGTGACATTTGCAAATATATGAGGGCAAATTTTGGGGTATGACAGGGCTCCAGTGACTCAAGAAGGTCTTCTTCCTTTGGATAAATGTTGATAACAGCATTGAAGAAGAGATCTGTCTTGAAAGAGACTTGGAGAGCCATCCCAAGATATGCTTCACATCCTGTAACTGATTAACCCTTCCATCCGTTCTCATTGAGTTGAAAGGATTCATGATGAACGCTAGGTTGAAGATGAATGAACTAGGGTTTATGCCAAAGAAAAACTTTGTTGGACAAGAGAGAAAAAGAAAGAGAAAGAGAGCCAAGACTTATTGAAAAAATGCAACGAAATGAAGGAATAAATAGAGGGAAAAAGAAGAGGGAAACGTTCGAGGAATATAAAAAAGAAAAGAAGGACAATAAAAGAAATGATGAATGGCATTTAATGTAACATGACGTGAGGAGAGATAATAATGACAAAAGACGAGATTTGCACAGTTACCTAAGTAGACGTCCCCTCAACTGCACGCACGCTTGTCCAGAAATAGTGAACACGTGTTTACCATCTGGATAGCCAGTTACAGCTGTTTTGCTTTTAAAGAGATTCTGAATCAACTTAGACAATGAAACGTTAGTAATAACTGAATCACAATTTCTAATTGATTTCAATCAGAACTTCTTATAAAAAAAAATCCAATTTCATTTCAGAAGATACTCATACATAAGATCTTCTCATCTTCTCATTCTGGGCATAAATCCATACTGATATTCTTCAGAATGAACTTAAACCTATCTTCAGCAAGGGGTTTTGTAAAGATATCAGCCCATTGATGGTCTGTATCCACAAAGTTTAAAGATATAACACCCTTCTGAACATAGTCCCTTATGAAATGATGTTTAATCTCAATATGTTTAGCTTTTGAATGTAAAATAGGATTCTTAGATAAACATATAGCAGAAGTATTATCACAGAAAATAGGAATGTTACTCTCATATATCTGATAATCTTCCAGCTGACTTCTCATCCAGAGCATTTGTGTGCTACAACCAGCAGCAGCAACATATTCTGCTTCTGTTGTTGAGAGGGCAATAGTAGCTTGCTTCTTGTTGTACCATGAGATCAGATGACTTCCAAGAAATTGACAACTTCCAGAAGTGCTCTTTCTTTCTATTCTATCTCCAGCATAGTCAGCATTACAGAATCCTACTAAGTTGTAATCTTTAGATCTTCTGTAAACTAAACCAACATTAGTAGTACCTTTCAGATACCTTAGAATTCTCTTAACCGCTGTTAAATGAGATTCTCTTGGATCTGATTGGAATCGAGCACACAAACAAACACTAAAGAGAATGTCAGGTCTAGAAGCAGTTAGATATAGAAGAGATCCAATCATACCTCTGTACAACTTCTGATCTACCTTCTTACTTACCTCATCCTTACCCAGTACACATGTTGGATGCATAGGAGTTTTGGCTTCTTTGCTTTCAGAAAGATTAAACTTCTTCAGAAGTTCTTTCACATACATCGTTTGATGAACATAGGTTCCATCGGAAATTTGGTTGATTTGAATCCCAAGGAAATACTTGAGTTCTCCCATCATGCTCATTTCAAATTCAGCCTGCATAGACTCAGCAAACTCCTTTCCAAGTGTAGCATTAGATGTTCCAAAGATAATATCATCAACATATATTTGACAAATTAAAATATCCTTTTTAAATGTTTTACAAAAGAGAGTAGTGTCCACTTTTCCTCTAGTGAAATCATTTTCCAGAAGGAAAGAACTCAAACGTTCATACCAAGCTCTGGGAGCTTGTTTCAATCCGTATAATGATTTCTTTAATTTGAAAACATGATTTGGAGACATGGAGTCTTCAAAACCAGGAGGTTGGTGAACATAAACTTCTTCATCTATATAACCATTTAAGAAGGCACTCTTGACATCCATCTGATAAAGAGTGATGTTGTGTTGAGTGGCAAAAGAAATTAATAGACGAATAGATTCTAACCTGGCCACTGGTGCAAAGGTTTCTGTATAATCAATCCCTTCTTGCTGACTATAACCTGTTAGGTGCCAAATTGTGTTTATATTTAGTTTAATTAATGGCACCTTTCGACCGTTTTTATCGGATATTCGTACAATTCCCTGAAGTTTTAGATAATTATTTATAGTTTATAATATTAAGCTTTCATTTTATGTTAATATGTGTTTTAGTTATGATTTTGTAGGTTTTAGCCAATTTTGGGGAAGTTTGGAGCTTGTTTTGAGCTTTGCAAGAGAGTGCCTGGCAGAAGTAAGCGCGCGTCGCGCGGAGATGTGGGCGCGTCGCGCCCTGGGCAAGATATTTTGGAGCTTCAAAACAGAGAGTTGCGCGCGTCACGCGCATGGGCGGTTTAAATTTCTTAAGTGTATTGGCGCGAAGCGCGCTGGAGGGCGCGACGCGCCCTGGACAGAAAATGTTTTTTCTATATAAAGAGTAATTCTGATTTTTTGGGTGTGGACCTTTTTCTTAAGAGCTAAAAAAACCCCAATCACTGTAGCAAACTAAGAATTGAAGATTGGAAGCCTTGATCGTCGATTATTCGCCTTTGATGCTTGTTGATCTTCATCCTTTACTTCTTGAGCAAGCTACCATTTTCATGGATAGCTAAACCCCTTTTGTATCAAGATAAGATGTAATCTTCCTAGCTTTTTGTATGTTTTTCTTGTGAATATATTATGTATGAACAAGTGATGATCAATATAGATGGTTTAGTTTGTTTATTAAAGCTTTTTCTTTGGTATAAGTGTTTGAGACATCAATATTTGTATCTAGATCTAACTTTATCATCTATCAAACTATAAATTGCAGACATGGATTTAGCGTTTGATGTTTACTTAGTATCGGTTTTAAAACGTTATTTGTATTGTTTAAACGGTGGAGAAATCGTCGGTTAAACAATACGGTAAATCTAACTATATCGTTGCGGACACGGACGATATAGGCGTCGATACGTAATTATGTTGATCGTTACCATGTTCATATACGTATATTTATAAGGAGACATACAAATTTAGGTCGATGAAATCGAATCTTGATACATTTTCTTTAACTTAGAACTCTCATTAATTTACTCTTTGCTACTAAAAGAATTGAATGATCTTTTGCAAACCTAAAACTAAAGTAACATTAACTCAAGACAAAATAGGCTATAGAACGGCGGTGATATCGCAATAATCCCTGTGGATACGATAATAACGAAAAGTACACCACAATACTCTTTCAACAAAATGGCGCCGTTGCCGGGGATTGTTGTTTAGATATTGCAAGCATTGCAATAGTTTGTTTTGAATTGAGTCTTATAATTAATATCTTGTTTCTAAATTTATTTTCCTTGTGTTTGTTAATTTGCTTGGTTAGTTTTTCAGATAACAGTTTATGCGAGGACGTGTACCTGCAGATCAACTCCTTTTTGATCCTGAGATTGAGAGGACTGCTCGTAGAGAGAATAGCAAAACTCGTAGGAGGAGACAACTAGCTAGGGAAAGAAGACAACAACAAGAGGCATCTTCTTCTTCAACTCCGGTTGAAAACTTAGTTGAGGGAGAAATGGCAGGAGAGATCCCTAATGTTCCAGTTCGAGGGCCTTGTGTTAATAGCCCTCGACTCAATGCACAATTTGCTCGTGATCAGGCCAATGGAAGAAACTCCGAGATGAAGACGGGGTTACTTCAATTATTATACCAAAATCCGTTCACAGGGGCAGATCACGAGGATCCATTTACTCATCTAACAAAGTTCTACGAGATCGCCGGAACAATTGGTGATCCGGAAGACCAAGAAGAACAGGTGTTCAGGAGACTTTTTCCTCATTCCTTAATTGGAAAAGCTAAGGAATGGTACCTTGATCAACCAAATAATGTCATGACAAATTGGAACGAGTTAGAAGAGAAGTTCTTGGATCGGTTCTTTCCTCACAATAGGTTCATGGAAGCGAAAACTTCTATTGCGGTGTTCTCTCAAGGTTCGAATGAATCTCTCAATGAAGCATGGGAGAGGTTCAAGTCCATGGTTAGAAAGTGCAAAGGTCATGGGTTTGATGAATTGTCTCAAATCCATATCTTTAGGAATGGACTCCAACCTCAACCAAAAACTCTTTTAGATGCTACCGCGGGTGGTTCGTTGATGTCAAAAACAGCTGCTGAAGCAATTGCTATCATTGATAGGATGGCTTTGAATGATCATCAAGGGCAACACAACCGTAGTGCATTGCAAAGAAAACCGGGAGTTCTTGAATTGAATACTAGTGATGCAATACTTGCTCAAAACAAGTTATTGACACAACAAGTAGAATTGCTCACTCAACAAATGTCAAAACTCCCTCAACAAATCAAAGAGATAAATGGGAGCCCTTCTAAAAATCAACATGTGATGTGTTGTGAGTTGTGTAGGGGTGACCATCAAACAGGTTTTTGTCCTCCACCGGGTGAAGAGGTGAATTATGTGTCTAATCCTAATCAAGTTTATGGTGGGAGACAACAACAACAACCTTACAACAATAACCAAGGTTACCAACAAAGAGGTAATCAAGGTTATCAACAAGGATGGAGGCCGGAAGCGGGCCCATCGAATCGTCAAAATCCTTATCAAGGCGGTTACAATCAACAACCTCAACAAACAAAGCTTTCAATCGAGGACACTCTTAGCCAATTCATGCAATTGCAAATTGCAAGCCAAAAGAGTACGGATGCCGCAATAAAGAACCTTGAAACTCAAGTCGGGCAATTGTCAAAGCAACTTGCCGATCAAAACAAAGGTCCTTTTCCGGCTACTACACAAGAAAATCCTCGTGAGCATTGTAAGTCAATTCTAACTCGTAGCGGTAGAAATATTGATATGGGTGTAGGAGAAATAGTTGAGGAGGAAATTGTTGAGAGTGAAAAAGATAGGGTGATTGAAGTAGAAAAAAATGTTGAGGGTGATTTAGTTGAAAATGAGAAAGAGAAAGAATTAGTGGAAAAAGAAACTCTTGAGAAAGTTGTAGAAAAAGAGAGAAAAAAATTGAGTGTGAGTGAAAAGGGAAAGAAGAAGGTGGATGATTCTATACAAGTGAAGAAATTACCTTACCCTCCAGGTCCGTCAAAGAAAGAAGATGCAAAGCACTATGCTCGGTTCTTGGATATTTTTAGCAAGTTGCAAATTAATGTTCCTTTTTCCGAGGCATTAGAGCAAATGCCGATGTATGCAAAATTCATCAAAGACATCATCACTAAGAAGAGAAGATTCTTGGATCCGGAGGTAGTAACGGTGAGCTCTTGTTGTAATGCGTTAATTCAACGCACTACTCCGATAAAATCAAATGATCCTGGGCGGGTAACCTTACCGGTGTCTATTGGAAATGTTCACATAGGCAAAGGTTTGGTAGATACCGGTTCTAGCATTAATTTGATCCCATTGTCTATGGTGACAAGATTAGGAATCAACGATTTGAAGCCGACAAAGATGACGTTATCATTAGCGGATAAATCCACAGCTCATCCTCATGGAGTTGCGGAAGACTTGCTTATCAAGGTTGACAAATTTTGGTATCCTGTTGATTTTATTGTCATAGACATGGAAGAAGATCCTGAGATTCCATTGATCTTAGGAAGGCCTTTTATGAAGACGGCCCGAATGATGATAGATATTGATGATGGCTTAATGAAATTAAGGTACCAAGATGAAGAATTATGTCTTGATCTCTTTGAAGCCATCAAGCATCCTAGTGATGAGGATGATTGTTTTAGAATCGATGCTACCGAAAGGGCTATTATGAAAGTGGAGAATCAAATGCACTTGTCGAATCCTCTTGAGAAGACTTTAATGGAAGCTCTCGAAGTTCTCACCAAAGATCAAGAGAAGGAAATTGAAGATTGCTTGAGAAATTTAGAGGCTTGTGAGGAGATGAATCCATTTGAAACTCAAATTGAAGAGTTGAAGGATGAACCTAAAGTTGAAGAGAAAAAGGTGGAGTTGAATGTGTTACCGTCTCACTTGAAATACGTGTTTCTCGGTGACAATTCTACTAAGCCGGTTATCATTAATAGTGGTTTGTCTAACAAGGAAGAGCATCGATTGAAGGAAGTGTTGACAAAGAATCAAGAAGCAATAGGATGGGTTTTATCCGACTTGAAGGGTATTAGTCCGGCCTATTGTATGCATAAGATTATGTTAGAAGATGATTTTCGGCCCGTGGCACAACCTCAAAGGCGATTGAATCCAACCATGAAAGAAGTTGTTAGAAAAGAGGTTGTGAAGTTATTAGAGGCGGGGATGATTTATCCCATCTCCGATAGCGAATGGGTGAGCCCGGTGCATGTGGTTCCTAAGAAGGGTGGATTGACGGTAGTGAGAAATGAGAAGAACGAGTTGATTCCTTCGAGAGCGGTGACCGGGTGGCGTATGTGTATTGATTATAGGAGGTTGAACCAAGCAACAAGAAAAGATCACTTTCCATTACCTTTTATGGATCAAATGTTAGAGAGGTTAGCCGGAAGAAATTTCTATTGTTTCTTGGATGGTTATTCGGGATACAATCAAATATCAGTGAATCCGGCGGACCACGAGAAAACTGCTTTTACTTGTCCTTTTGGCGTTTTCGCATACCGAAGAATGCCATTTGGACTATGTAATGCTCCTGCAACATTTCAAAGGTGCATGCAAGCTATCTTCTCAGATTTGATCGAGAAAAGCATTGAGGTTTTCATGGATGATTTTTCTGTGTACGGGTCGTCATTTGACTTGTGCTTAAAGAACCTTGATGTGGTAATGGAGAGATGCATTGAAACAAATTTGGTTCTCAACTGGGAGAAATGCACTTTCATGGTGACGGATGGGATTGTTCTTGGCCACAAGGTTTCTTCAAAGGGGCTTGAGGTCGATCCGGCAAAAATTGAAGTTATTGAAAAGCTTCCCCCTCCGGTGAATGTGAAAGGCATAAGGAGCTTCTTGGGACATGCTGGGTTCTATAGAAGATTCATCAAGGATTTCTCCAAGGTCGCAAAGCCTTTGAGTAATTTGCTCAACAAAGGTATGGAATTTAATTTTGATGAATCATGTCTAAAAGCTTTCCTAGAACTTAAAGAAAATTTGACCACCACACCCATAATTGTCGCTCCTAATTGGTCGCTTGAGTTTGAACTCATGTGCGATGCGAGTGACTATGCGGTTGGTGCGGTCTTAGGCCAAAGGAAGAACAAACAATTCCATGCTATACATTATGCGAGCAAAGTTTTAAATGAGGCACAGGTTAACTATGCCACTACCGAAAAAGAATTGCTCGCAATTGTATTTGCATTGGAAAAGTTTCGCTCTTACCTCATTGGTTCTAAAGTTGTGTGTTATACTGATCATGCCGCAATCAAATATCTTCTTACCAAGCCTGATTCAAAACAAAGGCTTATTCGGTGGATTCTTTTGCTTCAAGAATTTGATCTTGAAGTGAAAGATAAGAAAGGTACAGAAAATTTGATTGCGGATCATTTGTCTCGGTTAGTGAATACCGAGGTGATAAACAATGAAAAAGAGGTGAGGGAAGAATTCCCAGATGAAAAACTGTACATGGTACAAGAAGTTAGACCCTGGTTCGCAGATATGGCTAATCATAAAGCATCTGGCTGGATACCGGAGGATCTAACTTGGAATCAAAGAAAAAAGTTTTTAAACGATGCTAATTTTTATGTTTGGGATGATCCTCACTTGTTTAAGTTGAGTAGTGACAATCTTTTGAGAAGATGTGTCGCGGATGAGGAGGCAAAAAGCATTTTGTGGCATTGCCACAATTCGCCTTATGGTGGTCATTTTAATGGTTTGCGTACGGCCACAAAAGTCCTTCAATCGGGATTTTGGTGGCCTACTTTGTTCAAAGATGCTTACCACCATGTTGCCTCATGCGACAGTTGTCAAAGAACTGGTGGAATAGGGAAAAGAGAGGAAATGCCCCTCCAAAGTATTGTAGAAGTTGAGGTATTCGATTGTTGGGGCATTGATTTTGTTGGACCATTCCCTTCCTCAATGTCAAATGAATACATCTTGGTAGCTGTTGATTACGTGTCTAAGTGGGTGGAAGCGATTGCTTCACCCAAAGCGGATGGTAAGACCGTGATAAAGTTTTTGAAGAAAAATATATTTTCGCGGTTTGGCTCGCCAAGAGTGATAATTAGTGATGGTGGATCTCATTTTTGTAATGCTCCGCTTGAAAAAGTGTTGGAGCAATATGGAGTAAAGCACAAGGTAGCTACTCCATATCATCCACAAACTAATGGGCAAGTTGAGAGGACCAATAGAGAGATTAAGAGAATTCTTGAGAAAACTGTGTCTAGCTCTAGGAAGGATTGGTCAATGAAGTTAGATGAAACCTTGTGGGCGTATCGGACCGCTTTCAAAGCACCGATCGGTCTTACACCATTCCAAATGGTGTATGGTAAAAGTTGCCACCTTCCCGTAGAACTAGAGCATAAGGCATATTGGGCCTTGAAGCTTTTGAATTTTGACCACAAGTTGTGTGGAGAGAGAAGAAAAATCCAACTTAATGAGTTGGAAGAGATGAGATTGCATGCCTATAAGTCCAATTCGATTTACAAGGAAAAGACCAAATTCTATCATGATAGTAAGGTTAGAATGAAGGACTTTAAGGTAGGGCAATTAGTTTTACTCTTCAATTCCCGGTTAAGACTTTTCCCGGGAAAGTTGAAGTCTAAATGGTCCGGACCGTTTTTGGTCAAAGAAGTGAGAAGCCAAGGGGCTATTGTGATAGAGGACCAAAAATCAAACCAAGAGTGGGTAGTAAATGGTCAGAGGTTGAAGGTGTATCGAGGAAGCGATTTTAATCGTGAAACTTGCGTTTTATCGTTTGGCGATCCTTGATTGCCTTTGACCGTCGAGCTGACCGACGTTAAACAAAGCGCTCTTGGGAGGCACCCCAAGTTGTATATATTCACTTGTATTTGTGTTCTTTTTGCAGGTGGGATTTTTGAGTTGTCGTCGAGCCAGAAACGATCTACCGGTATTTTTGGGCGTGCTGAAACAATGCAGTTTTTCTGCTGTTTCTGGTGTAGCGCGCGTCGCACCCATATGCGCGCGTCGCGCGCTATGTGAACTCAAGGACCCCTTCCAGGCAGAGATGCGGGCGCGTCGCGCCGAGTCTGCGCGTGTCGCGCGCTGTACATATTTTTGAAAAAAATAATAATTTTGATTTGGGCCCACTCATGCTGGGCCCGACCCGGTTTCGTGGGCAGAGTGTGTTAGCTAGGGTTTTGGAGGTCTTTGCCTCCATTCCACCCTTTCTCCTCTTTGTTCCAAGAAAAGAAAGAAACACAACACACACTTGTTGCATTTCCTCACTAATTTCGTCACTCCACTGTCATCAATCATCAAAGGTTTGTCTATCTTCTTCTCTATTTCCATTAATTTAAGTTTTAGTTGTTAGGTTTTTAGATTTAGGAATATTTTGAATAATTTTGAAAAACTAGGGTAGAAAACAATCGTTTGCTGTATCTTATGCTTTCTGGAACCTTTGGAAGGGAGGAGAAGCTTGTCTCCTCTTCTGTTTTGCAGATTTCTGAAGAATTTTTCTGGGTTTCGCAGAGCGCGCGTCGCGCCCTGTTCAGCGCGCGTCGCGCCCTGTTCAGCGCGCGTCGCGCCCTGGGTTCATCTTTGAAATTTTTTTTTTATGTTGTTTAGGGTGTAGATAGGGTCTGTTTTGTGATTGATGATGACTGTGGATTGATATAGGCTATTAAAATAGAGGTTATGCTAACTTTGTTTCAATTTGTGTGTTTTGTTTGATTTAATTTGTGCAGGAATGGCACCCTTTTTAAAGAGAAAGAAGACTGGTTCTGGTGAGGGATCTTCCTCACAAGCTGGCAGGTTTGATCGGACGAAGTTTCTAGGTCCGGAGCAAGAGGCGAGGTACCATGAGCTTGAAAGCCGCGTTGTGTGGAGTGAACGAACTGTGGTTCCTATTGACCACGGCCTCTTCCAAAGGGCGTGGACTGCTTTGTCTGAAACATGCTGGGATAAGTTGTTCACTCCACCAAAATTCTATCAGGTGGAAATTGTCAGAGAATTCTACGCAAACGCCTTGCCTCCGAGCGGTTGGTCAGGTACTGAAGCTTACCCGTTTAAAACATGGGTGAGAGGTAAGGCCATTGATTTTAGCAAAGAGGCTATTTTTGATTTTCTGGATAACCCTCTTACTTTGGTAGAAGAATGCCAGTACCATCCCAGGTTGAACAGAGGAAACTGGGACGTGGAGAGTATTAGGGAGAGGATTTGCAGGACTGGTTTCACCTATACTCTGACTAAAGCTGGGCTGCCAAAGACTTTTACTCGTAGTCAGTTGACGGAGGAGGCTCAGTTGGTGACTTCGGTGGTCCTTTACAACATTAGGCCACGGAGTCACACTTCCTCCCTCACCATTGATACGGCAGGTTTGGTTCAGGGTATTTTGAATGGTGATAACATTGATGTGTCCAGGATTGTGGCGAACGAGCTGAAAAGAGTCGCCCTGAATGGGACTCTTCATGGAGATGGGGTGAAATGTAGGTTGATTTTTCCTGGTTTAATAATGGGTTTGTGCAGGAAGGCTGATGTCCGGTTTCCACCTGGTGGTAGGATTCCCATGGATGGTGTTATAGATGATATTTTTGCTAACAGGTACTGTTTGCCTGGAGGTCGTCCTTTTGGTGTTGCTGTTGGTGCATCTGACCTTCCCGATGCTTCTCAAGCTGTTCCGGTTGCTGCTGCACCGCCTGCTGGTCCACAGTATGGTGATGCAAGTGATTGGAACTATCAGATGCATATGGCGCATCAGAGAGCGTTTATGTTTTTGCAGGATTCTATCCGGCAGCTTTCTCTGCAGCAGCCTGTTGGTACCAGGGATGATCTATCTGCTTATGCTTCATGGCCTGAGGGCAGGCCAGATCCTGAGGAGGGGATGGCTGATGCTGATGAGGATACTTCTGATGAGGAGTAGTTTTGTTTTACTGTTTTATTTTTATTGTTTTTAGTTTTATGTTAGAACAATTTTTAGTTACTTTGTTTTTAATGTTTATAGTTTTGTTCCATCCTTTTGGATGAGGTACTTTGAAAGGCTAAGTTTACGCCTTTGGATAGTTAACACCTGTTTGGTGTGGTTTTTATTTTATATAAGTTCAGTTTATTTTATTTTTGCATTTATTTATTTTTAAGTAGTTTATTTTAGTTTAGTGTTTATATTTTAGAAATAATGGTTTGATAAGTTGTCCTGATGATTAATTAGCTGGAACACGAATTTTTGTTGCCACGATGAATTTGGATGATGCAACACAATTTGAGTGGTGATGATATAAGTTGAAAACTGTACGCGCAAGGTACATCCTTTATCATTTTATTTATCAAGTACCTTTGATTCTGATGCTTTTAATTGTACAAATTAGTTGTCATTAATTTCTGTGGATAAAATTAGTTCAATTGTGAATCACTTTAGCCTAGCTGTAGTTGTGAGGAGACTTTCCATTGTGTATATATATAAATTGTGCTGGATACCAGCAATGTGCGTTTTAACTCGTTTTTATTATGATTAATCTTGCATTATTATTAAATTGTGTTAAGCATGAAAGTGATCAAGGCGTTTTGTTCTGCACTATGAGAAAAACTTCCAATCCAAATGTAACCTACCCGGTGAGTGTGTGAGTTTTTGCTAACCACTTTGAGCCGTTTGCCAAGATTCTTATCGGTTAAGCTTATGTTGTATATAGATCTCTATACCGATTTTTGATAGAATCTTGATGACTTTCTTTTCTTTCTACCTAGAACTGTTTCCATTTGATATGATAAGGATTGATTCCTTTTTGCCTTAGAATAGGGAGCATTCTTAGTAATGTCTTGGTAATATACAAGTTGGGGAGAATAAAATAAAGGTGTACATTGGTGAGGATAAATCAAAAGATAGTGCTCAAGGGGTATATATATTTATGTATATAATAAAAAAAAAATAATAATTATATAAAAAAAAAAAAAAGAAAGAAAAGAATTCTGTGACCCTTGAGCAAGTAATGAAGAATGTGGTGAACTTGGTTGTTTAGGCTGTGATAATTGAATTTGAATGCTCTCTTAGGTTTTGACACTTTCGTTTCAATGGCCGTGAGATATGACACTTCCTTGTTAACCAAGCCAAGCTACAACCCGAAAGTCCTTAGTGATTCATGCTTATACACTTTTTATATGTCTTATGCTTAGATGAGTTTATAATTAATTCGGTATGTTTGCGTCATTGTCTGGTGAGTGTTAGGATCCTCCATTTTTGTTCTCTCAGTAGAGAAATACGTAGGTGTGATTCATTCTTGAACTTCTTTTGCTTTGTGGAATTTCTGACATAGAATTTGTATATAGGATTAGCATTGTTATCATGGTACTTTGATGAAAACTGGTAAGGATTGATCTTTGTGTACTTTTGGAATTTGAACCATTCAATTGTTCTTGTTTCTACCTTGTTGTTTCATTTGTGATATTTTGTGTTCCCGGTAATTTATCATTGTTTTGTTTGAGGACAAACAAGAGTTTAAGTTGGGGAGAGTTGTTAGGTGCCAAATTGTGTTTATATTTAGTTTAATTAATGGCACCTTTCGACCGTTTTTATCGGATATTCGTACAATTCCCTGAAGTTTTAGATAATTATTTATAGTTTATAATATTAAGCTTTCATTTTATGTTAATATGTGTTTTAGTTATGATTTTGTAGGTTTTAGCCAATTTTGGGGAAGTTTGGAGCTTGTTTTGAGCTTTGCAAGAGAGTGCCTGGCAGAAGTAAGCGCGCGTCGCGCGGAGATGTGGGCGCGTCGCGCCCTGGGCAAGATATTTTGGAGCTTCAAAGCAGAGAGTTGCGCGCGTCACGCGCATGGGCGGTTTAAATTTCTTAAGTGTATTGGCGCGAAGCGCGCTGGAGGGCGCGACGCGCCCTGGACAGAAAATGTTTTTTCTATATAAAGAGTAATTCTGATTTTTTGGGTGTGGACCTTTTTCTTAAGAGCTAAAAAAACCCCAATCACTGTAGCAAACTAAGAATTGAAGATTGGAAGCCTTGATCGTCGATTATTCGCCTTTGATGCTTGTTGATCTTCATCCTTTACTTCTTGAGCAAGCTACCATTTTCATGGATAGCTAAACCCCTTTTGTATCAAGATAAGATGTAATCTTCCTAGCTTTTTGTATGTTTTTCTTGTGAATATATTATGTATGAACAAGTGATGATCAATATAGATGGTTTAGTTTGTTTATTAAAGCTTTTTCTTTGGTATAAGTGTTTGAGACATCAATATTTGTATCTAGATCTAACTTTATCATCTATCAAACTATAAATTGCAGACATGGATTTAGCGTTTGATGTTTACTTAGTATCGGTTTTAAAACGTTATTTGTATTGTTTAAACGGTGGAGAAATCGTCGGTTAAACAATACGGTAAATCTAACTATATCGTTGCGGACACGGACGATATAGGCGTCGATACGTAATTATGTTGATCGTTACCATGTTCATATACGTATATTTATAAGGAGACATACAAATTTAGGTCGATGAAATCGAATCTTGATACATTTTCTTTAACTTAGAACTCTCATTAATTTACTCTTTGCTACTAAAAGAATTGAATGATCTTTTGCAAACCTAAAACTAAAGTAACATTAACTCAAGACAAAATAGGCTATAGAACGGCGGTGATATCGCAATAATCCCTGTGGATACGATAATAACGAAAAGTACACCACAATACTCTTTCAACATAACCCTGAGCAACCAGTCTGGCTTTGTTTCTTACCACTTCACCTTTCTCACTTAGCTTGTTTCTGAAAACCCACTTAGTACCGATGATGTTAAATCCTTTTGGTCTAGGAACCAAGTCCCATACATCATTCCTTGTAAACTGATTTAGTTCTTCTTGCATGGCAATTATCCAGTCTGGATCTTCTAGAGCTTGATCAACAGAAGTTGGCTCGATCAAAGAAACAAGACATAATTGACATTCTGCATTGTTCTTAAGGAATGTCCTTGTTCTGATGGGATCATCTTTCTTTCCAAGGATCACATCTTCTGAATGAGCTGAGGCAAGTCTAGGTGATCTTCTGATAGTTGGTTCTTCAGAAATCCTAAGATTCTCTAAAGATGCAGCAACTTGATCTTCTGATCCATTGCTTCTGAGACTGCCAGCTTCTGCAGCTTTGCTTCTTGATTCTTCAACTTCTGATATATCAATATCAAAATCTGCAAAATTCTCAAACTGCTTTGGTTTTTCAAGACCAAGCTTATCATCAAACCTGATATTGATTGATTCTTCTACAAACAATGTTTCAGTATTGTATACTCTGTAGCCTTTAGAGCGTTCAGAATATCCAAGAAGGAAACATTTTTGTGCTTTGGAATCAAACTTACCAAGATGATTCTTAGTATTCAGAATAAAACATACACATCCAAAAGGATGGAAATATGAAATGTTGGGCTTTCTATTCTTCCACAATTCATAAGGAGTCTTATTTAGAATAGGTCTGATAGAGATTCTGTTCTGAATATAGCATGCAGTGTTAATTGCTTCTGCCCAGAAATGCTTAGCCATATTGGTTTCATTGATCATGGTTCTGGCCATTTCTTGTAGAGTCCTATTCTTTCGCTCTACAACTCCATTTTGCTGTGGAGTTCTGGGGCAAGAGAAATCATGGGCAATACCATTTTCTTTGAAGAACTCCTCAAAGAATCTGTTCTCAAATTCGCCACCATGATCACTTCTGACCTTTATGATTTTACACTCTTTCTCAGATTGAATCTGAGTGCAGAATTCAAAGAACACTGAATGAGACTCATCCTTGTGTTTCAAGAACTTTACCCACGTCCAGCGGCTATAATCATCAACGATGACTAATCCATATTTCTTCCCTCTGACAGATGCTGTTTTGACTGGGCCAAACAGATCAATGTGTAAGAGTTCTAACGGCCTTGAGGAAGAAACAACATTCTTAGACTTGAATGCAGGTCTGGAGAACTTGCCCTTCTGACATGCTTCACAAAGAGCATCTGATTTGAATTTCAGATTGGGGAGTCCTCTGACCAGATTTAGTTTGTTAATATGAGAAATCTTTCTCAAACTAGCATGTCCTAATCTTCTGTGCCAGACCCATTGCTCTTCAGAAACAGACATAAGACAAGTCACCTTCTGATTCTTAAGATCCTGAAGATCTGTCTTATAAATGTTGTTCTTTCTCTTGCCTGTAAATAGGATTGAGCCATCCTTCTGACTTACAGCCTTGCAAGACTTTTGATTAAAGATTATGTCATAACCATTGTCACTTAATTGACTTATGGACAATAAGTTATGAGCTAATCCATCTACTAGAAGAACATTAGAAATAGAAGGAGAGTTACCAGACTTTATAGTTCCTGAGCCAATAATTTTTCCCTTCTGATCTCCTCCGAATTTCACTTCTCCAGCATATTTAAGCACCAGGTCTTGGAACATAGACCTTCTTCCTGTCATGTGTCGCGAGCATCCAGAGTCCAGGTACCATGACATGTTGTGCTTTTCCTTCTTTGCAGCCAAGGATATCTGCAATAGGAATAATCTTTTCCTTAGGTACCCACATTTTCTTGGGTCCTTTCTTGTTAGTTCTCCTCAAGTTCTGATTGAACTTGGGTTTAGCAAAATATTTAGCAGGAGGAACAGTATGATACTTCTTATTCTTAGTTCCATGATATTTCTTAGGTTGTGTCACATGCTTCTTGGTGTGTGTTATGTGAAAACTTTGTGCATGTGATGTGTGCTTAATATCATGGGAGTGGCCAAATTTAAATTGGTTATACAGAGGCTTGTATGATATTTTCATATCATCCACAGATTCAAGCTTGTATGGAATTTCACCCTCATAACCAATGCCAACTCTCTTGTTCCCAGACACAGCATATATCATAGAAGCTAGCTGACTTCTGCCAATACTTCTAGATAAGAACTTCCTGAAACTTAAATCATATTCTTTCAGAATATGATTCAGACTGGGAGTGGATTTTTCTGAATCAGAAGGAGATCCAACATTATTGGATAATTTTAAAACTTTTTCTTTTAATTCAGAATTTTCCAACTCAAGCTTCTTAGTTTCAAATTCAAATTGCTTTTTCAGCTTTTTGTATTTGATACTAAGATGAGCTTTTAATTCAAGAAGCTCTGTTAGACTGGAAACTAACTCTTCTCTAGATAGTTCAGAAAATACCTCTTCAGAATCTGATTCTGATGTAGATTCTGATCCATCATCTTCTGTCGCCATCAGCGCAAAGTTTGCCTGCTCTCCTTCAGAGTCTGATCCTGATTCTGATTCAGAATCATCCCATGTTGCCATAAGACCTTTCTTCTTATGAAACTTCTTCTTGGGATTCTCCTTCTGAAGTTTCGGACACTCATTCTTGTAATGTCCAGGCTCATTGCACTCATAGCAGACAGCCTTCTTCTTGTCAGATCTTCTGTCACCAGAAGATTCTCCTCGTTCAAATTTCTTTGAACTTCTGAAGCCTCTGAACTTCCTTTGCTTGCTCTTCCAGAGTTGGTTTACCCTTCTGGAGATCATGGACAGTTCATCTTCTTCTTCAGATTCTGATTCTTCAGGATTTTCTTCTCTAGCCTGAAAAGCGTTAGTGCATTTTTTAACATTAGATTTTAAAGCAATAGACTTACCTTTCTTCTGAGGTTCATTAGCGTCAAGTTCAATCTCATGACTCCTCAGGGCACTGATCAGCTCTTCCAAAGAAACTTCATTCAGATTCTTCGCAATCTTTAATGCAGTCACCATTGGGCCCCATCTTCTGGGCAAACTTCTGATGATCTTCTTTACATGATCAGCCTTGGTGTAGCCTTTGTCGAGAACTCTCAATCCAGCAGTCAGAGTTTGAAATCTTGAAAACATCTTTTCAATGTCTTCATCATCCTCCATCTTGAAGGCTTCATACTTCTGGATTAGTGCAAGAGCTTTGGTCTCCTTGACTTGAGCATTTCCTTCATGAGTCATCTTCAAGGACTCATATATGTCATGGGCCGTTTCTCGGTTAGATATCTTCTCATACTCAGCATGAGAGATAGCATTCAGCAAAACAGTCCTGCATTTGTGATGATTCTTGAAATCTTTCTTTTGATCATCATTCATTTCGCTTCTCGTGAGCCTTACACCAGTAGCTTTAACAGGATGTTTGTAACCATCCAACAGAAGATCCCATAGATCAGCATCCAGACCAAGAAAGTAACTTTCTAATTTATCTTTCCAATACTCAAAGTTTTCACCATCGAATATTGGTGGTCTGGTGTAACCATTGTTACCATTACCATTGTAGTATTGCTCAGCTGAGCCAGATGTAGATGTTTGAGTTTCACCAGCCATCTTTTACTGAATCGTTTTTCTCTTCCTGAATCTTTTCTAAACACGGTTAAGTGCTTGCACCTTAGAACCGGCGCTCTGATGCCAATTGAAGGATAGAAAAACACTTAGAAAGGGGGGGTTTGAATAAGTGTAGTCTTAAAAACTTGAACGATGAAAATAAATTGCACAGTTATTTTTATCCTGGTTCGTTGTTAACTAAACTACTCCAGTCCACCCCCGCGGAGTGATTTACCTCACCTGAGGATTTAATCCACTAATCATAACAGATTACAATGGTTTTCCACTTAGTCCGCGACTAAGTCTTCTAGAGTATCCTGATCACAACCTGATCACTCCAGGAACAAATGCTTAGACACAAGCTAAGACTTTCTTAGAGTATCCTGACCACCACGTGATCACTCTAAATACAACTGCTTAGACACAAGCTAAGACTTCCTAGAGTATTCTGATCAACACTTGATCACTCTAGTTACTTACAAATTAATGTAATCAATTCTAAGAGTATTACAAATGCTTCTGAAAAGCTATAATCACAACAGTGATATTTCTCTTAAAGTTTAAGCTTAATCTCACTAATATATTACAGCAGCAATGTAGTGAGCTTTGATGAAGACGAAGTTTCTGAGCTTTGAATTTGAACAGCGTTTCAGCAAGTCTTTCAGAATTATTTCGTTCAGAATTGGTTCAGAGTTGTTGTTTTTGCTTCTCATCAGAACTTCATATTTATAGGCGTTTGAGAAGATGACCGTTGGGCGCATTTAATGCTTTGCGTATTCCGTACAACATTGCATTTAATGTTTCACGCTTTTGTCAACTACCTCGAGCCTTGTTCACGCTGTGTCTACTGACGTTGCCTTTAATAGCTTCCAACGTTCCTTTTGTCAGTCAGCGTAGCCTGCCACTTGTACTTTCTTCCGATCTGATGTTTGAGAATACAACGTTTGAAAATCATCAGAGTCAAACAGCTTGGTGCAAAGCATCTTCTTGTCTTCTGACCTTGAAGTGCTTCTGAGCGTGATACCATCAGGACTTCAGTGCTACTGCTTCTGATCTCAAGTTCTTCTGATGCTTCCATAGACCCATGTTCTGATTCTGCCTTAACCATCTTCTGATGTCTTGCCAGACCATGTTCTGATGTTGCATGCTGAACCTTCTGAGACAAAGCTTCTGAGCGCTGATTTGTGCATACTCTTTATATATTTCCTGAAATGGAAATTGCAATGTATTAGAGTACCACATTATCTCACACAAAATTCATATCCTTGTTATCATCAAAACTAAGAATATTGATCAGAACAAATCTTGTTCTAACAAGATGATGTTGGTCGCATGACAAGTTTTGACTCTATACTGTTAAAGTAGCCTATAAATTTCCTTTTGACCTTTCTTTATACCTCAAAATTGATCCTTCCAATATTGGTAGGTTATACCTCTTGTTTAGAAGAGTTAGAAGCCGACTAAGGTACTTGTCTTTTTCTAGCAACTGCATAGAGATTGAATTTCTACTAGAAATAATCTTTTTAGGCGTTGGTGTCATACCCCAATTTTTGACCTAAGATACCACCTCATATCATTGCATATGCATCATCTGCATCTCTAACAAATTGCATAGCTTGTGTTTGCTACTTGTGACTTAGCAGGATTTAATCAGGAAATCACTCATCAGTGCAAATAACAGTCAATTAGGGTTTTGTTCTCCCTTCATCTCAAAGAATCATATTCATCTACAATCAATAGTTGGTCCTCAGAGATTCATGTCAACAAGCTCAGCAGCTTTGGATTGACTGAATTAGGGTTTTGACTGAAGACAGCATACTCTTGACTTTTGCTCAGGATTTGACCTAGTGAATTGGGACATGACCTCAAGATCCCAAGTACATCATTTTGATTTAATCCATTGGCTCATAACATCTCCTACACAAGGATTGATCAACAGTGAAATTTCAAATCATCAGATTAAGGTTTTGAACTATCAGGGACTGAAATCAGGGATCACATTTGGGAAACCCTAAAAATCCCCAGGGAGTCAATCAAAGGTTTCAATCATCTTCCAATAATCCCTATGACAACATCCAATGGAAATTGTGTCTCAATTCAAGATCCACAGTCATCAATTTCATCAGATCGACAATTAGGGTTTTTTTGACCTAATTCACTGAACAACTGCCTTTTTATCAGAACATGGTGCCACAACTCAAACCATGGCTCAATATCCTCTAATGCCTCAATGTGATCCATTCATACCATTCATTTGGTGAGGATAGCCTGTTTCATTTGAAATCTCCAGAAACGCGATTCGTCTGAAAAAAGTCAACTGTACAAGATCACCATTGACTTTTGGGGAATTTTGGTCAACCATGACTTTTGAAGTTTTAGATCATCAATATATGATATATGAAGTCATTTGATCAAGAAAAATCAAGAAAATCAATCAAGAATCAAAAAGTCAAAGTTTGACTTTCCATACTTAGAAAATTTTCTAAGTGTTTTTCAATGGTTTTTTCCAAACTTTGGAAGGAAATTTCTCAAAATTTCACCTACAAACTGAAAAAAACTTCCAACATGAAAGTTGTAGATTTTGATCCAATAAACAACTTTGACACATATAAATTTTTTCCATAAGATCAACCATTTAAGAGATATGGTGCTTCAAAGTTGGTACTTTTTGAAAACTTCACTTAAAACTTCATTTTTCTCAAAGTTCATGGATCTTTTTCACCCATTTCCTTAAAGGTCTTGAAGAAACTTTCAACTAGGGTTTTGAAGTGTGCAATATGAGCTTTCCAAAATGTCCAAGAGCATGAAAAAATATGGAGTGTAGCCATGGTTTTGAATTTTGACATTAGTGAACTTTTTCACTTGAATTTTCACCATTTTTCACTAAGTTTCAAGACTACATGACCTATAATCCAAGCAATGATGCATAGAAGCAATGATTGAATGATATTTTCTGATTTGAAGATCAGAATGGAAGAGGATAGGAAGCTTGGAAATTAACCATGGTTTAGTTACTTTTAACCATATGCATTAAATGCAAAAGATGCCATTTTATCTCTTAAGCCAAGTCATCATTCTTGATCAACTTGCAAGAGCTTTGTATTCAGAAACTTTGGCCTATAAATAGAGGTTCAAATCACTCTTCAATTCACACCAAAACCTCACAATTATAGGTTTTCTCTCTTCTTTCTTAGAATGCAAGTTTCTTAAGTTTCAAAGAGGTGAAATTCTCAACCTCTAAACCTTTGAAGTTCTGACCAAAGTGAGGGTTCTAACATCTCATAAACATCAAATGTGATGTGTTTGATCCATCCACACACCCCAAAAACACCTAAATCTCAGAATCACTCTTCAACCACCATGTTTGCATAAAGAGAGCCTTATCATGCCAAAATTCACACCAGCCCATATCTGTCCAAGTTAATCATCCAAACACATTCCATATATCATATATGAGCTATACCAATCATCATCCATGACCTGAAACACCTCCATCATCAAAATCGATCCTCACTTCAAAGTAACTGCAGATCGGGTTCCATGGATATACTCAGGTGAATTCAATCCATTCCAAGCATTCAAACATGTTCCATAAGGTCCACTGAAGCTGTTCAGATCATCAAACAACAACTGGAACTTCTCTTTTGCAGAAATCAATTTCCAGATTGGCCGTTTTTGAAGGTAAGTAACATGAACTTCAAACTCTAACATACATGCATCATAAATGAAAAACTGGTTTACCATCTTGTTTCTGCACTATCACTGATCATTAACCCTCAATCAATTGCATCATATCATGATCATACACGATTTCACATTGAATTTCAGTTTTAGGGTTCTTCGTGTTCATCACAAAATTGACCCCCTTAGAGTGAAAATAAATGAATTCTGAGATCACCATCATGTTCCTTGTGAAAAACCGAGTGAGATAGACCCTTTGATCGATCCAAACAACACAGTTTTGAAGATTTTTGAATTTCAGTTATGGTGTGTTCTTGGCGCCAGATTTTCGTTCAAAGAATTCAAATATTTGTTTTAAAATATAATGAGTTGAAAGCGTATCATAAACAAGCTGCACACGCAGCTCAGCTGGTTAGTGTTTTGGTTGGTAAGCACTAGGGCGTGGGTTCAAACCCTTTGGGAGACAAAACCAATTTTTTTATCACCTTTTTTCTTCATTTTTTAACAAACTTTATCTAGTTATTTAACCAATCAAATTAACTCATTTTTTATTCATTTTTTACACACTTCTTATTTAATATACCTATTTTGACAACATTAAAAAAAATCACAAAAAAAAGATTTATTTAATATGTTTTAATTAGGTTTAAGATGACATGTTTTTAAGTATTTTTAAATACTTTAAATATTGTTTTTTTTCATTATTTGTTAACCTAATCACTTGTAAATATTTTTTGTGATCAAACCCTAATCACTTAGGTCTTAATTAAGTATTAAAACTTGTTTTAACTTAATTAAGTTGACTTTTGTCAAATTCAAATCGTTTTAAAACAAGCGATCGCGATTCTTTTTCAAACGATAAACCACTTCTTTTTGATTAAATTCTTTTGACTAATCAATTAATTTTCAAAACAGTGGGGCCTCTCGAATATTAGAGAGTATAAGACCCACTCTTTTTTCTTTTATACAGTTTTTCTTTGTACAGAAAACTCTTTCAAAACAAAAAAAACTTTCAAACAGTTTTTCAAACAACGCGTCTGTAAATAAACAATCAACCATGTTTTTGTAAATATACCATGGGCCTCCATGTAGGTATAAGTCCCAAGCCCTTTTGTCCATACCCATTCCAGTACATGAAATTAGGTATTTCATTGTACGCTTTTTTGTACATACACTTTTTTTTACATACCTCGATCGGTTTGTTTTTTAACTTTGAATAACAAATCAAAAATGAAGGTTTCTTTAAATCTTCCCAAAAATATACCATGGGCCTCCATGTAGGTATAAGTCCCAAGCCCTTTGTAAATACCTGTTTACATAGCTTCGAATAAATTCAAGTGGACCTTTCCTCGAGTATAAGTCCCGAACCCCTGTGTATACAAATGGATCATGCTTACAGGTATATTTCCTTCATAAACTCCATTATATACACACACCTTGTCATATATATGTGCTTATATATAACTGTTCATATTTGTTCATGTTTGTTCATACTTGTTCATGTTTGTTCATATGTGTGATATGTATGCTTGTTCAACTTAGTACAACACTAGGTTCCCCATAGCCTCCTATTGGGCTTCGTGCAAAGAATCTCCACTAGTTTAGGTTAGGACATAGAGTATGGTTTCCCGGTGAAATCGCTCTAAGAGCTCAAACCAACTATACCATGCCTCCCCTTGGGCTTTGTACAAACGAGTGACCCTCCCATAGCCTCCTCTTGGGCTTACAATGCAAGGACCCTGGATTGTCCCTCCCATAGCCTCCTCTTGGGCTTACAATGCAAGGACCCTCGGATAGCCTCCTCTTGGGCTTCGTACAAGGACCCACGGGCTTCTTATAAGCATCCCCAATATCCAAATCAAATACCCTAGGAGATTAGACATTCATCATCTCTATGCTAGGAGTATCTCTTCTATATCATCACAAACAATCAATCAATCAAAATCAAACTTTTTTGCCACAAGGCTGGCTAATCAATCAAACTTCTTTTTGCCACAAGGCTGGCTAATCAATCAAACCGTTTTGCCACCGTACTGGCTGATTAATCAAAGTTTTTGTCACAAGGCTGACTTTATTGAAACTTTTGCCACGAGGCTGGCTGATTAATCAAAACTTTTTTGTCACAAGGCTGACTTCATTGAAAGTTTTTGCCACAAGGCTGGTTAAACAAACAAAAATCAAACAGATGTATGTGATGATATAGATTAGATACATCTAGCATTTAGACGACATTTGTCTATTTTCCTTTGCTTCCACTAGCATAAGTGGGAACTACGATTGCTCTGACTTTCTCAACATCCCTTTGAGAATACGTAGGCACAAGGTCGATCCTTGGCGAGCAAAAAAAAAAAAAAAAAAAACCATTCAAACCTTAGCACCCGTAGACCCCGAGCTACAGATGCTCTGATTCCCTTTAAGGGATATGTATGCAGAGGATCGCGATGATCTTTGCGAGCATAATCAAACAAACACCTTAGGTCCCACCTATTTCACAACAGAACCTTCACCATAGCATAGAATAAAAAAACAATAAAGAACCCTGTAGAGTACTACAGATACGTTGGGTGCTAATACCTTCCCTTCGTATAACCAATCCTCTTACCCAAGATCTCCCCCCACTTTTAGGTTATTGCAGCTTTTTTCCTTTTCCTCCTTTGGAAATAATAAAAAGTTTGGTCGAAACAAAGAAAAATCATTTTTATGAGCACTCGAGCCCAAAGAAGGCATCAGGTGTCTCATCCCACAAAAAAGAGGAACAAAACGATTTTTCGCCCGCGACAGTTGGGTCATCTTAGACCCTAATGAAATTTCTTGTGCGATATGTCAAGATAATTCCGAGTTTGTTATCCATCTTTTTGTCTCTTATGATGTCACAATTTTTATTTGGTATAGTTTATTTATGTTGTTTGGTTGAAAGTAATTTTGTTTGGAAATCTAGAACTACTTTTAGAAATAGTGTGGTCTCTTGAGAACAAGTCGAGAGTTAGACATGTATTAACTTTGATATGCCATTTTGTAGTGCAGGCCCATTAGAAGTCTTGAAATAAGTTATTCTTTTCAAGTTTGACATTTATCAAAGAAGAACGACCAGACAAAGTTATTTTATAGTTGTGGAAATGGTACATTAAAAAGGAGTCAAGATCCTCTCTATTTTTCTTCTCTGTTTTTCCTCTTCATTATTATAGTTTTAAAGATATTTGAAGTATATAAAAAAATAAATTAATTAATCAAATGTCACATTATTACATTTATATTTTTAAAGTTTTGTTAATGGACAAAATGAAAAAGGAATAAAATGGAGAAAATCTTGACTTGTTAAAAAATACATTTGTTTCCTGCATTTTCTTATAGTGAATGACAAATTTAACATTGTTCTTGAATCACTAATTGTCTAGGAGAGTTTAATTTCTTTTGTTGAGTACCTTTTTTTTATTGTTCTCTTGTTATCTCTTCAATTTCTATTTTTTTTAAAGGACCTGTTAAATTTTCTGATATATATATATATATATATATATATATATATATATATATATATATATATATATATATATATATATATATATATATATATATATATATATATATATATATATATATTAAAGAAACATAACACAAGAAGTTAGACCGAATTAAAATAAATAAAAAATTCAAAAGTATAATTTAATAATCTAAAAAAAGTTAAGGGATTCAAATGTAATTAAGCCCAACCATTAACATTTAAATTCGATATTTGGTTAGACATAAATATTATAGTTCAATCTTGTCCTATATAATATTCTCATTTTGAAAGCTGCGTTGTCTTTATCCTTGCCAACAAGACATGTAAATCTAAATCAAGTGTTAAATAAAAAATTTCACAATTTGGTTTTGCTTTTCAATAAGCAACTTGACTACTTGAGCACTTCATCCGTGCTCCATTAAAAAACTCAAAATCAGGTTGACTTTACATTAATGTTTTAAATATAATATTAATGCAAATTGTAACACCTTTATGTTATGTTATGATTTAACTAGTGTCTTACCCGTGCGTTCGCACGGGTACCCGTCGTTTTCGCGCATTGTGATTGAAAAAAATAAAAGATATCACTAAAAGACTAAGTTTGGGGTAAAATTGAAAAGTTCTAAAAATAATAATATTTTATTTGACAAATTATAATGAAGGAAAAGTTCTAAAATCGCAAATTCACAAATTATAACCAAGAAATATTCAATCAAATTATAAAATTCAATTAGTGATAACTATTTAATATAATTGATTAAGCTACAAACTATTAGCCCAATCTCAAACTATCAGCTAAGGAGAATCGATTACTTTTTGCTAGCTAAGGAGAAAATTAATTATTTTGGCTCAATTGTAACTACGAACTATCAGCTCTCTTGTAGGCCAATGAGAAACCACTACAAACTCCATTTATAATAATGATTCATTTAAAATACATAATTAATAGAAAAATACTTTGACCAGTAACTTCATGTTCCCGCTAATATTCATTATTTTGATAAGTAAGTTCGTATTCCCGTTAATATTTCAAATTTATTCCTGTTAATTTTTAATATTTTGATCAGTAACTTCATGTTCTTGTTAATATTCATTATTTTGATCAGTAACTTTGTGTTCCCGTTAATATTCATTATTTTGATCAATAAGTTCGTGTTCCCGTTAATATTCTGAATTCGTTTCGGTTAATATTCAAAAAAATTATCAGAAACTTAATGTTTCTGTTAATATTCAAAAATTTATCAGTAACTTCGTGTTTCTGTTAATATTCAATATTTTGTCAATAACTCTCTGTTTTCGTCAATATTCAAAAATTTGAATATATATATCATTGATCAACTTTTCAAATTAAAATTTTAAAATTTATAAATAAGAAACAAATAAGAGTATTTGTACTATATTAATTCACTTGGGTGCGAATTGATGTTTTGTTGCCCAAAAAAACAGGTCTTGTACTTTCACAATGTGAAATAGAATGTTAAGGTCGTTGAGAAGCAAGGGTGACGAACTTTTCATTTCATCAAAAGATCTCTGTTTCATTGGAGTCTTTACTATTATGAAAAAGTGAAACAGTCATGATTTATGATGATTCATCGGTTAGTTAAAAAGTAAAGGCTGTTTTGTAAAATATGCTACGGCTTCTTATTATCATTGAAGCGTAATATGATTTACAGTGCAAGAATCACCAGGTTTAACTAAAATGTTAAAACCAAAGATTATTTGGTAACATATATGTGATAGTGCATGACTTGTTGATATTATTGCAGCATAAAATATTTACATCTCAAGATTCATTCTAGATGACTTCATATGTCAATGACTGCAAGTATATTCTTTGATTAACACATGATATCAAACTATCTTGTGTTATAGTCTACACCAGCTAGTAGGGGTGGACAACCGCTCGAGGTTCGGTTTCGGACCCAAAACCTCAAACCGGCCCAATCCTCGGTTTGAAAATAGAGACCCAATTCCGACCAGTTCAACATTCGTTTTTTTCGAATTCGGTTTACCATGGTTTAATGTTTCGGTTTTTCGGATTTTAAAAATACTGAATTAAAAAGCATCCAATTTTTTTGTTCATTGGCTAAGGATGGTTCAATTTTTTTCTTCCATTCCAAAATATTAAAAATTGGTAATATTTATTTATTTATTTTAATTAAATTTGAGTTTCACAGTTTTATCTTGCTGTCTTATATTTTCAAATAAGACCAGATTTACAAATTTTAATATTGAATAAAATTACTAAAATACATACAAACAACAAATCAATATTACTCCAGGGCCAGATCTACTTACACCAGGGCTAGATCTACAAATTATAATATTGTGTAAAATTACTTAAATACACCCAAACAACAAATCAATATTACCCGGTCAAATCTAAAAATTTTAATATTAACTAAAATTATTTAAATACATACAAACAACAAATCAATATTACACCAGAGCCCTGCATAAAATTAAACAACAACACCTTAATAGTGAGCCTATACATAAGTAATCCAGACACTCTTCAGAAAAATCATAACACAAAGTAAACCAAACAGACCAATGCATAAAATCAAACTAAATCTTACAAAATTCTAACCTCAAACTCAGTCGTTCTTACAACAAAAATAATGCCTAAACAACAAATAGACTCAACTCATATTAAAGAAAAAAAGAAAACTAAAAAGCAGAATATGAAAATAGAGAGAAATATGTGAACGATTGAGTTTGAATATCGAATGGTTGAGTTAGATCTTCGGCCACTAATAGATCTTTACTAACATTCCCTAATTGTTTCTAAACTAACACAACAGAATTTGTAACTAAAACTAACAGTTACAACCATAACAAACCCATAGCTAAGTGCCAGCTCATTCGATTTCCCTAGCTGAATTGCCAATCCCCTTAACAGAAAAAACAGAATTATAACCAACTATAACCACCTCAATCCTCACCCAACCAAATCCATAACATAAATCATCATTTAAGGGTCCCAAATCCTCTCCCTCTATATAAACCACTTCCAAGTAATTCCAAAGCAGCTCCCCAAATTGATTCAAAAACCATGTGTTTGCCTTTCTCTATGTCCACCGAAATCTATCCAAAGCAGATCTATTGTACCTAAAAAAAATAACACAAATCTTCAAGCCATATTCACTTTCCCAAGCTTCCTCACGTCACCTCTCCATTATTCAAGCTCCATGCCAAACCGAGTTCAAAACCTGTAAAACAAACTTGATAACCCATCATTTCAGGGGTAGTCATTCAACTCAGTTCATGTTCATCCAAGTCCAAAACTGTTTCAACAGCAAAACATTCATGTTGTTCACAATTAATATCCCATCCAATCATACAATCCATACTTGCACAAAAATGCAGCATTCAAACACAACCCAAACAGTGATCACATATCAACCTAATTCCAAATTCTAAACAATCATCAAGAAACTCACAAACACAAGTCAATACTTCCTGGTTGAAATCAGCATTGTCACTCGCAAAATTTCTCTAAGCAACAGTGTTATATGGTTGCAAAAGATTTGACAACATTTAACACTAAATAGTTATCGCGGAACAAAAGCGAATTTTTCAAATAATGAAATTCTGAATTCTGGACTATACAACCAATGAGGTATCCTGCATTAATGAATGAAAAATTCAATCACTCATACTTTAAATTTTAGTTGAAAACTTAACAAACATATTATGTTTGGCGAGTGCGAATGTCCAACCTTTGTTGTCAAGTTTGAAACAGCCATATTAAACTTTTCTCTAGTTTTAGTACCAGCCACGTTTCCGGCTTTCGCCACCTTGCTAAAAGCACCCGTTAACCATGATTTTCCGGCAGTCATGTATCTGCATTAAAAAAATTTATCATCATCAACATTCAAAAATGATATACAACATAAGATCAAATTCAACCACAAGGTCCCATGTACATGTGATATAAAGCATAAGCTGCAATGAAGATGAAGAATAGGATTCAACCAAACCTGCTTGTTTTGACAGCTGATCCAGTATCGTTTAACTACCTCTCGGCTGCAAATATTGCTGCCATTGTTTTATCCGAAACTTGTAGCCTCTGATCCACAGATTTCACTTTCTCATTCACTACAGAAAGTCCAACTGTCAGTTTCTCTGTCAGTCAACCTCTCTTGTCAAATGAACTGACCTTTGCTGATGCATTGGCAGTCAATTGATGCTTCTCATCAGATGCTTTAGCTTTGTTCACCGCATCTTGTTTTAACGCTGATCCTTTTGCCAGCATATTTGCAACTACATCTTGTGCTTTACTAAGACATACAATTGCAGAACATTTAACAATTAACATGTCGTGAAGATTCAACGAAGATTTACATTAGCCATAATCACTCAACATGAAAATCATTTATAAAAATACTGAAGTGTTTAGCAACCAAAAAATCAAAATCAAGTAAATCGACTAAAATCATGCAAATATATAACTATAACATAGACTGGAAAGCCATGAACTTCTCTGAAATTAGGTACCCGTGAAATTAGGTGCCCCCTTCGCTTTCTCCAAGAACTCGTCATAGATACGCTTGTGTACGGAGGTAAGGGATCCAACACAACAACATTGCTCCTGGAAAGCATCCAGCATAAGGCATAAGTTTCTATTCCGCATTTGCAAATCTGTGTTTTAAGAAAGTAGTGGAAATCGTTTGCACAAACCTTATTATAAAATAAAGCAAA
Source organism: Vicia villosa (assembly GCF_029867415.1). NCBI lineage: Eukaryota > Viridiplantae > Streptophyta > Magnoliopsida > Fabales > Fabaceae > Vicia > Vicia villosa. The sequence continues at coordinate 215,125,704 of NC_081181.1, forward strand.
GTGTGCAATTTCAATAGCCCTGTCAACATCAGCATCCTTACAAATAATGAAAGGTGGTTTTCCTCCAAGTTCCAATGTCACGGGCTTAAGATTGCTTCTTTCAGTCACTCTTCTTAGGGATCATAATATAAACATGTCTAGTGCATTTCAAATTTATCAATCTAATTGTGAGTTATAAAAAGGTTCTCGGTACCGAAACATTACCTCGTCCGAAGAAGTTAAACGATTCTTGACGATATAGCACAAACTGATTCTATCAATAAGAGTAGCAGATTTGCGCGCACAAGAAAGTTCGAACCGTTATAACCGAAACTTGCCACCAGAATATGTTAGCACTTGCTACAATGTCAGAGTAGGTTAATTGTAATTTGTAAATGCAAAACTGCGACGATAGAGAATCCTAACTCAAATAGTAAAGCTAATTATAATTTGTAACGTTAACGTAAATTCGCTACCTGAGAGGTACTGATTTGTGTGGGCATTGTTGTTTGATTTCCATGAAACATGGACCTGACCTCGAAAGACCAAAATCAACAACCTTTTCCAAGCTTGCATCAAAACATGCAGCATCAAAACAGCAGAGATGCAGTCTAAGCCAAGCTTGCATCATTTCATCAATCCACGATGGTGTTTACGATCTTATGGTTGATCCACACACGCTGCAATGGCAAACCATTCAAAACCAACATCAATATTTTCAAAACATCAAATCAACAAAAACTGTGAAATCATAAAACAATATCCATAAACAAATTTCATTCAACTTAGAATTTCTTGAAAATCATAAGAAATTATCGACATTAGAGTTCTCACCCCTAATATGCTTTCAGCCAGCACCTACAATATTCGGTATATCAGCTGTAGGATTCAGTTTTGCCCCTGCATCATTCGGTACAACATTTGTATGACTATGTTCAGCCCCGGGATCATTCGGTACAACAGTTGTATGACTCAGTTCCGCCCTGCATCATTATATTTAATGAGATGACACAAAACATGTTTACATGAAAACATAATTCAGATTTGATGATTAAATATTTTCTTCTTATATTACAATCCAATTTCCAACAATCCTCTGTATATTTGGAATCATTTACCATTTGGAAGTGATTAAAATATGGAAGAAAAAAAGCCAATTGGACTAACCTGTATGTTACATTCTTGTGGAATTCCACTTGTTCATTCACATTCAGCTCAATTGATTTCTCTTTTAAGATTTGTAGTCTATCTTCATCTGATTTATTTCTACAGCTGCTGACAAACTGGAGCTTAGGTTTCGGCAAGCCGGGATCTAATCTCTTAATGGAAACTGAAAAGGCCTCAAGTTGGAGACTGTGAGCCTACAACAAATCAAATCATGTCAACTATAAAACTGAATTTGAAGAGAGAATTGGTTTCGTAGTTCTAATATGATTTCCCTGCGGAAGCAATGTCATCACCTGAAGTAACATAAACTATTTGCCAACATTAAAAAAAGTCATCAAAAGAAGAATCATCCTCTGAAACACCAACGTCAGTTCCCGCTGATTGAGCAATACATGTTCTTTTTGTTACAGAAGAAGGAAGATTGAATTTGATGTTAACCACACAAATGATAACCAACCAACAAATCCATAGAAATCAAGTATTAAAATTTGAAATCAATCTGAACACCGGTTGAAAAGGAATTCGATATAGCTGACACAGGATTTCTCCATTAAACATTGCCAAATCAATTTGTATTCAATTGCAACATCAATTGTGATAACCAACCAACAAATCCATAGAAATCAAGTATTAAAATTTGAAATCAATCTGAACACCGATTGAAAAGGAATTCGATATACCTGACATAGGATTTCTCCATTAAACATTGCCAAATCAAAATTTGTATTCAATTGCAACATCAATTGTGACTTCACTGCTGAATTATGTTGATTCTTCTATTGGATGAATTGAACGTTGGCTTCGGAGTGGGGCAATCAGATTAACATTCTTTGATTTACCACTGAATTTACATCAAGACAGAGATTCATTAAGTTTATGAAAGAACAGTTTTAACAATTACATAATAGAATTGATGTAATGGTACCAGTTGTAAGTAAATACACTTATCTTTTTATCAGCAGTGCTGATTTAACCGGTTCGAAGACCCTTAGGTGATTTTGGTCGGAGACCCTTGTGATGGGAATTCGGTCTGTTGCTATCCTCCATTTGTTTCTGATTTTAGCCTCTAATTAAGCCCTGAAAAAGCCCTGAAAAAAATTAGGGATTCGAATTTATGATTTCCATACCTTGATTTAGATTCATCCATCTAGACGAAATATCAAGACCTTATAATGTTTAAATTTCAAACCTTTATCACATCTTTCTATCTATTTCCATCAGGAACCAAAAGCCAATATCGACATACCATGTTTCAATCGTAGATGCGCGGCGGTGGTGTAGTCGTCGGTGTTGGGGATACGACGGCAAAATCAGCAGTTGCAGGCGACGCAGGTTTCGATCTAGAGCGGAGTAGGCAGAGGTGGATGTGGGCGGTTGCGAAAGTTGAATGGAGATGAAGAGAATGGTAATTGAAGATAGATTGAATCGTTTTGAAAATGGGAAGACAAACAGTCAATGTAATGTAACCGTGCATTGAAGAGAATGGTGAGTGAAGAGAATGTGTCGGTTTTGAAAGAAGAGGAGAAACCGTTTTGGAAGAGAAAGAGGAGAGCGTGAGAATTTTGAGAAGTGTAACCGCCAAAGCTGATGTGGATTAACCATGGAACAGATGCTGATGTGGATAGCCTAAGAAAGTCCCAAATGGTAGACTTTTCTTATATGATAGATTAGAATCAAATAGCAAATAAATAAATAAAAAATATGTGCCAATTATTATTAAACACATATTTTGTCTTAGTTAGAATTTTGCTCCCCCTGACATATATGTACGAAACTGATTTTTATTTTAAATTCAAAATAAGTATATTTTTTAAAAATAAATTAAGTCATTCCATATTTACATGTCATTTCCATAAAGTATTTGTCATAAGTTATATATGTCTTATAATATTAATAATTTTTTTGTTCTATTTCATTTCATTGTTTATTGTTCTAATTCACATTTTTCAAAATTTTAAAAATTTATCTTTATTATTAATAATTAATTTTTTATGTATAGAAAACAGTAATATGACTTTTTATACTAAAGAAAAATAAAATAGTTTAACATATTCAGTATTACTGAATAATAAAGTTATGAAAGTCAATTGTTTGATCTAAAATACATAAAAAATAAAAAACCATAAAAGTTATTTTGACAAGACTAAAGTCTTAGCATTACTATAAAACGCATATACAACACCACTCAAGTCATCATGGTTCTTCCAAACACCGTGGTGACATCTCTAAATTCAGGCTAACATTTTTTTAAAATTTCTTAATTAAAACTTGTTAGGAGTTCTTGAATTCCCTAAAACCATAGGTTAAAAAAATTTTAATTAAAAATTGTGTATGAGAAAGGAGTTCTTGAATTCCCTAAAACCATAGGTTAATCATATAAGAAAACTTAATCACATAAGAAAGCCCTATATTAGATATAACCTTAACCTGACAAATAAGAAACCATAAAATAAAACTTTCATTAAATAAATTTACAAAAAGATCATTTTTTATTAATCATATTTAAATCCTTTGGCTGAGAGAAATTTTGACCAAGTATAATCTGCTTCATCATCATCAGAATCGATGATGACTGACCTTTTCACCATTCTTCTTCTTAATCTCCTCTTCATGAGAGCTCTTCGAGGTCTCAAAGGTTCGATAGCTTGACCTCTTTTAACGACTTGGACCTCTACAGCCACAACAACTTCTATTCTCTAGCAATGTTGAAAGTTTCAGCAGAAGTACTCATTATAATTCTTCCTCTTCTCTGATTTCTTTGGATGAAGTTCTTTTTGTGTTTTGGTTCAAAGAGGTTTTCCGCTATTTGTTCTTCTGATTCTTCCTATTCGATGATCTTTGAAAAACTAAAAGCCAAAAGATTTCACGCATGTTAAGTTTCCTTCTAATTATTGCTTCTTTAATTCTCCATGTTTTATTCTCTTGGAAGTTAGAAAGATCTTCTGGATGACTAGCTACCTCGATCTGTTAGAATAATTACATCTCTTTGTCTTTTTAAATTTCTTTTTTCCTTCTTTGATATTCCTTTCACTCCTTCTTATGCATAATTTGATGTAATAATGTGTACATTGTAGGTTGTTTGGTTCCTAATGGAAATGTGTAATTGATGTAATACAATTATTGATATTCAATTCCCAAATGGTTGTAACACATGTTGTTTTTAATTCTCTAATATGGTTAAAATAGATACAGGTTAAAAAATGGGGAAAAATTTAAAAGCAGCGAAGTCCTTTTTTAAAAACAACTGATATTTTGACAACAATTATAAAAATTAAATGTGGTTGTATACTGAATGCTGACCAAGATAATATAAATTCTAAAATGTCGCTGCTGAGAATCGAACCTGGGACCTTTAAGTCTACCACAACAGTTTAGTTAACTAACCGTTGTGATATCGCGCGCGCTTTCCAGTATACTACAACGGTCCCAGGACCGTGATTGTAAGTAACGCATTTACAACAACACTCTAATAACAACGCCTGGACCTGCGTGACTATATATCTTTTTCAACTTTTGTTAAATTTCTTTTTCGTAGTAATGTAGTAACCAAAAAACAACGAGACTTTATTCACTAAACTAAATTTTAATTATGTGCATTGAGATAAACTTTAATCCTGTTTTATTTTTATAACAAACATTAATATAAAAAATAATTTATTGAGCTAGTTCATGCTACATAATAAAATTCAATAATTATTGTTCCTGACTAAACATAAAGGTCTAAGGAGAAAGACTCAATTATAAAGTAAATCACCAACACGTGCAAAACAAGTAAACCTTTATTTCTCTTGAAGGAGGTAATTCTGCCTTTAGAAGAGCTGTCAATCATCCAAATCAGTCACATGGGTGACTGTGATCCACATTTCACTACACGTTTTCTATTTCAAACTACTCCCATTATTTAAGTGGGAAAGTACATCATTCACAAGTATTCAAATTCATATTCACTCTCACATCACATTTGGTTATTTACTGACTTGATTGTTTGAGTGTTAACTTTACAAGTCATACCCCTCTCCACCGTACTAGAGCTTGAGTCCACCGTAGCAAGCATCATTCGCTGAACAATTTTAGTTCCAAAACAGAACAGTGGTGCCATTTATGAGAATGGAAATCTAATCTTCATGTCTTTGATAGAAAGATTCCAAGGTCCCTATAAAAACCTCAAAATCTTGAAAATTATGACAAAACCATAGACCCTGACGAACATGTCGAGTATAACACCCGAGACCGGAAAGCGCGGAGAGTGGTCACATGTAACATCCGAGGTTGAAGAGGGTGCATAGTGGTCAATTAATTCACATCAGAATAAGAGGGATCCTGAGGTTGTGCAGGGAAGGGACTGCATGGTTGAAGGAAGACTTATAAGGATTGATTGATACTACCTATACAAATAAGATGCATCTTTTTTTGGTAGCCTAACAAATAAGAACTCCATAGTTAAGGAGGCTTGATTTGGAGTAGTATTTGGATTGGTGACATTCTGGGAAGTTTTCCGGAAAGCATGTGAGTAAGATTAAAGCATGCTGGAGAGACTCGCGTTGGTTTCACTAATCCTGAAAGCAGTTAGGGATGTTACATCGAGCACGTGGATGAGCGGTCTAATTTTAACCACGCATACAGGGGTGTGAAGTGTAAGATCTTTGCACTAACTTTGGCTGACTCTACAATAACCTGGTTCAAGACCCTTCTAGACGAGAGTATAGATTTTGGGGAAGATCTCTATGAAGCCTTCACTGCCCAAAAGAGTTAACCTACAATGATGGAAATGCTTAGTGGGATCACCCATGGGAAGAAAGAGAACCAACATGGGTATATCGGTTGCTTCACTAAAGTGGCCATGGTCGTATGAGGCATGGACAAAAGGCTGAAATGTGGGATATTCGAGAAAAGGGTTGAGGTTTGATTGCATGTTTTAGGTTAAGCTAGGGCTCAAAGAAACCCATAACTTAAAATATTTATTGATCAGGGTACAATCTAATCAATTATGAAGAAAATTTTATATAGAGACTTATCGGGAACTTGAGAAAGACACTACAAAGAAGAAGAAAAATGCATCCCCCAAGGCATATTAAATGCACATATTCCCCTGAATACTTCGAGGGACACATTTTGGAAGGAATGTGAAAATATCGAGTTCGAGGAGGTCGAGGTCATGAATCTATACCTGGTTAGGGAATATTCAAGGACAGAAAATTCCAAGTATTTTTCGTTTTCATAAGAGTCACGACCATAACACGAATGATTGTATTCAACTAAAGGATGACATAAAAGGACTTATCAAGAAAGGGTGACTGACTAGATACATTAGAGATAATAAGAGGGGTCGAGGAAGCTATGAAGGTTCACCGAAGAAGAAATTCCATCTAGGAGGTAGAAATCCCCTAAGAAAACTATCAAAGTTGTTGCAATATCCTAAGAGAAAAACACAAACAATGAAGAAGAAGAAAGCCTTAAAGGGAATCACCTGTATATTGCTTCCATCATTGGCGTCGTCCCAAGAATAAGAAATTTCTCTAAAGGGACGGTGAAGATGAACATCACTAAGTTAATAGTTGTTAGCAAGAACAAGGGGAACACTTCATGCAAGGTGCTATGTAGGCCAATTTTTGGACTCAGTGACATTGATAAAGTATGGGAGATCTCGAATGAGATTATTCCTTTGGTGATAATATATCCAGGATAGAAAAATTTGACGTTTCCCATTTGCTCATTGATTATGGATGTTCCTATGACATCATGTATTCAGGCCTTTTTACTATGAAAAGGTGAGAATGAAGAAAGATAAGTTGTGGCCATACAAAAGATCTAATCTATAAGCCTTCAATGGTACAATAGTTCGTCCTTAAGGGTGCATTGAGTTTATGGTCACCATGGGAGAAAGAAAAGACACTAGGATAATTTATTCACAATTGGTAATTACTTGCAAGAGAGTTCACGAAAAATTTAGACACACTAAAATCCCCAATACAACTCAAGCTCAAGTACCACAACGTCCATGATGAGCCGGTGACGATAAGAGTCGGCCTGTCTAGTGAAAATAGGATGTACAAAGTACTATAAGAAGATCACAAGGACAGAAAGGGTGGAGGAAAATCTATGGAGATTAATGCAGTTTCTATAATGAGACAATTGTGGTACGTGGATATTCACCCCCTGTAGATAAGACGGGCCATCTTGTCTGAATATGTGAAGGTGGCTAGTTGAAGTTAATTCAAAGCTAGCTATCACATCCCCGGTGATCAATAAGTAGTGCCTATGCCATTTAGTTAACTTTAATTCAGTCCTTGTGTAAAATAATTCACACATTGTTATGATGTACAATGATGTTCCACTAAAGGACAAATAAATTTCCGCTAAACTATCTTTTTTACTTATGATTATAAAAGGAAACAACGAGTCATAAGTGGTGTAAAAACGCCACCAGCATACGATCAAAGAAATCAAATCCCCCACAAAGTCTCCAGAATGTTGTCACAAATGCCACAAGCATAAGAATAAAGTAATCAAGACCCACAAGGCCAATGCATACACACAATGAAAGCAAGCCACAAAAATGGCAAGTACCGACTCACCCCCTCTTGGTACCTAGCAACCCTAGAGGTTGTGGTGAATTTTCCATACGTGGACCTAGAACCACGTCTTCACATGGGGGTAAAAAAGGAGTATCAACCCTTGACTGAGAACGGTTCATAGATTCATCCAATAAAAATTTGAGCACGAAAGTCAATATCACGTAAACAAGTAAAAAGTTGTAAGTAAGAAAAATGAAATACACATTTCATGGTAGGAATCATAAGTTTACTTATTCACACACACACCATGTTTGGTACAAGAAAGTCAAATGAAGAAAAAAATGATTGATCCACCAAGGAAACCACCTTCATGTTTTTAATCTCTTGGTCAAGACAAGCTATCTCTCTAGAGATCCATGTTGTAAGATAAAAATACTCTCACCTACTTCAAGGAACTTCCAGAAGTGTCTTAAGCGAAATAGTAACTCTTCTCTATTCATTTAGATAATTCTTTGTACAGTATGAGGTCATCGAGACAAATTTCATGAAGATTGTCCTCATCCTTTTTCCAACCTTCTTGAGACTTATACAAAGACGCCTCAAGCTCTTCCATCCTTTTCCGATCAGGGTCTAAGTATTGATTTACTTCATCAAGAGTGGCCTCCACCCTAGATAATGATGCTTGAGCATATCCTAAAATCTCATTCTTCCCTATCACCTCTTAACCAAGAAGCTTCACCTTCTTAACTAGAGATAATACCCAAATGGTTCCACGACAGCCTATATATCTAGAAACAAGGAAGACTATTCTTGAATCTCTTCCAGGAACCGATTTTGCTCAATAGTAAGAGCAATGACGCGATCTTTTACCATTTCTTTCTCCATCCAAAGACACTTAGGAAGAAGTAATATCCATTGCCCAATAGCTCAGAAGGCCAAGATAGCAGATGCTCGATGGGTGTGGTATGCCAACTCTGCCAACTCCCCTTAGAGAGTTTTTTTTACTTATTTAAGAAATAATATTGATCTTCGTCGGATATTGAAGGCCAAAACTCCCTGATCGTTCTTGGGCCATGAAGAGCTAAGACAATAAAAGGTAAGCTAGTTGGAGCCGATAAATTCACCTCAATGGACCTCAGTTAGGGACGCTTGACAAGTGACATTTCTACTCGAAGTTCTTCAAGCTTAGGATTGGAAGCTATACCTTCCCCACCCTGAGTTTACGACAAGCATAAACCATCATCTACCACAGTCTAACCAGGTGAAACCCAAACTTCCACTAGTACTAGGGAGAGAAATCTGAATAGTTGGTCTGGTCGAAGTGGCTAAAGTAGAAGTTGCCCCAGTAGGAGGAGTATTTCAAATACCCGCTAGAAGAGAAGTAGCTCGAAGATCCATTATTATATGTTGCATTGCCTCATCGCTCTTCTAGCATTTGCATAACTAATAAGGAATACGTTAGAAAAGGAATTATATAAGAAATCAGTAAAGAGAAGTAAGATTTCTATGTTACTTACTAAAAATGGCATTCCTCTCCCCTGTCGACCCTAACATCCATCAGCCAGCGGGTCTTAATGAAAATTTTCAATCGTTTATTTGATACAACATCGGGAGGAACGATATCACCAACATAACTAACCTCCTTGTAGAAGTCCACCATCTTCCTCTTCAAAATTACCTCTTCTTGGTATAGGTCATCTTCTTTATAAACATAACATTTGTTCCACGTCAATAAATGACTTTGACTCAAAAATTTGCAAAATAAATTTGTACTCACATATGAAGGCATGTGTTCTATTTTACATATCTTTGCATGAGCTTCTTTTTTAAGGGGAATAACTAAGAAATAAAGATCCTTGAAATGCTTCACGTTGTCAAAATAAGTATAGAAAAGTATCGAGATTTGCCTAAAAGAAAGTAAACCTAGACAACGCGTATGATTAGTCATGTTGTTTTGAGTCTTAAAGAGATGGAAAAATAAAGCTGGGTCGGCTTACCTCCTTATATTCACACCAATATTGGAAGACCTTGACGAATACCCAACTTAGTGGATGCATCTTTGGCTGAGCGATCATTAAATTATTCATAGCACTGACCTTGAAATCTTTAAACATAAAACAAAAACCCATAAGGGAAAATAGACAATCATGGAAGGGAATGACACGCTTGACATATTCGCTTCATATAATCTTGTCTTCATCCAATAGAAACGCCCTAATCGGATGAAAGCCTCACATAAATCAAAATATGGTCTAAGACATCCTTGCGAGCAAAAGTGGAGACGATATCCAATGTTTCCTTGTCCACCCAACTAGCCAAGATATCTCTTTTTTTTTCTTTCAAAGTATATTTGGTGCAAACTCCATAACAAGAAATTCTAAAGCTGAGAATAATACAAACAATATAGGCTAAAGAAGCTAGTTCAAACCATAAACACTCTTATCATAAAGTGTCAACAATAGAAGAAATATTTTGAAAGAGATGCAAAATTAGCACAACTCACTACCCAAAAATCCCTAGAAATAGGTGGAAGCAAGGAAAAGACATTGGATTTATCTAAAGGGAAATAAATTGTTTGCTTATGTACGTTAAGTACCAACGAGCGAGTATCATATATTGACTTAACAAAAACATCAAAACTCTCAAGAAAGAATGATGGTAGAAAGGAGAAACCAATTATGTTGCAAATTGCTAATGTCTGAAAAGAGGTAAAATGCCGCTTTAGAAACATATTATAAGCGCCTTATCCATTAAGGATTGTACAATCTAGTACGCACCACCAACGATTGAGATTTCATCAAAGATTATTCCAAATATGCAAGTGCCATAAAGAAGAATAAGCATCATCACCAATTGGCATATAGACACACACACACACACACACACACACAAGTTATTCATATAAAAATATTACATCTTACAAAGGAGACAATAAATGTGTTTGTTCCGAATAGTAGTGATGTCACAAGGCATTCGCCTCCCTAGACCAAGGAGTCGGGATAGGACATATGTGGCAAACTTTCATCATCAAAGCAGAAGACAAGAGCTTGAGGGATAACTGCTTTGGGCCGACCATAAGGCCCAAGACAAAAGGTCCAATGACAAAGCAAAACAGTAACATGCACATAATAGGTAAGCATTTATTTCTCCTAAAACAAGTAATTCCACCTTTAAAAGAGCTGCCAACTGTCAAGATCAATCAAATGGCTAATTGCGATCCACACCTCACTCAACGCTTTTTGTTTCAAACCACTTCCACTATTTAAGAGGAAAAACACGTCATTCAAAGTTATTCAAATTTATACTCACTCTCACATCATACTTGATTCTCTTACTGACTTTACGTTTGAGTGCTATCATTGCAGGTTAGTTCCTTCGGTACTACACCAGAGCTCGAGTTTGCCGTAAGAAACACAACTTCTTCATTCACCGAACAATTCTAATTTCATAATTTAACATATACTAATCATAATGAGATTCTCACTCTTTTTAAATTTTCTATATTTTTAGGACTAACTAAAATGCAATTTTCATTTTTTATATGAAATATTGTACAATTGTTTTTCTCAATTTTAATTTTAGTACTAGTATTATTATGAAAAAAACGCTTTTCAAGAAATGAAATCCTTTTTTATTTCTTATGAGTTTAGGTCACCATTTGGTTAGTATGCCAATATTTTTTTCTGGACACAGGCTAGAAAAGTGTGCTTGCTAGTTGTCAAATTAATTTATTATATTAATAAAAATGATTTACGGTAAAATATAAATATTAAATATGCGGTAGGTAATATTTTCTCAACGATATTTTCAATTTCCAATTCATAGTATGATAGTACATGTCAATGTCAATTTCTCCATTTCAACCGACTTTCTTTTTGTTTTCTTCATAAATTCTTTTTAATGAAGTAATATATGTCGACCTCAAATATAGATATTTTTCAACTAAAGTTTGAATTTTGATACTTCCCTAAAGTCAGAGTTGGCTTTTTGTACACATGATCTCAAAATTTTATAGAACTCATAATTTGTGAGAGTAACTATTAAAATATATTTTGAATTTTGAAATAATTATATAAATTTAATAGTAAAAAAATGACATGTATTGGTTAAAATGTAATGATATTTGGTGAAGAGTGTTAAGAGTGTAGAAGTATCTTTTCAATTCTTAAGTTTCTAATGAAAAAGAAAATATATTTTGAGATTGTTAGAAATCATAATGTTGTGAAATTAATTTAGAAGTCAACATAAGACAACATGACCGACTATTGACAAGGTGGTCGACATCAGCGTTGAACCATTGGGCAGCGGTCTGACGGTCAACTAAAAAGCCAACGAGGATAGAATTGTGAAGGCAGTGGTCTGGTGGTCAACGACATCAGAGTTGGAGTCGGGAAATCGCTGCAACAACAGTGGTCCACATTAGGCGATGACAAAGCCCAACAAGTGGCAGCGATGAAGATCTGGCGGTTGATCGACGAGAGGGAATGGGTCCGATTCGCGGGCATCGAATTTGGTTGTTTCAGTTCACATATGTGTTTGTTAATGGGTTGTGTTTTTGGTACGTTAGAGATATGTAGGGATTCTTATAAATTTGTATCTCAACCAATATTGTTAGGAGGAGTCGAAGAAGACAAGGAGAAAAGGTGATAATCCTAGTTAGATAGACAAAGGTAAACATTCATTGGAGTACTTGGAATTTGGAAAATCTTTGGAGGCATTTAAAAGAGGATTGAGAAACACTTCTAAACCCCTTGAGTTTGTTAGTTTATATATATATAGAGTTTGAGAAATTAAGAAACACTTGAGGTAGAAAATATGGTTTTTTCTTGGAAACTTACGTGACTATTTTCTTGTATCTATTTTTTATTCTCTTGTACCAATTCTTGGAAATATAGTGAATTTGATAAATGCTATCTTACCTAGAGTAGGTGGCCTTAATCAAATTGAGTAAACAAGTTATTTATGTTCTTGCCTTTTAACTTCCTCTTATTTGTTGTGGGTTTGCTTACATTGAATGTAGGTTATATTGTGTGAGGCCATTTATTTTTGTTGTCATTGTTCTTTGTCCCACCCATCTTCACTATCAACAAAATTAATATTATTGTTAGATTTTAACAATTGTTAGGTATGGTTGAACCTTTCAATTTCACAATAAGTGGCGCCCATTGTGGGACAAAAGATTTTTGTTTATAATTGAGCACCATGGGTACTGAATGAAATATCAAGAATTTTTTTAGAGACAACGATTTTGAATTCTAGAAAGTGAAGATGTAAGAAATCTCTACTCATCAAGAGTGTGTTGAAGCATTAAAGGGTGATACATCTATTTTTCAGGCCTAGCACAAGCATAGAAGACCAAAATGGTGAATAAGGCCATGAGTGTCATTATCTTTTACCATAAGGATAAAGTTCTAAGGGAAGTCATCATAGAAAAGACTGAAGCTTCAGTATGGGTGAATCTTGAATCATTTTATATGACCAAGTCCTTAGCTCACAAGTTATGTTTGAAATAATAATTATATTCATTTGAATGGTAGATTACAAATTAATTGTGGAGTAGTTGACATAATTTCTCAAAATCATAGATAATTTGGAGAATATTAAGGTGAAGTTTCTCAATATTGATGAACTTACCATTAGATTCGTGGATATCCCATTTAAAACCATAGCTTAGAGTATCAGCCTGTTAAAATCTCAAGAGATTATTAGTTATCCTATTAAACCAAATTGAGCTAAGATATTTCGTGACGAGAAGATTAACCACTTCAATCTACAGTTGGGAAAGAAGCTTGGGCACTTCAGTCTCAGCATTTCAATGGAGACGCAAACGATCATATCTTCACCTGCTAGAAGCTCTCAAGTATTTAATGAAAAATTTCAAGATCAATTATTAGGGAGAGTAGTAGACCTTTTATTTTGACCGAACCTCTATAACTCTAGGTGTTTTTCTTCTTCCCTTAACTCTTTTACTTTACGCTGCTTAGAAATAGAAAATTATTTTCAAACTCTGATTTTAATCTCGAAAAGTTTTCAAAACCATATTTTTCCAAACCACACAATTCACGCCCTCTTATGTGTGAAGTCTCCAACAAAAGATTTCTACTCATGGGAATAAACTTCCAAAAACTCGTGTAGGTTTGGAGTAAGAAATTTGTAGACCATTATATTTTGAAGTTCATAAAAACTTTACCTTTGTACTAAAAAAAGGCTATTCCAGCTTAATGGTAAGGTTATGAGCTATGTCTTCAATGGCTATCCAAGAGGTGGGAAGAGTTATGATTTGTGGGAAATGGAACTAGGAGGGTGAAATTTAATTGTAGGCAAATTTATTACTTCTAGTGATACCCGTAAAGGAAGGAAAGGTAAATACATGGAGACTAAAATATCATAAACTATGGCAGAGAAGGCTTAGTTTGAGGTAGAGGTTCCTACTAGGTATACTAGTTATAGTGAGGAAAATTTCACAATGGCTTATGATTATCATTTTAGTTGTTATAAGGTAAGGAGAGAGATTGTAGAACCTCATGAATATGTTTATGTTGGCGTTGGTTATTGCTTTTTATGTGTCCGAAGAGTTCAAAACCATGGAGGCATTTAAAAGCAAAGGGAGTCAAATATGGTTGAATAACCATACTTGTGGCCTTCTAGATTACCTAAGCAAGAAAGAGTGGTTAGGTGCAAGTGGTTTCAAGTGGCAAGATCAAGGATCAAATGTGGCTTGGATTTGATCAAGTTTATTGAATGAACTTTCAAATTAAAGAGAGTAACAAGTTGATTGATGGCTAAATTAGCATCATCATCATCAATTTAAAGTCAAGGTGGAGACTTGTAGAATTATACCTTAAAACTTTAAGTGGTGAAGATAAAGAAAACATGATCCAAGATTTCTAGAAACTAGATATTCAAAAAAGCAATTGGAAAGCAAATAGAGGATGCCATAGTCACGGTCTTGTGGGGGCAGTGCTGAAGCAGTAAGGGTGGAAATGCACGGAGGTTCTGAAACTACGAAGATGGTGTGTTATCCAGTATAGTATCAACAAAAGATAAGTAATTATTTAAGATTATCGTCTCCACGAGGACTGATACGATTTCAAAAGTCTTTCTATAGTTCTTAGGATTTTAATAAAGGGTTATAAAGTTGTTTGTTGTAAGAACTTAATATTGAAATAATGGTGGACAAACTTGGAGTTTTGACATCTGAAAAAATTTGTTGGGTTTTATTTTATCGTTTTATATTCACGTACTATTGTGATTAGTATTATGCATTTCTAATTAGCATTTAATATTACCACCCATCGCTCTACCTTCATCGTTTATCTCTAAATCGACTACGTGAAATCAATTATATCACATAATAGACGATCTCTGAGCCTATTAACCAATTCAATAGCATCAAGATTTTATAGTACTGGTGGATGTTAAACCTAAATTTTTCTCTAGAGTTTAGCATCTAGCTTATTAAAATCTTTGATCTAATAATGAAAAATATTTCTCAATATAATTTCAAAATCATGAAAATGTGTTCTAGCTAGCTGTTATGAAACAAACATTAAGCATGAAGATGATCATCAATATTGTTGTTACATGTGATTGGCAATATTGTATAGGTAACATGTGAATCAAGATGTTCATTCAAGTGGTGAGACTTCCTTTCTCAGTGTGATTGTGACACTTTAGTGCAAAGCAAAATGTTAAGAAAAATTTCCTACATTATGTGAGCCATCCAATCTCGCTTTATTTGCTTGGCGCGCATGGATGATTAAAGTATTTCTCACTTTTTTTTTGGATATTTGGTTTAAGAAAGATTTAATCTGAATTTGTTCTATCAAGATTAAGTTTCATATTTTCAAGAGATTAATATTTATTCAATATTTGTTTGCAATCAATTTTATGAAGATTGGTCATATACACTTTTGGAGGTTCAGCCGCATCTCAAACCAAAAACCCTAACTGGATTTTTTTGCTATTAAGGAGTTGTTTTCCTATGTGAAGACTCATATCACACACTACTAAGGTTGGCGTGTTTTATTGTTATTGAGTCTTTATTTGTTTTGTAGTAATATATTCATGGGCCATATTTCTTAGTTAGGAGCATATAGTATTTAAGTTGTATTATTGTTTCATCATTCACATAATTTTATAATTATCAAAACACCTAGGAACGTGGTTGAGTGAAAGTGATGGGCGTCTCAGATTTAGAGAGTCTGGATCAAAGTTCAAGGATATTAGGGAAAAAGGAATTGAACTGGGAGATTTCAAATAAAACCAATTTGTACTTCTAACTTTTAAGAGTGAATTTCCTTTTATTGGGTTGATGCCCTCCAGACATATGTGACTTTGTACTGAACTGAATAAACAATTTTTGTGTAATTTATTTTTCTGCATTTATCCTTCATGTTGTGCATAATTATAGTTACATACATTTTTCCAACATTGTGTCTGACATCTTGACGTCAATACAACATAATTTCAAATATTAAAGCATATTTAGATTTTCGTAAAATGGCATGAGCAAGATTGATACATGAATATTCGAATGACTTCAGCTAACCCCAACTATAGAGAAATTAGTTACTCTTATCTATAGTAGCTATATAATAATGACCTAGAATAAATAATTTGAATATAATACATGTCAATTTATCACACAACGCTTCATCTTCAACTTTCCTCTATATCTTTCTCCCTTGTTGTATTGATGTTTCTGATTAAATTCAGTACAAGTATTATGCCAAAGTCTTTCAAAGGAATGTTTCCAGCTGCTATACATAGAGGTTTGTAGCAATAGTCTCGCTTAGTGAGACTCTTAGCTTTCCTAAAAGGCTTGTCTTTTTGCCCTACACGTTGATTTCCAGCTCATCCAAGTGGTCCTAGCCATCTTGCTTCACTAGGAGAGGCTCTATTTTTGCATAGCGAAACAAAGTAACTTGGCACAATTTCTTTATATGCAAATTCAAAATAATCATCCATAAAGCCTAGCATGAAGATAAAAACTTTATTTAGTCATAGTATATTTTGAAACAAGTTATCATCAACAGTTAGCTTTCAATCAGGATCATGGTTTCACCGAGTATCACTCAATAGGTTAGTGTATCTCTCAATTATTAGTCAATGCATAAAATATAAATTAATCTTGTACTTCATCTAAGTAAAATCACAAAGTATAGAGTCAATCATAGATCACTAAGTGTCATACCCTAATTTTTGACCCCCCTGAGATGACATATCTTCAGGATTTTCATCAGGTCAAAGCAAGTACCCAGAGCAGTCACTTCTTCATCTGGCATTTAATCGAGGATGTTCAAAGACAAGAAAACTCGGGCAAAGGATCAATCAGTAGAAGGATTAGTCTCTAACATAATCATAGGACTCAAGAGCTTCATTTTTTCACCTATGATTGATTAGACACCCAGTCCTCTGAGTACAGATTTACTCAGGTCACCAGACTAGGGTTTTTGAGCCTATCAAGGACTAAAATCAGGGATCACCTTTGGGAAACCCTAAAAAGCCCCAGGGGATCATTCAAAGACATCAATCATCTTCAAATAGCTCATATGACAAGATCCACTGGACATCACACCTCAATTCAAAGTCTACAGTCATTATTTTCATATGGTCGACAATTAGGGTTTTTGACATAATTCACCAGGATAGTTGACTTTTAATCAGAGGCATGGATCCAAAACTCAAGACATGATTCAAGAACCTCTACTACCTCAATATAACCCATTTACATCACTCATTTGAGGAGAAGATCTTGATTCTACACAAAAGTCCAAATTTTCACTTTATCAGGAAAAAGTCAACTGTATGGGTTCACCTTTGACTTTTAAGATTTTTGGTCAAACCATGACTTTCAAAGATCAATATCATCAATATATGGATATTAAAGTCATTTGACCAAAGAAATTCAAAGAGATTCACCAAGGAGCAAAAAGTCGGGAATTAGGGTTTTTGAGGGCATTGTGGGAACTCAAAATTTCACCTACACAACTCAAAAAACTTCCAACATGAAAGTTGTAGATCTTGCAAAATAAAACAACATCTTACATAGGAACTTTTTTCAAAAGATCAACCATTTAAGAGTTTTGGAAATTTGAAGCTTTAGGTTATAAAAACTTAGAAATTTTTCTAAGTGTTTTTAACCTAGTTTTCATCCTACTTTGGGCTCATTTTTCACAAATTTCCCAAATGATTCTGAAGGAACCATAAACTAATGATTTGAAGTAGATGTTTAGGGCTTTCCAAATTGTGTTCAACCTTCTCCAAATTCATTTTGAGCTAAGAGTTATGCTTGTTCAAAGTTGGCCTCATGAAGTGAAATTATAGGTCATGCCTCATTTTTGAACTTTGAAATTTTGTGCACATGACCTCATTTATGGATGCTACACGACCCATACCACATCTGAAAACATGCCATGCATTCATTTTCACCATAGCATAAGAATTGAGGAAGATTCCCAAAACAAGAACATGTGATTATGTAATGATTACATTTGGGAATTTATGGCAAATTGATGAATCACCCAAGGAATATTCTCACCAACCAATTAGAGCTCATTTCTGTCTCAGAATTGTCCCCTAAGATCAAGCAAAATCGAGGGCTAGGGGATTGATCAAATGGAATCAAAATTCTCATCATTGCATAAGAGATATTTGCAAACTTCCTTCATGGCCAAGAAAACCAAATCAACCTCACTAAGCAAGCTCACTCCTCTGCAACTATACTGAACCATTTGCCTATAAATAGGAGAGCATACCTCAGTAGAAAAACACACCAAAGCAACAGAATTCTTGCTTTCTCTTTTCTTTCTTCATACTTAGTTTTTTCAAAGGTCCTTTGGCAAGAAGACTCGGATTCTTCAAACCAAAGCTCTCTCTTTGAAAATAAGTATTCAAACACATTGAGGGAGGCATTTAGAGGTGATCCAAACCTCTGGAACACTTCTGGGCATGGAGAATCATCATCTTCACCTCTCATTTGGAGCACTTGCAGTTGGAGGACTACAGAACAATTCAGGAGGTTCCAAGCAAGGTTAGGCATCCAGGCACGTTCCTCAGATCATAGTGAAGCTGTTCAGATGGCTGCAGCTCATCTGTAACTCCAGATTCATCATCCTCCATGTTCACTTGAAGCTCAAATCGAAGGAGTCGAGTAGAGCAATTCAGAAGGTTTGAGGACACAATAAGCATCCAGTTAGCATCACTGAGTCCCAAGGAAGCTTTTGGGATCATTCATACAAGCCCAGGTGCTCTCTATCATCCTCACGACCTCCATTTTCAGAGGTAAGTTTCTGAACTCCATCTCTTTAATTTAAGCACTCTTTGTGATAAAGCTCGATTCTATCTTGTTCAGCATCATCAGAGGATTGAAAACCCTCTATCATCATTCATTTATCTTTCAGTATAGTCATTTAATTTGATTTTCAAATTTTAGGGTTCTTCACATTTTTTGGAAATTAGTTAGATGTAGTTAATATAAATTTGTGTTAGTTACATATTTAGAATCGTGAGTGAGTTTAGAACAAGTTTCATGTTTACACTCGGGTCATTGGTTGAGATTTGAGAGAATCAGAATTTCAAAAATGTTGGAGCTTGAGGTTGAAGACGAAGATGGAGGGTGGCGCCATTTTTCAAATCTCTGAACAGAGTTTATTTTATATTTAATGATATGTGTTTCATAAACGAATGAATAACTTGCCCCAGTGGTCACACATGCGCTCTTAGTCTCCTCATGCCCAAGGTCTGAGGTTCGAATCCCCCTCGCCTCAGACCTTTTGATTTTATTTTCTTTTTTGCTTCTATACACTTGAACACTATATGAATTTCATTGAAACCAGCTTACTATCACCACACGCACGTTGGCTCAGTGGTGTTTGTTTTGAGTGTGTGACCTAGAGGGCGTGGGTTCAAATCCTCCAAGGGCCAAACTATTTTTTTTAACACCCATTTTCTTTCATTTTTCTCACAAACTTCACACAATTAATTCACCTATCAAATTAAGTTATTTTCACTTCATTTTTCACACACTTATTATTTAATATATCTATTTTGTGAATAATCAAAAAAATCATAAAAAATATTATTTATTTCATGTATTTTTATTAGGTTTAAAATAGTATGTTTTTAAGTGTTTTCTTAAATACTTTAGATATATATACTCATTTTGTTTTAACCTAATTATTTTGTAGATAATTTTATGATAAAACCCTAATTGTTTAGGTCTTAATTAGGTAAAGAGCTTTATCTTTACCTTAATTAAGTTGACTTTTGTCAATTTTCAAAATTGTTTTCGATCTCCGATTAAACAAGATGATTAAGGTTTTCAAACAACAAAAACTTACATCATTCCAATCTTCATTTTCACTGCTTCACAAACAGTAAATAATCTCTGGGTCTCTAATAGAGTGTAAGACCCAACACCTTCTTTCTTTTCATATTTTGTTTTCAAAAACTGTATTTTCAAAATCTTCTTTCTGTTTTCAAAACATTCTTCTGGTATTTGAAGGGCATTATTCCCGGTGAAACTCTTCAGATACCTATGTGACCTTTGTCCATCTTCACTTCTTCTGTTTTCAAAAACCATTAACTGTTTATCATATATATATTCAACTGTTATCCATCAATTGCTGGTAAGGCTTTGTACATACTTCTTCAAAGGCCTCCACTCCATCCAGGTTAGGCTTTACAAGCTTTCAATTTACAGTCTTTATTTAAATTACTGTCAAATATAAACTGTGCATATATATTAGTCTAGAACTACGTTTGAGTGTAAACCCTAGGACAGTTAAACTATATATATATATATATATATATATATATATTAGGAATATGACCTAGGATTGAGAATGTCTTCCCGGTGAAGGCTCTTTCCTAATTAGAGATCTGTAGTTCAAACCCCCCAAGATGAATTATTCCCGGTGAAACATCTTGGCAAAAACCTTAGAATCCAAAATAGGACACATCCACCCAAAGAGGAATTATTCCCGGTGAAACCTCTTACCCATTTGCTTAAAGCCAAAATAAGTTCAAAACTACATAGCTTTCTCTTGTGCTATAACAAGGACCCTCAATGACTCTCGATTAGCCTCCTCTTGGACTTTGTACAAGGACCCACAGGCTTCTTAAAAGCATTTCCAGCTTCCTCTTGAGCTTGTATACAAGGACCCATCAGGTTTCTTATAAACATAGGAACAGGTCTTTAGTCACCTTTTAACATACCCTGGTGAGTTTCTTCCAATTAAAACCAGACTTTAAACAATCTAAGTTTGTCTCAATTTCACATTGAGTAAACCTTTTGGAATGAGAGACATGGACAGTCTCTGTCACCCTTATCTTCATCAATCTTCCTTAGCAGAGTCTAGGATCCATGTTTGCTTATCCTCAGCAAGAGTCAGCCTTCATCTTGGGCTTTAAACAAGAAGTCTCCACTAGATAATCTTTCTGCCAATCATTTTAACAAAAACCCCAGAAAAGGGTTAGCCTCCACACATTCTTTCATTTTAACAAAAACCCCTGGAAAGGGTTAACCTCCAAAATCAGTCCTTCAAAAACCAAAGATTCATTCTCTTAAGGGATAAATTCCCCAAAAGAGTCAAAACCCCTGGAAAGGGTTAGCCTCCAAATCATTTCTTTCATCTTAATAAAAACCCCTGGAAAGGGTTAGCCTCCAAAATCACTTCTTCAAAAACCAAAGATTCATTTCTCTTAGGAGATAATTTCCCCAAAAGAGTCAAAACCCCTGGAAAGGGTCAGCCTCCAAAAACATGACAAAGAATCAGTCTTTTAACAGACAATTTCTCCAGTTAAGTCAAAACCTCCAAAAAGAGTCAGCCTCAATTCTGGGCTTTGTACAGAACACCAAATAAAATCCATCAAATAAACACTCTCCAAAAAGAGTCAGTCTCAATTCTGGGCTTCATGCAAGCCAGCTAAAGTCAAATCTTTTATACAATAGATAGACATAGCTTATCTCTATAGAGAGATATTTTTACTACTCTACCACATTCAAACAAACAAACATTTCAACATTTCAATTTCAATTTCAATCAAGTCTCCCATTTAGGATTTTGAAAGGCATGAGCTGGCAGTAAAACCCAGACATGTGGTAACTTTCCCTAATTTGGACGAGCATCTTTCTTTCATTCAAGAGATACTAGCATACTTGCAAACACTAAAGTAAGGTCACTCTCTTAATGAAATGAATCTAGTTATTCTGTCACTCTTTCAAAATGTTTGTGGTAGAATAGTACAAATACCTCTCTGTAAAGATGATTTCATGTCTCTTTACTGTAAACAGAGATTTAATTCAAAGCTTCAACCTTGAGCTTCAAGCAAGGCACCAAAAAAATAATTAATTTCCCTAGTTAGTTCCCCGAACTACATTAAGCTCTGACTTCCACTAGGGATATGTAGGCATGAGGTTCACAAGGAATCTCAGCGAGCTAATAAAATACCAAAAATAGTCAGTTTGTCTGTCTGTCTGTCTTTTAAAATCAATTCAATTCTTTCTCCTAATACAAAGAAGAAACTTTCCCAATAATCATTAGCAGCACAAACACATTTAGACACAGAGAAGGTTCCTGTAGAGTACTACAGATATGTAGGGTGTTTAAACACTTCCCTATGTATAACCGACCCCCCGGACTCTAGAATTTCTAGTCTAGGTGAAATCCCCACACTTAGCAAACTCCTAGGGTTTAGTTGAGATCTTTTTTTCCCTTTCCTACTCGTAGGACAATAAGAAAGTTCGTGTGATATCGTAGGAAGAACTGAAATAAAGTTCCTCCCACCACGGGCGCATTCTCCTTCCAAATTTCGCGTGAAGGGTCTAGCGTGCCGTCCTCCCAAGTAAAACGGGGAGGTAAAAAAAACGACACCACACTAAGGTCTTTTAATCGGTTTGTAACGTGGTCGGGCTACAAAAATATTGGTTTTTCTTGGATTCAGATGTCCCTAGAAAATAAGAGAGCACAATATTTCCACCTGTTTTCCACAAAATACTCCTCCTTTACACTTACAATTTTTTTCTTGGTGATTTCTCTTTTGAACGGTTGTTTTTAACACTTGGATTTTCTTTTCTTCTTTTTTTTTTCTTTTCATTGTTTTTTTTTTCTTTCAAAGTACATTCTTTTTCTTTTGGTTTTGATCCCTATTATAGCTACTTGGTTTTTTTTTTCAAAAATTCTTCTCTCCCCAACTTTGCATATTACATACCTTCTGAAAATTGAATGCTCTATTTTTTTTTCTATTCATAGGCTAAGAGTTGTAACTTTTCAAAAATAAATAATATTTAATTCTGGATCAAAAAGGGTTTGTTAAAATATCACACCCTCACAAAGCTAGGTTTTATTTGGCACAGTAAATTTTAACTCAATCAAAAAACAATGCCTTAATTGTATCTATGGCTTTATACATACCAAGAAATAGCAAGAATTATGCAAGAGCAACAAATTTAAATGCATGTCTACACTCAATATATCTATGTGTGTGAGATTTTGGATCGAACTCTAGTATGGCCGAAGGGTAGCTTCTTGGTTCGACAGGGTTAAGCATGAAGTCGAAGGTTGTTCACATGCTTGTGTCGAAGATGCTAGGTTGTTAGCATGTTAAATTAGGTTTTAGTATTTAAACCCTAATTTGTTAAGTTAGCTTGTTTATTAAGTTGACTTGTGTAATGGGCCTTGTGGAAAAAGCCCATTAGTTAGTATGTTAGGTTTTATTATAAATAGCATACTAGTCTCTCATCATTGCTAAGCTGCAAATCCTAATTTAGGGTGAGAGAGGTTATTTGTTATTCTTGTAAACTTGTAATCTTGTTTTAAGAGAAAGTAAAAGAATAACGGTTATAACCAATTATTGTGTTCTTCTTCTCCCCTATAATTCCCTATTATACTTTGTTATTGGTATCGTTTTTCACAACAAATTGGTGCGGTGAACGTGGAGAAGATGCCGTCAACAAAGTATGAGATTGAAAAATTCACCGGAGTGAATGATTTCGGTCTGTGGCGCTTGAAGATGAAAGCCCTACTGGTTCAGCAGGGTTGTTTGGAAGCGTTGAAGGGAGAGGCAGCCATGAATGCTGCATTAACGGCAGCGGAGAAGACAACTATGATTGAGAAGGCACACAGCGCAATTTTGTTGAGCCTTGGTGATAAGGTTCTCAGGCAGGTATCAAAGGAGACGACGGCATCAGGGTTATGGGTGAAACTTGAAAGTTTGTATATGACCAAATCGCTGGTAAATCGACTCTACCTGAAGCAAGCTTTGTATTCATTCAAGATGATTGAAGACAAAGTATTGGCTGAGCAGTTGGATATGTTCAACAAGCTGATTCTTGATCTTGAAAATATTGATGTGAAGATCGATGATGAAGATCAAGCGCTGTTACTATTGTGTTCTTTGCCTCGATCACATGCTCACTTCAAAGAAACTCTCTTGTATGGAAAGGAGTCTTTGACGTTTGAAGAAGTTCAATCAGCCTTGTACTCTAAGGACTTGAATGAACGAAAGGAGCATAAACCCTCGACTGTTGGCGAAGGTTTGGCCGTTAAAGGAAAACTCTTACGAAAGGATGGTAAGTTCGACAAGAAGAAAGGCAAAAGCCAGTCGAAGTCTTACAGTGGCGAAGCATCTGGCATTCGATGCTATCATTGTAAAAAGGAGGGTCACACAAGAAAGGTGTGCCCTGAACGCTTGAAATATCATGGAGGTAAGGATAATGGCAACGCTGCCATTGTTCAAGATGATTTCGAATCATCTGATGTTCTTGTGGTTTCAAGCAGTGACTCTAAGAGAGAGTGGATTATGGATTCAGGTTGCACTTGGCACATGACTCCAAACAAAGACTTGTTCGAGGAATTATGTGATCAAGATGGTGGATCAGTATTGCTGGGAAACAACAAGGCTTGCAAGATTGCAGGTATTGGATCTGTTAGATTCAAGCTCCAT
Source organism: Vicia villosa (assembly GCF_029867415.1). Taxonomy (NCBI): domain Eukaryota; kingdom Viridiplantae; phylum Streptophyta; class Magnoliopsida; order Fabales; family Fabaceae; genus Vicia; species Vicia villosa. The sequence goes on from NC_081181.1 coordinate 215,150,315, forward strand.
GATGAGTCAATAAGGTTGTTGACTGAAGTCAGGTATGTTCCTGATTTGAAGAGAAATCTGCTTTCTCTTGGTGAATTCGACAAGAAAGGATATGTTTTCCAAGGAGAGAAAAGTATCCTAAGAGTCATGAAGGGTTCGAAGGAAGTCTTGAGAGGCGTGAAGAAACAAGGCTTGTATACCCTTGAGGCTGAAGTTGTAAGTGGTTCGACAAATGTTGCATCCACGAAACCTTTGTCGAAAACAGAAATCTGGCACATGAGATTGGGCCATGTCAGTGAAAGGGGTCTGGTCGAATTAGGGAAACAAAATCTGCTTGGTGGAGACAAAATCGAAAAGCTGAAGTTTTGTGAACCCTGTGTACTTGGAAAATCTTGCAGAGTGAAGTTCAACAAAGGCAAACAAAGAACACATGGATCCCTTGATTACATCCATGCTGATCTTTGGGGGCCTGCAAGGTGTCCATCACATTCAGGAGCAAGGTATTTTCTATCCATAGTAGATGATTATTCCAGAAAATTATGGGTATTCATTCAGAAGACTAAGGATGAAACTTTTGAGAATTTCAAAAGTTGGAAGACTCTGGTTGAAAATCAGACTGGCAGAAAGGTCAAGAGGTTGAGAACCGACAATGGCCTTGAATTTTGCAATGAGGCATTCGACAGTTTTTGTGCTGCCTCTGGTATTGCAAGGCATAGAACTACTGCAGGTACTCCACAGCAAAATGGTTTGGCTGAAAGGTTTAATCGAACTATTTTGGAGAGAGTCAGATGCATGTTGACTAGTGCGGGGTTAACAAAGGTGTTCTGGGCTGAGGCTGTTTCGACAGCAACATATCTGATAAACAGATGTCCTTCGACAGCGTTAGATATGAAGACACCTGAAGAAGTTTGGTCGGGACATCCACCAGATCTCGACAAACTGAGAGTATTTGGCTGCGTAGCCTATGCTCACATTAGGCAAGACAAGGTCGAACCTAGAGCTCTGAAATGCATGTTCATGGGATACCCTGAAGGAGTCAAAGCTTATAGGCTATGGTGCCTAGAGCCAGGTCACAGGAGGTGTATCACCAGTCGAGATGTAGTTTTCAATGAAGCTGAAATGGCTTTTAAGAAAACTGATGATGATGATCGAAGTGCAGAAGAGCTGGAACAGGTAGAGATTCCTGTTGAGGTGGAGCATGTTGATGCTGAATTGCATATCCCAGATGAAGTCGAAGAAGAAGCAGAAGATGCTGAAGTTGAGAAAACTGACGATGACTACCTATTATCGAGAGATAGATCGAGAAGAGTCATCAAGCCACCTCAGAGACTTGGATATGCAGATCTTATAGCTTATGCCTTAATCTCTGCAAGTGAGGTTCTAGACGAAGAACCTAGAGACTATAAGGAAGTTATGAGGAGTCGAAATAAGACTGAATGGCTGAAGGCCATGGATGATGAGATGAAATCTCTTCATGATAATCATACTTGGGAACTGATCAAGAAACCTGTCAGGGCAAGGTTAGTCAGCTGTAAATGGATTTTCAAAGTTAAGGAAGGAATTGAAGGAGTGACGTCGAAAAGATACAAGGCAAGGTTAGTTGCAAGGGGTTTCACTCAGAAAGAAGGTGTCGACTTCAATGATGTGTTTTCTCCTGTTGTGAAGCATAGGTCCATTCGAATGTTGCTTGCCATGGTGGCACAGTTCGATCTTGAACTGGAACAGATGGATGTGAAGACTGCGTTCTTGTATGGTGATCTAGATGAAACGATCCTGATGAGGCAACCTGAAGGGTATGTCGAAAAGGGGAAGGAAGATTATGTGTGCAAGTTAAAGAGATCTTTGTATGGGCTGAAACAATCTCCTCGACAGTGGAATAGGAGATTCGACAAGTTCATGGCATGCATAAGTTTCATTAGAAGTCAGTTCGACCACTGCGTTTACTTCAGATTTCGACCTGGTAATTCATTTGTTATTTTGTTGCTTTATGTGGATGATATTCTCATAGCAAGCAACAATGTTGAAGATGTGACGAGGGTGAAGGCTGAACTCAATAAGGAGTTCGATATGAAGGATCTGGGAGCTGCTTCCAGGATTCTTGGAATTGACATTCGAAGAGATAGAAAGAAGTCGAAGTTATGCCTATCTCAAGAGGCATATCTACGGAAGATTCTTGAAAAATTTGGTATGTCGAATTCGAAGCCAGTTGTGACTCCAACAAACCCTCAATTCAAGCTGAGTATTGATCAGTGTCCCAGTACTGATGTCGAAAGAGCCTATATGAATAGCATCCCATATGCTAATATAGTCGGTTCTTTGATGTATGCTATGGTCTGTACTAGACCCGACATAGCATACGCAGTAAGTCTTGTAAGCAGGTACATGGCGAATCCTGGAAAGGCTCACTGGCAAGCATTGAAGTGGATTTTAAGGTACATAAATGGGTCTCTGAATAGAGTCCTAATTTATGGTGGAGCCTTGGGTGAAGATAGTAAAGCAGTAATAGAAGGATATGTCGACTCTGATTATGCAGGTTGTATGGATTCCAGGAAATCTATTTCTGGATATGTTTTCACTATGTTTGGCACAGCAATTAGTTGGAAAGCAACACTTCAGAAGGTTGTTGCTCTATCAACCACTGAAGCGGAGTACATTGCATTAACTGAAGCTGTGAAAGAAGCATTGTGGCTTGAAGGTTTTGCGAAGGAGCTGAAACTTCAAGGTCGAGGTATCACTGTTAAATGTGATAGTCAAAGTGCAATACACCTGTCGAAGAATTCAGCCTATCATGAGCGAACTAAGCACATTGATGTGAGGCTGCATTTCGTCAGAGGAGTAATCGAGCGTGGAGAAGTCCAAGTGCTGAAGGTTTCGACTGAAGACAATGCTGCTGATATGATCACCAAGACATTGTCGAGTTGCAAGTTTTTCCACTGTATGCAGTTGATAAAGCTGCATGAAGAAAGCTAGTTTGTTCCCTTGATGTTGTAGAGTTAGATCCAAGGTGGAGATTTGTGAGATTTTGGATCGAACTCTAGTATGGCCGAAGGGTAGCTTCTTGGTTCGACAGGGTTAAGCATGAAGTCGAAGGTTGTTCACATGCTTGTGTCGAAGATGCTAGGTTGTTAGCATGTTAAATTAGGTTTTAGTGTTTAAACCCTAATTTGTTAAGTTAGCTTGTTTATTAAGTTGACTTGTGTAATGGGCCTTGTGGAAAAAGCCCATTAGTTAGTATGTTAGGTTTTATTATAAATAGCATACTAGTCTCTCATCATTGCTAAGCTGCAAATCCTAATTTAGGGTGAGAGAGGTTATTTGTTATTCTTGTAAACTTGTAATCTTGTTTTAAGAGAAAGTAAAAGAATAACGGTTATAACCAATTATTGTGTTCTTCTTCTCCCCTATAATTCCCTATTATACTTTGTTATTGGTATCGTTTTTCACAACAATGTGAAACATGGGGATTTCACACAACTCGTTTATTTAGGCTTGTATGATTTTAATTTCAACCAACATGTTTTCACAAAACAAGAGATGAAATTTAACTTTAAACAAGCAATTCTTTCATATTCATGCTATCATTCATAGATAATAAGAAAAATAAAATTTGAATTAATCATTTAAAAGAAAACCCTTAACTATATCATTTGATTATGATTTTTGCACAAAACTTGTCTGCTTCACATGTCTCACCTAGCGAGAATAGAAGCCCGCCTAGCGAGAATGCCAGCATCATTGCACTTCTCATAATTTTTCTATTTTATACATAGAACCTCTGCGTCATGAGTTGTAAAAGACAAACAACCTTATTCAAAATCACAAATTTGAATTTTTTTTTTCTTCCAATTTTTATCTAGAAGTATTTGTGCACTAGGACTACAACTTTGAACCACATGTTCAAGTTCGTGTCTTTGTTTATCACAAGTGAAAACCTCTTACATTGATCAAGTTGACATTTAGTTTATATACAATGTGAAGCTATTGTTGCCGTAGCTTAGAATGCAAGTAACTGATCTAACTAACTATGCTAGCTGTAACAAACAGTTGGAACTAACTCTAACTGACTGCAACTAATACTAGAACAGTTATAAACAGTTATGAATCAGTTAAAATCATAGAGTCTAGAAATAAAAAGAGAAGGAATAGAAGATAAAATCCTTTGTTTGAATATTGAACATAAAAATCGGTTAGTCTAGAAAAACCATATTCAATTTGTTTTTTTGTTTTGGTTGAAAATTAAATTAGAAATAAGACAAGATTTAAAATAATTTTTAAATAATTAATCTACCTCAAAAATAATTTGGAAATATAAAAAGAAGTCTAATTGCATATTAGGTTGAACATCTAGATGAAGATAGTAGATAAACTTGTCTTCTATCACGCAATGTCGTTCACTCCATTTAAAGTTTCTAGTCTTGTAATAGAATTAAATGAAATTCAGAGTGTCGTAGTTAAATGAATTGGTGATCGAATAGTATTTATGTGTGCAAAATTTAAAAATTGTACAAAAGAGTGAGTTTAAATTTTTACTAAAAAAATATTTAATAAAATTTATTTATCAACATTTTAATCAATCATCTTTTATATATAGAAGATTGTTATGAATATTATGTTAGTGGATGTCCATCCATCTCCATGTTCTTCATCTTCCTATTCCATACTTAATATGTGTTTAATATGTGTGATTTTCTATCTCCCTTGAGTCCTATAAATAGAGACCCATATTACAATGTAAAGCACACTTGAAATAAGATAAGATAATATTGCTCTCTTTCTTCTCTACCTCTCTTTGATCTCTCTATTGTTTTAGTTAATTTCATAACACGTTATCAGCACGATACTCTACAACGCGAGTAATGATATAGCCAGGTTCTACGTTATTTTTCTAATCTTAATATATTTGAACCAATATAATATAATTCATGATTTTGTTACTATTTTTTTCTTCATATAAATATGTTTATTTTTTATATATTTTGTAGAGAAATTTATTTACCTTGTACAATAATATTAGATTTCTTTGATCATTCTTTTTAAATTCCGGAAGAATTTAACATTAAAGCATTTCTATATGTTAGTCCGGAATTGAATTTTAACACATAAAAGTGTTAATTTAATATTCAAGCATCCCTGAAGGATTGCACAAAGAATAATTTTTCTTGACCGTTGTTTATGGAAATAGTTTGTGATGTGATATTTGTAGAACAAAAGATTATTATTAAACTACCTCCAAATTATTGTTCAAAGATTGAGTTTAATCGAGTATTGTGTTTATCAATAATTGATGAATTCCAGAAGAATTCAACGTTCAATCACCTTTAAAAGGTCGCATCTATAATATTATTGAATCCCAGAAGGATTTCATAAAAAAAAAATTGTTGTATCGATCTAAAAATTCATAATTTGTAATATGTTCATTAAAAGATTGTCATTCCAGAAAAATGACACAAATAATTTTAACGCATTCCAGAAGGATGGTTATATATTTTATTTATTTTTTAGATTATTGTTTATAACAAATTATTTATATAGTTCCTGAAGAACTTATCAAGCATCGCTGAAGGATAGTAAATCAAATTAATTATATGACGATATAATTTTAGTGATATAATATTGTATGATTAAATATGTTTAATTTTATAAGGGGTAATTGTTTGATAATTATATGATAATATGTTCATATGAATGTGTTTGATTAAAGTGTTTAATAATGAGATACTATTATATTGGTTTTGAATTATATTGGAGGTATCGAATATCTTTGTATTACACAACACAATTTGGACATAAAATGTGTAATAGAAAAGCTACCGTCTTTTTTCTCGGGTTTGTACTACACTTATATTAGTACAATTGAAGCACATGTCATTGTAAACCAGTAGTTTACAAATTACACTTAAATGTGTCGTTGGTAAAACCGGTTGGGTCATCTCGGATATAATATGATGCGCATAATTTGTATTGAAGAACCAGAAGTTTCTTCAATCCAGTCAATTTTTGTGTGTTTCTAAAGGAAAATAAAAATTTGAGAAATTGAGTTTTTATGACATTAATTGTTGCATCGACTAAAAGATCATGCATATGTCTCTACTCACAACCAGAAGTATGTGAAATCATTTTCTCAACTAATTAGACTAAGATCTTGTTTTCTGATTTTTTTTAGAAATTCCTTTATAAGTATCACATATATTATTAAAATTGATATTAAATATCATGTAATATATGTTCATAAAAAGAAAATGGACCCGAAGATCCATTCTTTAGACGTCTAAAGTTAATTATATGGTTGATACTTATAAGATCATCAATTCTAAATTATATATTTGAAACACCCAAAGTATGATATTAAGATATTTATTCGCATTAAGCCAACAAGATACTATATCTTAGTCCTCCCTAATTTATTCTAATATTTCTCATCTAAGTGAACATTTGGATGTGTTGTGTATATTCCAATTGCTCCAATATAATATATTAAGATGAGTCATGAAAGAATATTGGAAAAATATAATTAATATGAATCTCAATTTTGAGGGATATAATTTGAGAAAATAATTAAATACTTGATTGCAGCCCAGTAGGCTGATTATCACTTGATAAATTAATTTTCCCAATATTAGGGGGAGGGAATAAGTAGCTGAAATCATGAACAAGAAGTTCAAATGAACAGCTAAAATCATGAACAAGAAGTTCAAATGAACAATTTAAAATAAATTGTTGTCTTGATCCTCGTACAAATCAATATGAACCAGAAGTTCAAAATATAATTCATTTGCAAAGTATATGAAATAAATTATCAGCTGATAATACTCCACTCAAAGTGGATTCTCCTATTGGATAATATAATATTGCAACAGAGTTGTTGTTGCGCCTGAAGCGTGGTATGAAAGTCGGTTCCAATGTTAAAAGTCCTCTACTAAGAAAAGAAACTAAAGATGACCCAAGTGAGGATATGAAAATGCTAAGAGCATTGTGACCTAATTTAATTTTCAGTTCCAGAAGAACAAATCAAGTACTTGAAATATTAAATAAAGAGATCTCGATAAATTATGTCATGGATGAAATGGAATGGAATCGAAATTGAGATAACCAAATAAAGTCAATATTGACAATGTCTTTGTATACAATATAGCGCAAAAAGTGATCAATGATAACGAGGATCATGAGTCAAAGTCTATTAAAGATTGTAGACTAAGTGAGAATTGGCCAAAATGAATATATTCAATTAAAAAAAGAATTAAACTCACTTTACAAGTGACTCACTTTTGGACCTGTAGTCCGAACACTTCAAGGTGTGAAACTAATTGGATATAAACGAGTTTTTATGAAAAAGAAAAATAAGAATGATATAAAGTTTGATTTATTGCTCAATGATTTTCACAAAGACCTAAGATTGATTTTGATAAAACATATCCACCTGTAGTGGATTCAGTCGAATTTTGATATTTAATTAGCCTTGTAGCACATGAAGGGCTTAATTTGAACATGGTGAATGTTATGACATCTTTTTTATATGGTTCACTTAATAGTGATATTTACGTGAAACTCCCTGAAGGGTTCAATATACCAGAGGCACGTAATTGTGGATCTCGAGAAAACTACTACATCAAATTGAACAAGTCTCTCTATGGGCTGAAAGAATCTGGATGCATGTAGTATAATCGCCTTAGTGAATATTTATTAAACGATGAATATACTAATAACTCAATTTTTCCTTGTATTTTCATAAAATGATGTGGAAAAGTATTTGCAATAATAGTTGTCTATGTGGATGACATAAGTATTATTGGAACTCCTGAAGAGCTTCCAAAAGCTATAAATTGCTTAAATAAAGAGTTTGAGATGAAGGACCTAGAAAAGACAAAAATATGTCTAGGTTTGCAAATTGAGCATTTGGACAAAAGAATATTTGTACATCAAGAAGGCTATATAGGAAAGTGTTGAAATGATTCTATATGGATAAATATCATCTATTGTCTACTCTAATGGTCGTTAGATCATTAGATGTAGAGAAAGATCCTTTCAGGCCTCAAGAAAATGATTACAAAAACTGTTTGGTCCTTAAGTACCATATCTTAGTGCAATTGGAGCACTAATGTATCTTGCTAATTATACATGTCTCGATATATCGTTTGTGGTCAATCTATTACGAAGATACAATTATTCGCCTACATGAAGACATTTGAACGGAGTCAAACATATACTTCGTTATCTTAGAGATGTTGGTTACTTGTCAGATTCTCACAATAGTATATCAGAAACAGGTTATTTGTTTACATGTGATGGTACAACCATTTCATGGAGATCTATGAAACAACTCATGGAAACAACTTCATCAAATCCCGCATTACTATTACCACTACATGAAGTCACTTCGAAGAAGACATTTTAAGAAATAACTACAAAGAATATCGTCTCACATGTAAATGTCTGCATGAGGGGGAGAAATACATATGTTTTGCACTCTTTTTTCCTTCACCATGGTTTTGTCCCATTGGGTTTTCCTGGTAAGGTTTTTAACGAGGCAATTCACATTCAAAGGATATTGTACTCTTTTTCCTTCACTAGAATTTTTCCCACTGGGTTTTTTCTAGTATGGTTTTAACGAGGCATATCCTCAATGGACATCCAAGGGGGAGTGTTATGAATATTATGTTAGTGGATGTCCATCCATCTCCATGTTCTTCATCTTCCTATTCCATACTTAATATGTGTTTAATATGTGTGATTTTCTATCTCCCTTGAGTCCTATAAATAGAGACCCATATTACAATGTAAAGCACACTTGAAATAAGATAAGATAATATTGCTCTCTTTCTTCTCTACCTCTCTTTGATCTCTCTATTGTTTTAGTTAATTTCATAACAAAGATAATATTATCAGCAAAGAAATGAAATTCGAATGAACTACAAGTTGTGACGTTTTTACAAATAAATAAAATCAATTATCTTAAACATTTAATATCGATTGGCAGGTGTACCAGTACCAACAGATTGATTTTATTGAACGTATATTTTTACTCTTTAGTGATTATTTTAGTACAAAGATTTTAGCTTATTTTTAAACAATTATTAATCAACTAAAATCAAAATATGAAATAAAATATTTTTAGTAATATAAAAATAATAAAGGCTTAGTTTAGGTAAGTTATTGAATTTTTTATTTTTATTCAAGTATTTTTTTGAAAAGAAATTGAATATTATTTTTTTTTTATATTCATCTTTAATGTTAAAATCTACAGCAAAATTTGTAGGTAAAAAAGATTAAAAAAAATTTTACCTGCGAATTTTACCATTATGGATAAATACTAAAAAAATTTAACATTTAAAAAATATTTTTTAAAAAATATATAGGAACGAAAACTTAAAACTCGCTAATTTATCTAAATTATTGATATATTTAAATCAATAATAAATTTATTGAGTAATTTATATTAAATGTATAGAACTTTGGTGAAGAGGTGTCTTATACTAGCATTTTGTATGTATGGGTCTAAGCTAGCAATACAACTGATATGGCCTTAACAGTATAAACGGGTGTACATCAATATAAATATTTTAGACAATTTTTTTTTAGATTTGTATGAGGTGAAAACTTCCGCTGAAAATTTGAAAATATCTTTCGAAGATGTATTTTCGGAAACACCTAAAAAATTAGGATTTTGAAAATTAAAATTTTCGTTAATTCGGATATGCATATTTAAAAAATTCCAAAAAGTTAAAGCATTTCAAATAAAATAAAATCGCTTAATTTTCTTATTTTATTGATTTTAATTTTTTTAGTTTTTATTGGTTTTTCTATATGTACAATTTTGAAGCATTTCAAATTATATTTTATGGGAATTTTATTAAGAACTATCACATCTAAATATTTAATTAACTTTTATTTTTTGGTTTTTTCTACTTTTATTATTATTTAATGTCATTGTACTTAAATTATTTTTTGAAATATAATAAAATTTATCTGTGCATCGCCCGGTAGACGTCTAATAAAAATTATTTTATTACCTAATTATGATAAAAAAATCATTTATATATAAAATAATTTTTAATTTTAAAATTGTTTTGGAAATTTTGTTTATAAAACGATTTTTTTTTAACTATAAAATTGTTTTTGAAAATTAGTTTATGAAATAATTTTTTTATATATCATAAAAAATAATAAATAAATAGTAAATAAATATCTTTATTATTATAATTATTAATTTTATATATAAAAATAAGATGTTGATTTAAATATTTATTAGGCTAATATTATTATTATATCTTGATTATAATGATATATATTTAATAATATATTTTAATTAATACAATTAATTATACTATTAATTGCATTGATTCAACTTGATTTTAATTTTTTAATAAGTATTGAGTTCTTTCGGATATGCATATTCGAAAAATCTCAAGACCAAAAATTAGAATATTTCAAATATACATCTCCGAAGACAGCCCTTTTCCAAAAAGAGTGTCTTCGGAAATGCATTTCCGAAGTCACATTTTTTTCTAAAAAAAAGGTGTCTTCGGATATGCACTTCCGAAATAACCTTTTTTTTTCAAAAAAAATTGGCTTCGGAGATACACTTCCGAAATATATGAGTATTTTGAGATTTTCACCACACAGGTTGCTAAGAAGCTAGGGAGGTCTATAAAGAAATTGTCATACTTTATACCCCCATTGAGTCATTTGTAATCACTTGACCAATTAACACAAATGTGTAAGGGAATTAGGGTTGTTAAAAAAAACTATGAACTGAATTGAACCATACTGAACATAAAATAATCAAATTGTTATGTTTGGTTACTGAACAATACCATATTGTAGAAACAGTTCTAGAATGGAACCGAAATTATAAACGAACCGAACCGAAAATGAAATGAAAATAAAAAAATAAGTTTTATTTTTTTAAAATTAAAAATAATTTAATGATTCGGATCTTTAATAAACAGTTCGGATTGGGGAAAATTAACTTCTAATGGTTCGGTATGGTTTGAAATTTCGAAACGGTATACCAAACCAATAATTATGGTTCGGTTCTGAATAAATTTAAATGATTCAGTTCAGTTTGAGTATATATTTATTATGGTTTGGGTTGGTTTGATTTTCTTAATAAATTATACCATGAACAACTTTAAAGGGAACCTAACTTTCGTTGAATCCATTTAAATATCATTCATTTGGTTAGATCCATTTATGCTATTCTAATAAACTCTAGTTCTTGTAACTAACAATCTGTTATCACATTCTTCTCATAGTTCAAGAACTTCTTCTTTCCCACACCTAAGTTACAGACATGGCAAAACCAACACAAACTATTACAATCAAACCACAAATTTGGTCTAAAGTTGTCCATCAAATTATAAGACAACAATTATCTTCTATGAAATCAAGAAGGAGTGATTTTCACTCAGAGAATGCATAAGCTCATTGTAAATCCTCAAAATCTACTGAAATTCAAGATAGATCAAAATCAACTCCAAAGCAATATGTCTAAAGAGTATGAATCTTAGGTTGTGCAGGATCAAGTTGTATTTGGTCGGCTTCTCTCAATGATCTCTAAATTGATATTTCCTATGGTCCTATTGTGAAAACATGTGTTTGACGTGTGGGGCAAGATTGATCGATACTTCAATACACATATGAATGCGAGAGTCAGATAATTGGTGTTGAGCTGAAATTGATGAAGGTAATCGGTCTGTTATTTAATATGTCATGTGAATCAAAGTCGTAACCAACTCCTTACTTGCAATTGGTGAAGTCATCTCAAAACAAGATCAAATAGACTCCATTCTTGATGGCCTACTGGAGGACTACATATCTGGGTGCACCATATCCGGATGCACCATATCTAATACGAACCAAAACAGAAAAATGGTTAAAAATTACAGTAACAGACAAATTCAGAGATACATCTGCGAAACATATAGCAGGTGAATTCAAAAATGCATCTCCGGACTCAACCTTCATTTTTTTTCCAGCTTAAGAACAAGATTAATGCAAGCAATGAGGTAAACCAATGAACTTTATCTTAAATTGCAGCATCTATTCCTCCCTTTGATGTATGATAAAACACAAGAGTGATGATTTGTAGTCGAAAAGTTGATTAAAAATAAATTTTTAATAAGAGTTTTGAGTTATGGAAGAGGTATAAAGTATGAGAGAGATGATTGTGCAAGGTGGTGACATATTCAATTTCCCGCTTGACATTTTCGGAGATGCATCTCCAAAAATTTGACTGAATGATTATATGATAAATCTAAATAAAAACACTTAGTAAATAGGTTATAAGTGTTTTCGGAGATACATCTCCGAATACACCCCACAAATATTCGCAGATGTATCACTGAACTAAATTTTAGCAAAAATGATTCATAGTGCATCCAAAGATGCATCTTCGAAAATACCTGAGGATAATTTTTTATTTTTAAAAGTGTGAACCACATCATAAAGGTGGGAAGGAAAATTGCCATAAATTTTTTATTGTAATTTTTTTTAAAAGGACTTTAATATTGTACCACTTTCAAATAGTTAAGTCAAACCTTAAAAATGCTCATAAAAGAAATATCAGGGAAATTCTTATTCCACCCCATGATCCAAAGAAGTATCCTATGAAATTCCTAAAAGGTCCCTCCAAAATCGAAAATATATTTTTAGTGCGCACCATTTGTTGTTAAAATTGATTTCAAATTGGAAGTATGTTTGTGGTTTCAAACCGGTAATATATTTTCGGTTTCTTCTGTTTATATCAGAACCATTTTACCATTTTAATATATTTACGGTTCATTCGCACATAATACAAATACCTGTACAATTGAAAAAAAAACCATAAATTACCAAATAACAAAAAGCAATTGAACTAGAACTACTGAATATATATATATATATATATATATATATATATATATATATATATATATATATATATATATATATATATATATATATATATATATATAGTTGTAGTAGTACGAGATACAAAAATGTAATCCAAATTGAATAACAAAAAAGTACAACCAAATAACAAAAAAAGTAACAAAAACTACTGGGTATGGCGGATGATGAGTCTGTCTGTCATCCTCGAGGCGTTCCTCCGCTGCCTCCTGTAAAGCATAGCATCCTGAATCTCTGCCATGATGGCATCCAGAGTCCGTCGAGCATCGGATCCATCAAGAAATGAACCTCGCTCAATACCCTCCTGCGCAAGCTCCATGATATGACGACACTTAAGCGACACGTTAGTGACATGATCGTCCCTAGCCTACTTCTCCTCTAGGATCTCCTGATGAATCGGCCTCGGTGGGTTCCCTGGAACATCCTGCATCATGTATGGATGGGACCCCCAGAATAACCATAACATGTATGCTCTGTTACCTCTGGTGTCGCCTGAGAACCTGAGGCCTCTCCCACCTCTAATGTTGTAGGTGGAGAGGTGGGTCTGCGGGAGGACGGGGTGGAGAGGTGCATCTACGGGAGGACGAGGGTGGAAAAGGATGAACTAGAGAATCTTATTTGCCGCGGGAGGCCGAAGTAGTGGGAGTAGCAGGAGGAACACTGGAAGATGAAGTTGTAGTTGGTGTATCTGGTACGGCCTGTCCAGATGCAGGAGTAGGCTGGGTTGCCTGACTCCTTTCTCTCTGCACAGAAGCGTGTTGTGCTACCATGTCGTGTTTCAATCAAGATGCTCTGTCTGTCATTGCTCCTGTAGAAGCACGCGGAAAAAATGTTAACTGAAGGATCAATGCTGAAAACAAACTTGAAAACACATAGGGGAAAACACCGGAAATATACACGCGATTTTATTCTTGATGAAAATCGGAAGTATATTTTCGGTTTCTACTGCGATTTCAAAGGTGCGTTAATGACACCTCACCCCTACAAAAGAACTCAAATAAACAGTCTTTGATCATTTAAATGACATGTCTAACACCTTAGAAATGATTTATAGTGTTTAAAACAATCCACAAATATCTAATTTCTGACCTAAAACACACATTTAAGTGGATATTACATAAACTCTAAAAATTTCAAAATCAACTTGATTGATTGTTGTTGGATGCTTGATACACTGATGCTTGATGCCTTTGAACAACCTCAGTTGCAAATGCGGTTGATTCGGTGAAAGTGAAATTGAGAGAGTTTTGAGAGATTGAATGTATTTAGTTTTATTTTTGAAACAATAATAGACGGGGAAGAGTCAGCGTAGATGTCCCATGAATCGAAAATATACTTGCGGTTCCATACCTTAATTATATTTTCAATTAATTCCAACGTTAATGTCAATTATGGTGTGCACGAAAATATACTTCCAAATATTATACTTCCTCCGTCCGAACTCCGAATACGTTTTGGACATTCACACAATTTTATTAATAAATGATAAAAACAAAGTATATTAGAAAAAAAAAATATCATTAATGTTAAATTAAAATTGTAAAATGACTTAAACAACTTTCTTTTGGTAGTATTTTGTAAAACGTAGCACAATCTAGTCTATTTCTACTATTACTTGTCACACGTAACAGTATATAGATCAGTCCACAGTCGGTTCATGATTCAACATGCTTCTTTTAACCTGATGTCATATGGACAAAATTTCAACTAGTTATTGATAATTTGTTAGATACATCAAAATATCAATGAAATTTTGGATCTAACTAATTAATATACATTTTAGTATCAATAATTAGGGCGACCAGTTGTCCACTAAAAAAATCTCAAAACACTGCCATCAGTCCAACAAAATAACCTCCAACCAAAACAACGCTATAGCATGGCCAGGAGTTAGGACAAATGCATGCAACACTTGTCTGGTCAGTCATCATCATCCGATAAACATACTAAACCACGAGATGCAGCTTGATGCGATGAGTTAGCTGCAATGCTATTGCTGTTGGGCTCAATTCTGGATTGGTTATTGGGACCCAGATCTGACAAACGTGAAATAACATTTGGAGGGGTCACAGTAGATTGACTGCTAGCACTCCCATGTAATCCCATGAAAGGTAAATTAGGAGCAGCTAACCTGCCTGCACTGTCAGGCCTGCGTCCGATCTGTTGATCAGACTGATAGGTTGCCGTTCTTTGCCAGGATGAAACATGAGCATGTGAGGGAGAAGTTGTTGGAACGTTACTAGGAGCTGTCTGGCTTTGAATCCCTCGGTGAGGTGGATGGAAACTGGAGGGTGGAACAGATATTTGGGGTCTAGAAGATTGGAGATGAGGTGCAGGGGCACGTATCTCACCCCCAGTTTGACTACCTCGGACAATGGAAGACCTAGTAGTGTTTATGATAGGCGTAGTAATATTTATGACAGGACACCTAGTAGTGTTTATAATAGGTGTAGTAGTAGTAGTGTTTATAATAGGTGTAGTAGTAGTAGTAGTGTTTATAATAGGTGGTCTTGCAGAGAAACCAAAGAAAGTTCCTGGCGCATTATAAACAGGTGATACCATATTTTGTGAGTTAGGAGCAATGGAGGGGCTCGGCAGACTGGTCGCAGGAGGCTCTCCAGAAGAACCAGAGATCGGGTGAGTAGCAGTTTGTTGTCTTGAAAGGTTAAGCAGCTGCTGCGGAATTGAATCTGAAACCAAGATGGTGGTTAGAAAAATACTTGTAACAGAAAACTCAGTGCTGCAAGCCAATCTACATAGTGATTTGTATGTCTGCTGCGGAGTAGAACACATAAACAAGAGATGAATGCAAACAAAATATAAAATTTACAAAAACTACACATATAAAGTTTAGTTTAAAAGTTTGCCTTCTTAGAAAAGATAAATAATAAGAGGAGGCACAATTTTCATGCAAGAACTCTCAAAAACTAACATGTATCAGCCAACTCAGGCTTACTGTTTAGGTTGAAAATTGATCAGGCAATAAAAAACAACAGATGGCAAGGAAAAATAAATAAACCACCAACATGGATTATAACTGAAAAGGAATGGAAGTGAAATTTAGCTTCTGTGTCAGATCTGTAAAAGCAATATTAAAACTTAGATGTCTATGAAAAACAAACATACCATGCTGCATTCCTGATGCACCAGCTTTAAGATCCAAGCATTTAGACCTAAAAGCATGTGCCAAGATCCTACTCACACAAACTGTCTTAAGATTGGTTTCCAGAGTCTTTTTTGTTTGCTGAAATTCAACTTCAGCTTCCTGAAATTTAAGATCATACTTTCTTCGAAGCTCCGCTAACT
This sequence comes from Vicia villosa, assembly GCF_029867415.1. Classification (NCBI taxonomy): domain Eukaryota; kingdom Viridiplantae; phylum Streptophyta; class Magnoliopsida; order Fabales; family Fabaceae; genus Vicia; species Vicia villosa. Next base: position 215,166,488 of record NC_081181.1, read on the forward strand.
CCTTTTCAAATTCAGATTTCAGCTGCAATTTCTGTTCCAACAAGAATACACTTCAGTAATCAGAAAATATAGAAACCTAGAATAAGCATCATCAGAGTAATGTAATATGAGTAAACCAGAAACTAACCGCGTTTTCATGGTTTTTCGAAGATTGTTCTATTAATTTTTGTATTCTTTCGACATCAACTTTCAGTGGATCATAGGACAAACGAGGAGGCGTTCTGGAAGGTGAAGGGGCTGTAGTTTGGATAGGATGACTATTCATCTCTAATGGAGTTGACAAATTTCTTGGGTTGGCAGATTGTGCTCTTACTGTACTGGTTGTAAGTGAATCAGGATCTGGATTTGAGGCAGGGTGCATAGCAACTTGATTTGAATGTAAACCATTTACTGAATTTGGGTGTGGTTGCCCAATATCTGGAATCGCAGAAGATACCTGAGGATGATGAGTGGGGAGATCATGTACACTGATCGGCTGATGTTCATCTTCAGTTGCTAAATGAAAATTAGACGAAGCCAACATATCCAAGTTGGAAGAGAATTCTGCAGCTGCTAATTGATGCACCGGTTTCGGAGGCATCGTGATTTGATTGGCTGGTACAACATCAGCTAAACTAGATGCCAGTTGAACTTGTTCAGAAGAATTTTGCATTTCACCAGTTGATTTGTCAGCGGCGGATTCCACAGATGGCAATTGTTTTCCTTGTTCTAGAGGCTCCATGACATTAACTTGTCTAGATACTGGAGAACTGGTCACAGTTACAAGTACTCTTCCCTCCTGGTTATTTGTGGTACTATTATCCACCAATAAAGCATTTGCTGAAGACTCTATATCCTTATGACGACCAGCCACTGTATGGCAATTTTCTGGCACCGTAATAGGGATATCTCCATCAGGAATACTCAAGATCCCATCATGAATTTGTTGCTCCAAAGGTGGATTTGAAGGGGAAATTGTATCTCCACAACTGGTTGAACAAGCAACTTGACAAGGCTTTGAAGATAAAACACCATCTAAAACTGGCACATCTATTGAACTTCTGTCAAATATTTGATCCACGGATGAAGGGGGGTTCAGATGAGTTACTTTCTGAAGCAGACAATCAGTAAAATTAACGGCCACAGGCATTTCAACTCGCACTTGTCTTTCTGAGACACTTACAGAGTCCCCTTCATTATTAGTTTCTTGCACTTCAACTGAAGTTTGCCTTTCAGGTACACTTGAGGGGACTCCAGAATATTGATGATTTAGATGTGTTCCATTCTCACAAACTGGCAAGCACTTCGTACCTAAACTGGCCATCTCACAACCATCCCGAGACCCATGGCCATTACTTGCATACCTATTATCTTCATCTGTCATGCTTGTAGCACCATCAGTATTATGTTCTCTACAATCTGGCAAGCGCGTGGTATCTAAGCTAGGCCTCTCACAATCATCTCGAGACCTATGTCTTAAATTCCCACACCCATTATCTTCATCTGCAATAGCACCATCAACATTCTGTTCTCCAGAGTGGAAATGTTTAGAGATGATGTTTTCCTGACTGACATAATGATTTTCCATTGCATTATGGTCCTCACTTCCAGAGACTGGTAGACGATTTGAAACCATAATGCCCACTTCATTAGCATTGTCATGCTTGCCTAGAGAATTTTGTTTTTCAACTGTTTTACTAACTGAAGAGGAATTGGTTTCAGGAACCATGTCCCCCGTATCTTTCATAGATTCAATCACATTATCAATCATCAGCGAGTAATCAACCCCAGTCCCAAGTTCCTTTGAAGAAACTATGCTTTGCAATTCATTTTTTGCCCAAGATTTCAAATTTTCCACCCAAGTGGGCACCCAGTCTTGAGCCTTTAGCATATGAGCTGATTGTTTGTCCTCAAGATCCTTGAGTCTTAATTCATGCTGAAATTTCAGTTCTTCAATACTTTTTTGATGGTCAATATTCAAAATCTTGAGCGTTTCTGTTCTCGTCACCTCATTAGGAGAGCAGGACCGAGTGAAAGCTAACTCTATTTTCTGTTTTCTCTCCAATTCGGCCAGTTCAACCTCAATAGCCGTTCTCAATCTATGTTTCTCTTCCTTTTGCATAAGGCGTATATTATTCAGCATTTTTTCACACTTTTTTTTAGTTTCTTTAATGCTTTTGGACAAATCTTTTTTGAACAGTTCAACTTCAATCATATTAGAAGCTTGAGGAGAAGAAGTATCACTACAAGTGCCTGTACGATGTCGAAATATTTTTTTTAGACACCGCAGCAGAGAATAACTGTAGTTCGCCTCTCCTTTCTTACAGTCAAAATTCAAATGTTGCTTTGCAAGAATAAGAGAAGCCTTGTGGTCAAGTTTGTGCTTTTGCATAGCAGCAGCAGTCCAAATCTGAAATGGCACAATACAAGGAGGGATTATCAGTCATACTTTTGCATGCTAAATGCAATTATAAAACTAAGTACTGTACAAAGTCACGGGCCATTACATATTATTAACTAAAATATACTAGAAAATATCATAATTGAGATAAGAAAAGTTATGTGGCAGTAAGATTCTCTCCGATTCAAATGGAATAAAAGAGGCATGAGAAAAAAAGAGTGAAAGTTATATAATAAGAACAAATATTAAACAGAATGGGGGAAATTATATTCAGCTTTGCATCTATCTTATGGCTATGCTTTGTCCATTTCTTTCTTCTATATTATCTTCCACAAATGAGGCTTGATTTTAGCCACCTTTTGAACAGGCATGCTAAACTACCCAGAGATAAGAATCTCAGTTGAAACAAAAATTTCAAGGCAAACATGCAGTTGACTAGCCGGATCAAGTGCAAACAAATAATGGCTTTGGTGGTTTGCTGGCAACATAAAATGTTAAGTGTGTGAAAAATCAACAAATTGATTATTAGATTTTCCCAAAAATAAATAAATAAAATATGCACACAATACACAAAATTAGGAAGCCTGGATAGTATACAATGACATCAAATTCCAGAAAATAGTACTGCTTGCCCAAATTGTATAAAAAAATCACATATGACAGACTACGGAAACAATCAAGGATAAATAAACAATAACAAACAAACAAACAAAGTAACAAACAAAAAACCAACTTTATTTAAGGGAGCATAAGGTATATGATAGAGAAGGGGAGATTAAGGAAAAGGATGTCCGATAAAAAATGCAAAAAACTAACCAGAGATATTTGAAAAGCCTGTAACATTGACACAGGTTCCCTACTGACATGGTGATTGTTCATAACATACTCAAGAAAGCAGTCAACCAGCTTCTTGACATTATCCTGCATTACAAAATATATGGCACCATAACATCAAATTCAAACATACAATAGAGCTCAGATTTCATTAGCAGAAACAATCAGGTAATTACTCTGTGAAGCCCTGACACTCCAAAATTGCCAAGGTATCAGTGTCTTACATGTATCCGACACTAATACGTATTAGGAAGATCCTAAAGTCCCACATTGGCTAGAGATAGAGCTTTCAAAGAATATATATAGAGGGACACTCCTCACCTTACAAACCGGTTTTGTAAGGATGAGTTAGGTCAAACTCTAATATGGTATCAGAGCCTATCGATCGGACCATGGGCCGCCCACCATTAATATCCACGCACCAAGCCCAAAAAGAGTGCTGGGCGTGAGGGGGTGTATTAGGAAGATCCTAAAGTCCCACATTGGCTAGAGATAGAGCTTTCAAAGAATATATATAGAGGGACACTCCTCACCTTACAAACCGGTTTTGTAAGGATGAGTTAGGTCAAACTCTAATAATACGTGTCTGCTACGGCCCAATACGTATCGGGAAAGTATCCGGCAAATAAATTAAACTTTTTAAAAGAGAATATGGCCGATGTGCTTAGGATGCGGCTGAATGTCACAGCTACAGGCTACAGCACGGGATACAGTTGAATGAGATAGGCTCAGAATAAAGCAAACTCCAAAAAACAAGGTCTTTCTTTTATCAAAAGTAAGGATTCCAGAATTTTGATTTTTTTTAGTGTAAAAGAGAAAGTGAAACATAATAAGTAATGAATGCAAGAGTCAAAAACACGTGTTTGAATCATTTGATCAAAAGTTAGGGTTTGCCACCCACAGCACCAATTGTGTCCCCACAGAACCAGAGCTGGAGTTGTTTCTTGATGATGGGAGGGGGAGAGGACACTGACACAATTAGTGTTAAGTAGACAATATTAGACAATTCTATGGAGCACAAATTTCTTTTGGATAGTAGTAGTAATGATGTTCATTTTGCTATACTCTAATTGGTTGGGAAAAGACATGTAACTGTCACTTGTTTTAAATATTTTTAGTAATGTGAATGATTTTTAGTTATCATTTTTAGTTTTTGTTCATATATTGTTGATTTATATATTTAATTTTAAATATAACTTTTTATTAAAGAATCTTAGCCGTATTCTATTTTGAATTGCAAAATTTTATCGTATCTGTATCCTATCAAGTATCTGGCCTTCATAAGGTAATTAAAATGCAATCTTGTCAAGAGACCAAAGCAGCAAAATAAAGAGCAAGTAAAACTTAGAAAAAAACATGCGGCATACTGGGAGAAGAAGAATTTCACAGAGCTTTGTGATCTGCGGCTTCAGCGAAAGATGTAAGCTCCTCTGCTCATCATGCACACTGCCATTTTTCTCAAATTCAACATCATTACCCTTAGGTTTATCTGGCATTTGATCAAGCAAACAGTGAGTAAGGACTGTAATTCACATTGAATACCTACACCAACACAAATAGTTGAACTAGGAAAGAATTTGAGTAACTTTACCCACTAGATCATCAAAGGTTCCTGCAGAAGTGTATTACAGGTTTTAGAAGATATCATATTAAAATCAAAGATAATTCTTACTATTAGTTAACCTCATTAAGAGCCTGTTTGTTACTGATCAAAATAAAAGTAATTTTTAATAGAAATAATTTAGATTTATTTAGAAAAAGCAGAAACTGATGCATGTTTGTTTACAATAATAAAAATTATTGTTTTTAAATAATTTTTAACTTGTTTGAATATAATTACATAAAAGTGCTAATTTTCTACAAAATTACAAGAAATGACAAAACGCATTTTTAAGAAAAAATAATTGTAGGTAATCATTGAATACCTTGTCAAAAATGGTTTATTTAAATACAATAGGTTTTAATGATAACTCTTAATATTTCATATTTCATATTTTAATATGAATGTTATGAATAACTTTAAACATACGCTTCTATTAAAAAAGGTGATTTTTTCAAAATAAGCTAAAACAAATTAATCCATCAATAAGCTTCTATTAAAAAAGGTGATTTTTTTCAAAATAAGCTAAAACAAATTAATATATCAATAAAAGGTCGTAACGAAGTTGAAGTAACAAACCAGCCACTAACCTGCCTTGATTTCAGTAGATAACTTTTCACCTTCAGATTTCAATGAAGGCTGATCAACAATATTGTTGCTCACTTTCGTGCGCTTCTTTGCTATGCCTTCATACACAAAGTCAGACTCACCCTCCAAATTATTAAAAGGCTGAACTCTCTTCCGGCTCCGTTGAGATGAACTACATGAGTACTTCCACTGAAACTGTTTCCCCTCCAATAGTTTAGTCCAAAAATTTTGTGGTGACTCTTCATCCAGCGACCCAATTTTCAGCTCACCAAATAAAGGAGAACTAGCACAGTATGTTCCTCCATTTTGATGGACTTTCAATAAAATTGAGTGGTTGCGTTTGTCAGAATCTTCAACAGCATCAGATATAAATGATGAGAACTGTGACACTGTTTCTTCCAGCAATTGTTCAGGACTTGACGTAGAAGTTGCACTGTTGTGGAAAATTCCCAACTCATCAAAAAGACAAGATGCACCCCACATCAATAGTGTATGACTGAGACTCCGGTTTGTAAATAGAGTATTTATGTCCAGGATCTTAGCTTGCCTAGCAAGTATTAACGCTTTCTCTTCAACAGTGAAAGCTGAATAAAGACGAAACATTTTGATCAATTCAAACTGTGAATCAAGTGTTATCTTCTGAAGGGATCTTATATCATTCATTGGATTCCAATCACTATCATATATAATAATAGTGTCGATAGATGACAATTTTATGCTAGGAAGGCAGGCACATGTTTCCATCAAAAAGACAAATCGCTTATTATTCTTGTCGTTAAATTTCTTCATGGCAGCTTGCTTCTTGGAAGGCGAAACACCTTTATCAATTCTTTCATATGAATCCAGACCAAATCTTTGTCGCAGAAAGTCATCCAGAATATCACCTATTGAATCCTTTCCAGAACCTCCAATAGACTGCAAATTCAATAAGAATTTCTTATATCTCGATGACCTAGTTTCTCTTAAGAGGATGAACACAATATAAATGAAAGTGGGGTATTATGACATTCTCGAAGCAGTCAACGACACATGAACAGTGAGAAAATTAGAAAACATGGCCGTGATAATGCCAAAACAGTCATGCTTGCATTTAATTTGCTAAAAAACAAATGACAAGACAATACAAAGATACTTGTTTGATTTTTGAAAATTACCGTGGGACAACAATAAATCAAAGATAATAGATGAGGAAAAAAGTACAAAAATTTGTTTCTCAAAAAAATCTAAGGTTAAACTTTTAGTCTCATACTCAACTTAAAAAAACTACTTCTGCATCTTAATAGCACTCATACTCACGTCCCCTTCTCTACATCAATGGCTCAATCTTTCTCCGCCCCTCTTACCCTCCTCTACTTAATTGTATGTGTTGTATAATGACTACCAAATAATAAAGAATCTAAAGTTGTCAGTGATCTAGTTACTTAGTCTTATTTATTATAATAAAACATGTTTCTAAGCGTTCTATAACAATGTTCTCCTCACTCATACGATCCTAACCAATCTTAAAAGAAAACTTGAACAGTGAGACTTTTCTTACTCTAACAAGTGAAACTTTAACTCTCTCAGACACATATATATACAACAACAAAAACAAAAGCCCCTTATGGTATAGTCAGAATCACGGCACAAATGAGTCCACCATGTTGCTGCCTCTGAGTGTGCTTGTGCAAAAACAAGATTGCAAGCGGTGCAGGATTGTGCGCTTCTAAGCGCTTTCGGAAAGTTGCCAAGAAGGCGTACGCGGCACGGTTATGGAAAAACACAAGTGTTTTTTCAGTTCAGCAACTCCATAAAGTATAGGAAGATAGTCTGAAAAATGCATACCTGAAAAAGTAGCAGTGCCCTTAAATCATTTTTTTTCAACTCCTTGAGCATTGAATCAAGTAGCTGCAGCTTGCCACTTGCTTTTATTCCAACGTTCAGATACTCAACTTCTTCAAGGCCCTTGAATAGTAGAGGTTGCATGGACGGATCATTAACATATGGATGATTACAACACTGTCGAGAGATACCACAACCAGAAAATGAAACCATTAAGAAAATTTAGAGCCACTTGACAGTTTTGGAGTTAATTGAAAATATAAAGGAACGCCATATCAGCTATTAAAAAACACACAGTAGCGTTTGCACGGGCGGATCAATAACATACGGATTATTACAACACTGTCGAAAGATACCACAACCAGAAAATGAAACCGCCATATCAGCTATTAAAAAAATAAATAGTTGTTTACTAAATGTGTTCTAGTTTTTATTTAGGGAGACCATATAAACTTCAGAACTTATACATAAAAAAATTTAATAATTAAAGAAGGTTGAATCTAAACCTATTTTAATGATTGATTGATGAATGAGATAGAGGGTATAACTCAAACAAATAAAACTGGATCAACAGATGAGAATTGTTCAAGCTTTATAAGCTCTATTTAGGTCATATCAACAGGCGGTGTGAGATTTGTACTTCTTACAAGTACAACCCCACATTCAGAGCTCTTATGTCTTCTGCTTGAACAACTTGGGTGGCGCAACAATGAGTCTAGGATTGGCTCGGATATCCTAGGCTTTCAGCCTAACCCAGCCCCACAAAAACGGTTTGTAAGGCTAGGGTTGTCAAAGTTGGATAAGCTCCATTTAAGCCATATCACTAGGCAAAGTGAGACCTTTTTCAAATAATGAATTGTGCATCTACTGGATTGATTAAAACTGCTATCCAATATTTTTTAAATTATTTTAAAAAATTGAAAGGATAAAATTTTAAATATTGAAATGCATACTCGCAAAGAATTAAGATCAATTTATAATAACAATCTAATAATAAATCGTGCATGTATTGGATTGATAAAAACTGCTGTGCAATATTTGAAATTGTCAACAAAAAAAATTGAAAGGATGAAATTTTTAATATTGAAATTCATACTGATAAAGAATTATGATCAATTTATCAATAACATCTAATAATAATAAAGCAAAATTAACCAATATTGTACCAACCAAATATTGCAGAATAAAACAACTAAATATAAACCAATTATATATGATCTTATGCAATCTAAGCAAATAATTAAAAAAGGGCAACCTAACCTTACGGGTTGAAATAAGGACATCACGAATGGCCCCAACACTATCAATCTTTGGTGATGAGCAAAGAATTGAAGCATTTGAAAGTAAAGTAGCACAATACTGCTCAAGCTGCACATGAGATATCTGAGCAGGAATCCAATACTCAACAAACCTAAAGGAGTCAGACTTGCATCTGTTTGCAATATGACTTGACAATTTCTCCTTCGGTTGAACAACACTTTTATTGGAATTATATATTAAACCGTCCTTTTCAGTATCACTTTGACCATCAAGAATATTTTTGTCTTCCCCAAAGCTATCCTGAAACACCGGTAGGAATAAATAGGCAACAGAACAAATTTGAGTTTAGGGACAAGATCAAACCTATGCATAAAAGAAACAAACCTTCTGGTGTCCAATTCCACTTGTGTGATCACTCTTATCCTTCTGCAGCATGGTAGCCTCAATGTCATCTCCGTCCTGATGCTAATGAAAAGATACAAAAAATAAGAGACTTACCACAAATGAACATAAAAAAATAAATGTACATGGATATACATTTGCTAATTTTGATTTAAAGGAACAGGGTCTATGTCTGGCCACCAGATGATTGTTGATTCATTATTAACCAGCAATCTATCATCAGTGTTGCAGCCCCATTTTAATTTGATTGAGAATCCTAGCAGTATAAGCCGTTTTTAACAACTTCTAAGCAAATTGAGAGATGTGGGACAATGTGGATAAAAGAAATTGAACCAACCTCGGCTGCACATGGGTCACATGACTCCTTGACTGTAGGATTGTAATCTAACCTGCAATGTAAAGAACCAATCACTTAGACCTGTAAACACCTAACATGTCAAAGTGCCGATAAATCATCAGGAGCACATCAACAGATAAAGGGTAAATGGTAACGTTCCTAACAAAAGATTCCGTCCATGTATTTACATGTCTATGCTGCATGTGAATATAGTAAATGGGTAACCCTAGCCTTGAAAAGTAACAAAAATTGGCTAGCAATTGATGTGGCTAATCATAATGAGACAATTTAAAGGCTGAAATACTTTGATACATTTATTGATGATGGTTGAAGTTATTAGTTTTAGATGAAAGGAGAAGAGAAGTGATAAGAGCTTGAAAATTATAGATAATAACTTGATAATAGCATGATACAAAAGACTAAACACTAATCCCTCTTAATAGGGAGACATAGGCTTATAATCCTAAAATTGTTGCATAGATGTTCTTAGAATTTTCTCTAACTCAACCTTACAAAACAGGCTTGTGAGGTGAAAGATGTCCTAGCTGTCATATCTCTAGGCAATGTGGGACTACACAATGAAGGTGTTGGAAGCTACAACGAAGGAGACCCAAATGCCACAATTAGACAGCTAGGGGAGGATCGCAATGAAGGTGAACATTCCAACACACCCTCACGTTCGGGCCCTAATGAGCCTGAAGCTGGGACGATTCAGAAAGCCCTACAATAGGCTAATATACCATCTTAGATTTTTATATTGGGCCCTAACTCTGCCTTACAAACGCGGCTTGTAAGGTGAGGGGTATCCAAGCTTTATAAACACTACATGGATTTGTTGTGATCAAACAGGACAGAAGATGGTTAATATGATATATCAAGCTGTGTGATATGATTCAATAGAAGAACTTTGTAATGTGACCATGAATTTGAAAATTAAATAGGAAAGACAGAAATGTGTGTATGAGCTTTATAGTAAAAAAAAATAGACAAGACACAATAAAAGCAACAGAACACACCAAAAAACAAGAACAACGAATGGATCAGAACTCTTACTTCACTAGAATTGATACTATTTACTATCATTTATTAACAAGTACCTTATCTGTTTGGAACATGACTTGTTACCATCTAGATTTGAAGGGAGAGCATCAGGGATCATGTTGCAGTTGTCTTCTTTGGATAATGGGGAAGAAACATTTGAATCCATGTCCACTGAGATTACCTTTCTCTTAGAAGGTGTTAATTTTTCACCCCCATCAAGCCCAACATTGTTACTGACCAAGTCCTTGTCATCTAATTTAGAGTTTCCAGACACTAATGTTGGAAATGTCTGCTCCCTGCAGCAATCAGGCTGTGCACTTCTAGACACCTCACTAGTCTCATGAGTTGGGGTGTTAGATGGAATAAAAGAACCAGAAGTCACACTATTTTCTGCTAGATTCGTTATAGGCCGACTCAACATAGAGTCAACTCCGGTCTCTTTTGCTTTGGCATCTTCAGGTGGTAATGTAGCATTATTTGAGACGTCTTTATTATCTGAACAACTTTGTTTAGATAACTCATCAGTCTTGTCTCCACTACTGTTGTCACCTTCCTGATTTGACTGGCTAATCCTATGAGATTTCTCAAGGCAATCTGAAAATCAAGCAATCAAAATATGGATTAATCAAATAATACCTAACAATAATTAGCATGTCTTACTCTGAAAAACTCCCACTTATAAAATGTTTGACATGAAAATATGAATAAAAACAACTAAACCAGAAGATTAAGAAAAAGGCCTGCTAATGCTAGTTTCATTTAGCTACTTTTTTATAATAACATGATAATGCACTAAAGTCTTAACATTAACCATCAATGTAACATTGATTGTTCTTAGAAATTGAGTTTGGACCAAATGACTTGTAAGGTGAGAGCCACCCAAACTTTATATACACTACAACATACGTAATAACTATATCCAATGAGCCTAAAGCATGGCAGTCCATTTGGGAAGCCCAACTACAGATCTTGGATAGGCTTTGGTAAATGTTAGAATTTGGGTTTGGCCTAACTCAACCTTACAAAATCGGCTCGTAGGGTGAGGTTTGTTCAAGCTGTATAAACACTACACAAGTCATATTTCTAAATGTGGGTTTAAATCCACCCTTTCAAGTGATTTAAAACCCGGACCGGTGATCGGTCCGGTAAAGGCACTCCCGTCAGTGGGTCATTGGTTGGATCGGTGGGTCACAAATTGATCCGCGCGACGGTTGATTTGGTCTACAATACAAAATTAAATAATATTTATGACATAATCATAGTAGTCGTAAAATTATAATATATCTGTATGATATATAATTTAATTTAAGGATATTTATATATTTTTTCATTTGAAAGAGTAAACATTGTTGTATAATTAATTATCAATCATTATATAATAATGTACTTCGTACCAAAAAAAGCTAACAAAATATACTACATGCTAATGAGAGAAGAGGCTTGTTTTTTAATTTAAAAGAATGGTGAGGGTGTTAAGTTAATTAGGAATTGATTGAAATCCAAGTTTATATTGAACATGGAGTTAAAAGAAGCCTGGATAACACAAACAAGCCATTGGCCAAATGGCAAAATGCCCCTACCATAGTTGCTGCAGTGTGCGAGTTGGAGTCACGCTCATGCCATTTCTAATAATTATTTTTAAAATTTGAAGCATTATTCATACATCATTGAACTGGACCGCTCCGGTTTAAATCGGGCTAAAAGCATGACCGGTCCAATATGCTAACTGAACCGGACATGGGCCTAGTTCCCAGTTTTTAAACACAGTAATGAATGCAATCTAAATGTTGCAATTGGGCGGCTAGGGGAGGACCATAATGAAGCCGAAATTTCCAAGAATTTTTATTAAATTTGGATACCTAACAAAACTCATCCCCAGGTAAATAATAACAAAGTTGGCAAAAAAGAATAACATTATGCAAAACTCCAGAGTACCTTTCTTTTGATTTCTAAAGAGAGCCCGATACGTACGAGCATCCATTCTCTTAGATTTCACCTGGGAAGTTCCTACATCGTGTTCCCCGTTTTCGTTCACTTCGGTTTCAAAAATCAATTGTTTCATGCTCTTCTCTTTTTGTAGCTTCTGCCTTGAAATTGAACCCAAAGACCCTGCACTTTTAGAATTTGAAGGACTCGAAGAAGAAAGATTCTTAGTTCTTCCAGATCTTATCAAAGGACTTGGTATCTTCTTTTTCTCAACCCTTTCAGACTTTCTTCTAGCTTCAGGAGCTGATAGTATTCTCTTCTCTACCTGCTTGGACTTTTGAGTACTTGAAGAGCTTGCAATTATCTTCTTCAAAGGCGTTTCTCTAGGAGACTTTCTAATACCAGCAGTTCCTAATACATTGAGACGTGATTTGATTTTTGCTTTCTTGCTACTTCGGGTCAGCCTCCGATTACTATTTTTTTTATCCTTAGCACTTTGTCTAGAACGAGTACTACTTACCATTTGCTTAGCAGAATATTTTGACTTTTGAAATCTACAGAGTAATATATTTGATTAGTATCACGAAACAAAAACCAACATACAAATCAATACACAGATATCTATCGGCATGTAGAAAACTAAACTTCATCAAGATTAAGTGTACATTGTGGTACCAACTACAAAGGAATATGTCCCTGATACAATCAATTGAAATCAAAACATTAATCACTATTTAGAGATGTGCCTTTACAAACAACAATAAACTGATATCAATAACATTATTTTCTACCATAAAAAAGCAAATTATAATCTGGTTTTGCGCAACTTGCACAAAGGGAAGACATTAGTCTCAAAAACAAACACAAAATTGATTCTCAATGTATAGAATTGATTCTGATTTCTGACATGTTCGGTTACTCTCTTTCCAAAATCGATTCTACTTGAAACTATAATTTGTAGCTCTTGAGTCTAAAAGTAATTTTTACACTGAAACTTACTGTTCAAGTCAAATTTATCCAAACATAAATCACTTTTAACCAAAATCAATTGTACATAATCAATTCACTTAAAATCAATTTTCTTAACCGCAGAACCAAACATATGCTAAGTGTCTATATCAATCTCCATAAGAAAAAGAATTCTAACCTATATAATTACATCATCTCATGGCAAATATAGAATCTACAACATTCCCCAATTCTCAGAAACTCACAATTCTGAAACACAGTCTCACCTAATATTCCGAATATTCGAACAATGCAGAAAATATAGGGTTTCAATGGATGACTTAACGAAAACAACAATGCACCTAACCCTAAATAACTAAAAATTATAAAAGCGTAAATCGCAGTGTAATGCCGAAAACGCAAATTGTGTGTTCTTCTACCTTTACAAAGAGAGAGAGCGAAGTGGAGAAATTAGTAGTAAAGAGAAGTTTGAAGAAAAACCTCGATCATGGAATCAAGCTGCATGGATGATTTTGGAAGCGTGAATCTTACAGCGACGATGAGAATTATGGTGTTCATTCCTCGTTTGATTGGAGAATAGGTTAAATGTATTTATATATTTCGTGATAAAAGTTATATGGGATTTTTTTTTTGTATATTTTAATTAATAAACAAATCATTTTTTTAAGTAATGTATCCAAATCATATCTTTTATTGATAACAAAAATCATATCTTTCTCTTCAAAGAAATAAAATTATAACATGTATAAAATAAAATCATATCTTACTATGTAAATTTATATTGCTCAATTTGAGGGATTTGAAATGGAGGAGAGATATGTTTCATATTAAATATAACTATATTGTATTTTTATCTAATTTTTATTTAAACATAAATTTAATTTATTAAAATATTTAAAAATATATTATAGATCAGTTTTTATTTTTTATATATATTTTGTATGTTTTTTTTTTTTTTTGACAGAATATATTTTGTATGTTTATATCTCCATATTATTATAATATTACTAAAGAAGATACTAGTTTAAAAAAAATGAGGGGCGATTTTTCATTGTTCATTTCCTAACTTAGATTCTTTTTTTTTCTTCAATTTCATGGATGCAGTGGTGATTGGCGCTGAATTTGGTAGGGAGGACCACGGTTCCATCCCCCATAATTGCGATCGAGAGGGGGCTGGAACCACTTGATGCCATAACTGACCCCCGAACCGGACTAAACCGGTGGTGATAAACCAAAAAAATATATATGTTAGGCCATGGCGAAATCAACTATTCCCTGGAAGTTCTTGGACATATCAGAGAGAATTCCTCCACTACTGAACTGATTGTAAACAACGTTTCTGATATTCTCCTAAGTTAATTAACGAAACCATGCGTAAGGGGATGGATTAGCAATGGTAATTCTCGAGGAGGAGTATCAGTTAAGAGTCGAGGCTTGGAAGCATAACTTACACGGTCGAGTCATCTATCCTAAGGGTTCGGCTCCACTAATAGTTATTTATATTTAATCTAAAATTTAAACTGATAAGCCTCTATAAATCAATTAGCAAATGGGGGATTACTTCTCTAGGTAAGGGATTTTTCAAATTTTCGTTCTCAGCCTTAGAGAATGTTATGAGAGTTAGGTCAATCACCTTATGGAATCTCAATCCTGGCTCTCCCAAGCTCTTTCCAAGGAGTAAAGATTTTAATCCTTCTTACCATAATATTATACTATTTGCAATCAGCTGGAACTGGGATATTGCTTGGATAATTTCAAAGGGAGAATTGGTGGGAGTGGAAACAAAGTAGATAACGTACATCAAAAGAAGGTTGTTGTTGTGAAAGTTTTTGTCCAAGTGACCAATAAGAAATCTAATAAGTTGTCAGAGGGTAATACAACAGAACCTAAGAAACTGTATGATGATACGAATAATGTGATTTCAAATGAGATAGGCAATAATGTTGATTAGAGCGCTTAAAAAAGAGCTTCTTGCTACATCAGCAAAGTAGAATAGCATATCCCCAAGTGGAAGAATATAGTAAATAGGTCACAATTGATAACTTCAATGACAAAGGAGTGGTAATCTTGGAGGCAGAGACACAACCAATTATTAATGTGGAAGAGGATGATTGTAACACTAAAAGCTATATGGATTCAAGTTTTATTGAGGCCACATTGTAGAGTAGAGAAGGTGTTGTTCCTGAGAGTAACCTTGTGCAAAGAAATATTAAAAAGACATGGCTTTCTTAAAAATTTCATGGGATAATTTAGCACTGGATGATACTGTTAGATAGGGCATTGGTGATGGCAGTCCTACAAATATACAATCTAATGAGATAGTTGATACATGTGGATTCCAACAAGTAAGATCAAGATCCAAAACACAAAACAACTTTCTTCCATGAATAACTACATCATTATGTCAAGGCCTAGTAGTACTCACAATTCCAAATGAATTGCTTATTTTGGAATGTGAAAAGTATTGGCAACTCTCCTTAAAAGTTGACTTTAAAAAGGTTTGTTCTCAATAACAAGCCTCGTTTTTTCCTTATTATTGAGCCTTGGATGGATGTTGATAGGTTCCTCTAGAGTTGGCTTAGAAGATCTAATCTCAAATCATTTAATGTTATTAATAGAAATAATCTTAGTTCAAATTTATGGTGCATGTGTGATAATAGTATTGATCTAGATATTGTGGATATTGATGATCAACAAGTTTCCTTGACCTTCAAAATGAATGACAAGCTCATGAGATTATATGTTGTTATGCATCTACTTGTTATATAACTAGAAGATATTTATGGGATAAGTTGCAAAATGTCATAAATGGCATTAACATTCCATGGTGTTTTATTGGTGATTTCAAAACCATACTTGATGTTCAGTAATATAGCAGTTCTAGTATGCGTGTTAGAGGACCAATAGAGGACTTTGCTACTTGGAATGATAACAACCATCTCCTGTATTTGCAAACTTATTGAGATATATTTACTTTGTCCAATGGTAAAAGTGGATTCGGTCATACCCAAAAGGTTGGACATAGCCTTTTGTAGTCAATAATGGGTTGATGTCTGTGTAACTACCTCCTGTTTCACTTTGATGAAAACTGGATCAGATAAATATCCATTGTTTTCGCATTTTAATTGTCATGAAAATAGGTTTAAGTCACAATTTAGGTTTCTCCATATGTGGACACTTCATCAGGATTGTCTCAAATTTGTAGAATCTTCTTAGAACTCAAAGGTTGTTGGATGTCTCATGTATGTGTTATCTAGAAAACTTCAAATTCTCAAGGGTAACCTGAAGGTTTGGATTCAAACCAAGTTAGGCAATATGCAAGACCAAGTCAAGCATGCAAAGTGGGATTCGATGAACATTTGGAGTATAATTAATAGGTCAGACCATATTAATGATTTGCTGAACAAGAGAAGACTACACAATCAAGGTTGGATTATGCTTTGAATATTGAAGAGCTATTATGGAATGACAAGGGTAGAGTGTAGTGACATGTTGAAAGAGATAGAGATACAAAGTATTTTCACAAGCTTATCAAGATAAGGAATGCTACTAAGTTTATTCATTAATTGAAAGCGAGTGACTCCATTATCACAAATCAAAAGCAACTATCTATCTAAGCATGTGGTGAAGCATTACAAAGATTTACCTAAAAATGTTTCTATTTTGCACGATAATTTTTGGTAGAGGAGGTGATACCTCATTTAGTATCTAAACGGACAAACAAGCTTCTAACCATGTTACCTTATGAGGAGGGAATTTATAATTCCATTTTTAGTCTAAGGAAGGATTGTGCAACTAGACCTGGTGGATTTTGGCCTTTATTTTATCAGACTTACTGGAAGGTGATTAAAGATGATTTGCTCAAAACTATCATGCAGTTCTTCAAAGAAAGCTTGAATCTTCCAAATTACAACTCCAACATTGTAGTGTTAATACCTAAGTCCAAAGATGTTGATTGCATTGATCATTATAAGCCCATTGCGATGGCAAATTTTCAGCATAAAATTATCACAAAAATTTTGGCTGATATGCTAGCTATTTTTCTACCCCAGATCATTTTTAAGGAAAAAAAGGTTTCATTCATGGCAGAAGCATCAAAGATTGCATCTACCTAACATCTGAAGTGGTTAATATTCTTCACAAAAAGTTTCTTAGTGGGAACATTGCTATGAAGGTAGACATAGCTAAATTTTTTTACACATTGAGTTGATCTTTTCTCCTAAAGGTTATTCAGCAATTTGGGTTCAATTACACTTAATTCAAATGGATATAATGTATTATACACTCATAAAATGTGTATTTCTTTCAATGGTGGTCTCCATGATTACTTTAATTGTTAGAGAGGGGTGAGGCAGAGTATTATCAAAGTTGACATCTAACAACAAAATTAAGAAGATTAAAGCCTCTAGAGATACAGTGGTTTCTTCTCACACTCTTTATCTTGATGACATTATTCTTTTTAATAAAGGAATTATATCTTCTTTGGACGCCATTGTTGATCTTTTCCTATCTACGTGCTCTGGCTAAGTTTGCAACCCCTCTAAATCCATATTGTATACAGTGTCAATATCAGTTGTTATGCATGGACAGTTGGAAAATAGATTTGGATTCATGATGGGGAATATTCCTTTCATATACCTCGGGGTCCCAATCTTCAAAGGGAGACCAAACAAAGCATATTTTCAACCAATTATTGGTAGAATTAAAAGTAAACTTGTTGCATGGAAAGTATTCCTTTTATTTATAACTGGTAGAATTCAACTAGGAAGGTTTATACTTCATGGAATGATGTTGCATTCTATTATGATTTATTCTTGGCCAGTGAGTTTAATTCAAGATGCAGAAAAATTGTGTCGAAACTTCAATTGGAGTGGAGACACAAGAAAGGAAATTAGTGATTGTGGCTTGGAAGCAATGTTGTAAAGATCTCCAATGTGGTAAATTGGGCTTGAAATCCCTTGGACTGCTGAATGTGGCTACTAACTTGTATCAATGATGGTGCATCTCAAATGCTAGCAAGGATTGAACCAAAGTGTTAAGGGCCAAAATTCTGCATAATGATAGTCTGGTCAAATAACATGTTCCTTCATCAATCTAGATAGGTAGCAATGATTTTATTGGTGAGATGGATCAAAACTCTGCCAGGTTGATTAAGAATGGAAATTGTATTAGCTTGTGGTTGGACAATTAGTGGGGTCAAAGCCTGGTTGTTATCATGCAGGTTCCTCCCAATTTACATCATAATTTCAAGGCCAAGCTTCAGGAAATTATTGAAGGAAATTCCATAAATATGCCTCCAGCCTTGGTTCAGTTGTGTCAAAACCTTCCTCAACGTATTGTATACGTGTTCATCAATCCAGTGAATGAGGATATGTGTCACGACCCGAAAAATACCACGAGTGCATCGCACACTCGAAACACAACAGAGTCGCCACCGATATTTATTTATTCGAAGAGAAAAGGGGAAATATCGAATAAAACCCAAGAAAGAAAATAAATGGTCATCACAACCAAGAGTTGGTTTGGGAGTTAGTTATGCAAGGGAAATGTATTAGCACCCCTCACATCCATCATACTCGATGGTACCCATTTAGTCTGTTTGCAAAAAAATGTTAGCTTAAAAATCTACTTATTAAAGAAAAGGAAAATCTTTTTAGGTTTTTTATTATTGTGCTAGCCAAGACATTGCATCTTGTGCCAACGTATTCCCTCGTGTAATAGGAAAGTTAGGTCATTCGTAGTTCAGGGTATAAAGAACCACGGAGTTTGTTGATTGATTTTAGCGAGATGTACTTGATCGCTTTCAAATGAAAACAGTGCTCCTCGACACATGGATAAAGAATGTTTGCTTCACTACAATAATGGTTGACTGAATCATGGATTTATACAGATTTTGGCCATCATTGCATTCGAGTGGAAAACACTTGATCTTCACATGTGGAAGCATGTTTGCATCGTTGTGAAATAGACTACGTCCATCGTTTGTGAAAAAGTTTTAAATTGAAAAGCCAAGTGGCAAAAATGTTTGAGTGAGTTGAAGTTGTTTTTATGTGGGTGATAAGTATTGGACCACAAGTATAGAGAACAAACGATCCAAATACTAGAAATTGGAGGAATAAAATTGTGTTCAACCATTCATCTTTCATTCCAAAAGTTTTATTGTGAAAAAGGTGATGTGAAACAAGGTTCACTTATTAGGTTTTTGTGCATGGAGGAAAAGTATTAAACCAAAGGTCTAAACAAATGATGATTCGAATATTAGAAATTGGAGGAACAAACCTGTGTTCAACCAATCGTCTCTCACTCAAAGTTTTATTGTGAAAATGCTTTGAAAAAGATAACTCGACATTGGATTGAGGTTTGAGGTTTATTATGAAAGCGGTGTGAATGGATACAAATGGAAGAGGTTGATGGCGATGCGCAAGACAATCGAATTATGAGTGGTGGGTTAGGGCTTGGTATGTGGACAAAGAATGTGAGGGTTTGGTTGATGGTGATGCATAAAACAATCGACTTACAAGGGTTTGAAAATGGTGCTCGATATATAGATCGATTTTATTTTGATGTTATAAAAATGGTTTGATAAGAAATAGCAAAATAAAGTAAATATGCATAGTAAGTACCCAAATCCCAACAAAAATCCTAAATCTTCAATCCACTATTTTGCATCGGTTACATTGGAAGATTACAAGGCTAGAAGGAAAAGTAAATTACCCAAAGGGAAAGAGGTACATTTGACCAGATGAAAAATAAGCACAAGATAACACATGAAAGAAAGAAGAATAAATTAAAACAAAGCAAATATCAACACAAAAAATGAGAAAACATGCAAGATTATGAAAGATTTTGGTTTATTAAGAGAAAATTATTTTGAGTGGTTAAGATTAGCCGAATTAATTAATTAAATCCGATCAAGTCAATTAACTAGGCTAATTAAAAATAATTATCAAGATTAATTGATTAAACATCACTTAATCGAAAATTGAATGTAATTAAAAAAATTAACTAATTAAAACCAATTTTAATTAATTAATTCTGCAAACTAAATATTATTATCTTTTTATTAATTAAAACATTTTTATTATCAAAAACAAGTGAAATAAAAATAGAATTGGGCTCAGAGGGGTGGAGGCCCAAAGTAAATAACAAAAAAACATGCCAACAAAAAGAACCCTGGGCTAGACCAGATTAAGCTGGACCCGAAGCCCTCTTCCTAGGGAATCTCTTTATACACTCATACACCTTCTTAGAGACCTCTGGTGAAAACTCCAAAGTACCCCTAGATTTCGGAGATGCATATGCGAAGTCAACTTTTTTCCAAAAAAAAAAAAGTGACTTCGCACATGCATCTCCAAAGTCACATTGTTTTCCAAAAAATGATGACTTTGGAGATGCATATTTAAAATATGTCTGGGAGAGAATCCATATCAACAAAGCAACAAAGCATAAATTATCATAAATAATCGAAATTACATAGATAGTTCAATAGAAATTTAACGTTACATATTATTATAAACGGGTAGTTCAGGACGGCGCAACATTTTGATAACATATTCTCCCGATCTTTGAAGCTTCGTATCCAACTCGATCGGACCATTTGAAGAAAATTGTTGAAAAGTTGTCCACAGAATCTCTAAATCGTCGTTGTTCTTGAGCTTAAATGGGATGAACTTTACTTTTTCTTCGACGTCAAGTGAAGGTGAACGATACTCAAGCTTGACCACCTTCCGATTTTCTGGATATTGCAAGAGAGGGTTCAATATCAAAATCAGCTCGGCGAACGGGATTTCGTGCTAGAACCTAAATTGAAGCGGCGTCGTGTAACCACTGCTGAAGTTGACAAAAGCAAGGTCAGGATAGGTTTGTGTCATTTCTGATTGTGGCTTGTGATGTTGATGAAAATCTAAAGAGACCATATTTATAGACTTTCGAATTAAGCCTTGATGCTTTTCAATATGCACTTCCGAATTATGCATAACCATAATGATGCCATTATATTATGGTAGAATCAACAGCAACCTAATTTAATCAACATAGAAAAAAATTAAATCAGTAAGAATAAACATTGATTACATTAAATATAGATATATTATACATGTATTGAATCGTATTGGTTTTACATTCATCATGACAATACATTCAAAAAATTATTCGATGACATCCTAAAATGCACTGAACGAATCCCCACCGCTTAATTCTAAAACCGTTAAATTCTTCAATTTCTCCCTATTTTCTTTCCTCTCTTGCTTCATCATTTCTTCGAACTCCACCATCCTTTCAAAAAAGTGATTCGGCCAAGTGTCCACCTATTTTGTATGATGTGTCATCCACTGACATGTCGTAGCCGGAATAGGACACCCCAATTCCAAATAAACTTATACAAAATGGCGCGATCTTACATACCCGATACAAATGATGCATCCGAACGGGTCTATAGGTGGACGACTATGAAGTGGGAAAAATGTCTCTGAAAATCCAAATCTCGCCAGATCGACACACACCTTGTCATACACACTTGCTATAAGATGGCACATATCAGGGAAAGAAATCCACTTTGAAACGGGTGCGTGAGCGGTAAGATATGGAACAATGGCATCATGAATTTTATCAAAGATGTCTTTAGTCTCATAAATTCGGGTGTAAAGTTCCCTATGCATCGTCAATTCCAAAATAAGTGTTCGACGAACAAGAGTGTGATTCCATTCTCCTTTACCGAGTAAATTGGCAACGACTCGATACCCGCAGTTACCATCGGTCCCCACATCAACCATATTTTCAGTTATAAGGACGGTTGGAAATGTGTTGAACAACTTGATACTTTCGTGATGAGTCCGAAATATGTCACAAACAGTAAAGTTGCCCTCACAAGCTCTGAACCTTGAAACGTATTGGTTATCATTCAAAAGTTTCAAAAGTTGTTGCATTTCCGACCTAAGACCTTTTTTCACGATGTTAAGTTTGTAACGTTCATTGTATATCTGTGTGATATTTGAAACACTTCATGGCCTTTTTGTTTCAAATCGGTAAGTATGTTTCTCGGCGCAACTTTGATTATCGATAACTCTGAAATAGATTCCTTCTCTTAGGGATTAAGCTGACACACAATTGGATGCCCTTGTAGCTTGGTGTCCAACGCATGATTATGAATACCGCAAACGATAATAAAATGCCACAAACCATCAACCCTACAAGATACGCGCAATTTAAAAGGACATAAACATTTTCTCGATCCTGTGTCATCATGTTTAAACTTTTGAATTTTTGGAACATATTTCCCACCTCTCTCGCATGTCATCACAATAAATGCTTGCCTTCTACTAGTGCCATTGTCGGACCTTGCTATCACAATGCCGAAGCCAAGTTTACTAGCTTCAATTCGGTTCCACTCAAGCAAGTGTTGACGAGAAGTGAAAGTCATTTCATTTGTAAAGTCTTGTCGAACATCTATTGCTACGACAATCGTTTTAACATCGCCATTCACCTCATTTAGCATAGCATCTCCGTTGACCTCCTCTGGAACATCTACACCATCTCTGAAAATGTTATCGGGGTGCACCATACCTAACACGTGCATAAAACATGAATTCTGTTAAAAAAATGAATTCTGTAACAGACATGTTTTCGAATATGTACATCCGAAATAAGTTTGGTGGATTTTGGAAGTGCATATCCAAAGTGACGCAGTTTTCTTCTCCTACAAATCAGAACCAATTCAAGCAAATGAGAGATGAAATAAGGAGACTTTACCTTAAATTGTAGCTTTCTATGCTCTCTTTGTTATGATCAACCACTTGAAACTTGGTTTGGAGACGAAAAAAGGATTGGAATTGGATGAGGTTTTGGAGAGGGCTTTGGTTTTTTAGTGAAAGAAAATGAATGAAATAGTGATAGTAGTAACAATGTATAGAAAGGGTATTTTCGAAGACACATATTCGTAAATACCTGTGACATTTTAAATCTAACGTTTAAATAATAAAACGTTTGAAAAAGGTCATTTCTGATGTGCATATCCGAAAAATCTTGAAAATATGAAAAAAGATGTGTTCGAAGATGCATATTCAAAGGGTATTTTGGGGTTTTCGGGGGTGTTTTCACCTTATATGGGTGTACAAAGAGATTCTCCTCTTCTTACCCAAACGAGTTAAAAACCCTATATCAAACAAACTGCCTCTTCTCCAATCTTTTTGTTGTTCCATTCAACGTAATCTTGAGAAAGCCGAACAAAATAGAGAAACCGCATCTATTAACTAGAAAACAGTTATCAATGTGTTATCTAATGCAACCTTAATAACACTTTAAAAGTGTTGCATATGCATCAAATGATAAACACGCATGGTATTATTACACACAATAAGAATAAAATTTTACAATAAGTTGATTATGCTTGGCAATGTGAAAATCGAGAAATATACGTGAGGTGATATATGATTAGGGGTGCGCGTGATCAGTTATACCAAATCATAACCATTTTCAAATCATAACTACATTTATATCAAAACTGGTTATAAAATCGGTTATAAATTTGGTTAGGATTATATAACCGGTTTTTTAAGAAAATCCAATTTTAAAAATATTTTTTATTTTAAAAATTAAAATTTTTATTATTGAATTAAAATATTTGAATTAATTTTGGATTTTGGATAGTAACCAGATTATAACCGAATCTAAAAATAACTTAACTGGTTAATAATCATTTAATTATATCCAGATTATATGAATGGATAACCAACAAATAATAAATAAATCGATTAATAACCATTTAATTATATCCAGATATTTCAATTATACTCTTTTATTTACTATCACATTTTTCAAAATTGAATTTTTTTTGTACCCCTACATTAATTTATCGAAACACTTGATAAAAAAATTTTGATAATTAAATTTTAATTTTTTAATGTACCAGAATAATTGAAAAAGGAGTTATGGTAGAATTTTTTAAAATTTTTTATATACCGAAATACTTGAAAAAAAAAGTTTCGATAGTCAAATTTTAATTTACAAAGTTAATCAATGTGTTCCAGTAATTTTCAAATTGCTTACCAAAAGACTTAATTAATACGTTCCGATTGTTTTACAACTTTTTATTAAAGTGTTCTGGTAATTTATTTATTTATTTTCAAAATTTTATACTTTAGACAACGGTTTAAAACCATGACTAAAGTGATGTATTTTGTAATACAACATAAGCTAGAGTGTAGGCAATTAATTTAGACAACGATTATCTTGTGTAGTTAAAGTCTTCCAAAATTAAATTAATTATATTTTTTTTCAAAAGATAACATATTTTTTTCAAACATAAATTATTTATTTAAGGATATTTTAATCAAATTAAATAAATTGTAGGAGTAGGAGAATAATTGTTGGGGATATGAAGTAAAATTTTCATATGATTATTCTCATCGCATTAGCATCATTCACTAAGTTCACTAAGTCATCTTCTTTTTATTTATGAATAGGGATTGTGCACCATTGCACCAATATCACTTCTTTCAAATGAACAATGAGGGAAATCAATTCTAAACTTGTACTCTTAATCACAAATGAAAGTGGAAAGATAGTAGGTGTTATCCTCGGAGTGATTTTTCTTAAGGTTATGTTTGGGAGTTTGGAAGGGGAGGGAGGGGAGGGCTTTGAAAAGTAAGAAGAATTGGGTGAAAAAGATAAAAAGATTTTGGATAGGAGGGTTTTGGAGGGTTTGAGTTTATTTATAACACCAAAAACCCCATAAAATGGGGGAACTCAAAAATTGTATTGAAGGAGGGTTTTAGAGGGTTTTGAAGGGCTTGCATAAATTTTCTAAATATCTTCTATGTTGTTATAATATTCTGAAAATTAAAAATTTAGTAATGATAATGACTCTTTTATCATTTTAAACAAAATCATTTTTTTTAAAAATGTCAAATATTTTTCTATATTTTTTTTAAATTTCATTTTTGGATGCCTTCCCCCCCTCCCCTCCAAACTCCCAAACATAGCCTAAAACAAAATCTTAACCAGTCTTTTTCCAACAAATTTGCAAGGAGGAATTAAATTAGTCTCTTTACCAATGATTATTAATGAACATATATTCTAACCAAATGGAAATTTCCCATATAGTCCATATTTGAATTAGATGGAACATTTCATCATTTGATATCGTTGAATAACAAGAATTTAATGGCAATAGCACTTAATCTTGTCTCACATAATGCCAACCCCACCATATATCCAACTCATTATAAGCCAAAACCTAATAGCTATACTCTCCCTATAAAAGCCATTCAAGTCTCTTCTATCTTCTCCACACAAGACCACATAGCAAATCCAGATCATGAAGCTTCTGGCAATTGCACTTGTGTTTGTGCTAGCAACCACTTGTATGGCAAATGATAAAGGAAATTTAGTGTCACAAATGTTTGAAAATCATCAAGGCGTGGAAGGTGGTCGTAACAAACTCATTGATCAGAATAATCGCCATCGTCGGAAGAACTCTGGCAAGCCTGGTGGAACTAGCCGGTTTGGCATCAATGACGATAATGATCATCATTATATTCCTCGCAAGGATTATGGCACGCATCCTGGCAATGAATGAAATTGTCTCCCATGGTGAAGAAGATATGTATAATATAAGTGGTAGTGTTTGATTATAAATCGGTTTGAATAAATGTTTTATGTATAACCGTTTATATTTAAGTCCACATAATCTACTTTTTATATAAATAATAAGAGAAAATGGGTGATGCACTGACAGTGTAAAAAAATTTTACACTGTCAACCAATCACGACCATGAATCAGGACAACTCAGACTGTAATTTTAAAAAAATTTATATGACATGGCAAAACGATTTGTTTATTGGATGACAGTGTAAAACTTTTTTACACTGTCAGTGCACTACCTTTAACCTCAAATAATAAAATAATATTAAAATTATTTTCGTAGAAAATGTAAATTATCTTGACCATTGGATTTTATAAACTAGAGTACCCATCATTGCCATGTATTATGCTTTTGAAGATGATCTAGGAATGGTTGCTTCCTTCTTTGATTTACAATAGATCAAAGAGTCTTCTAGAGGATAAATATTTGTATAGAAACACACCTAAATTTATATTCTTATAAATAACTAATAAGGAGAGAAATTTTAAATTTATTTTAAATTTAATTTTTTTTTAATTGTAATTATGGGGTGATGATGATAATGGATGAGAGAGAGAAAAAAATTATTTTTATTTTTTAATTAATAAAAAATTGTGGTTGGTTGTTTGTAAAGTTATGTGTTATGTTTATTTCTATGCAAGCATTTTACCTTCCAAAGGAGATGCAAAATTCGCTCACTAATTTAGGTGTATTTGGGCATGTAGTTCATTTAGAATTCGAAAAACTTTGAGTTATATATTTGACTTAAATGACAAAAAATTATTTAATTGAGAGTTTGGAGATGTTGACTACGTTAGGGATAGAATTGAGAGAAAATTCACTAGTGGAAGCTCTCAATTCATAAGCAAAAATCTTATATCTTAGGCTAGTAAGAGACAAGCAACTATTACTTTATCTACTGCAGAAGCATGATACATCTTAGCTGCTAGTTGTTGCACAACTACTCTGGATGAAATATCTGTTGGAAGAGTATCAAATATGTGGCAGTAGTATTCCAATTTTCTGTGATAATATTGTTGCTATTTGTTTGACAAAGAATCATATTCAACATTCTAGAACCAAGCGCATAGAAATAAAACATCATTTTATTAGAGATTATATTCAGAAAGGTGTGATAGATATATTGTTCATTGATATTGATCGTCATTGATACTTTTGATATAATATAAGGAAAACTCCCACCTTAAAAAATTAGATGAAGGGTCTAATTGATTGGATAATTAGTTTAGATTTTCTAATTGATAAATATTGCTTCTTAATAGTTTGTAATTGCTAGCAATGGTTTTAAGAAGATTTGAGAAAAATATATTGAGTTGTAAAAAGGTTTTAGTGTGCGTGTTCATCGCCTTACTATCGCAAGATTTCTATTGCTTAATTTACATTCAAACTGACCAAATACAAGATAAAAATACCAAGTGCAAGATCAGACAAGCTTTCAAATCTTCAACTCCTTTTAATAAATTGATTTGTTTATTTTTACCTTTTCAAATAGGAACTTGATTACTTTGTTTTGAGCTTGCTTCTTGACTGATTATACTTGACTTATCTTTTTTATTTATTTAGTTGTCATCATCAAAACCTTTAGAAAACTTTAACTTGCATGTTACTTAGAACCACAATGTCCTCGTTATCAATCTACACCTCAATATTTTCAAATTATCAACGATCTTGTGTCATTTTCTCCATTATGTATTTGTTCTCTACCATTAGGATCGAATAAATTTTTTATTTCAAATACAACCCATGAGGTAAATACTTGTTAGAACAAGATTTGGTTTTGCATCCAATCCTAAAGTTTTGACGATAATATTACATATATTTTTTAGGTAACAATTTTGTATTCTAATGGTTTCTTGAGTGTGCAGATTCACTATTTTGATTGATTAAGGATTGCTATCCAGAAGATCATCAGAATCATCGTTAACACACGTCAGAAGAACTATTCCTTTAATTTTTAAAGTGACATCAACAGTTCTGAAGAATGTTGAATGCTCATCAGAAAAGGTTTTTGAAGCTGTTTTTAAAGATAAACTTTTATCAGATCAACAGTCAAGATTTCAAGGCTCATATAAGTTTTTTCTTCTAGCTCAGAAATCAAGACACATCGTTCAAATAAGTTGCTGCTTCAACTCTGAAGACTTCATTCTGACTCTAAAGACTAAACTCTCTTGGGACGTCTATGTCACCTGGTCTCTTCCATGCTCTAAACTACTTCAGATTGGAAGTACACCGCAAAGAAGAATGATCATAAACTTACACTAGAAGCTAAATAGTATAACAATACACTATCTTCTCCACTACTACAAGGACGTATGGTACGAACCCGATTTTGGTGTACTCTTTCTCCCCCACGTACTTTTTGGAGTCGTTACATCAGCTGCAAGAAAAACTACAACTTGTCCTTCTCAACTGTCATATTTATGAGACTATACATATGAGACAATATCCATTTGAAGATGCTGCCATTTTACATGCTACTCTAGCTATATTTTCAAACTCAGCATACAAACTTCAAAAAGAAAAAGAGAAATAAATATCATTAGAGAAATTGCTCTAAACACCACGTTATGAGAAATCCAATTCTTATAATATCTAGAACACAAGAATTGTTACTCATTAGATTGTGTTATTAATTGTTCTTAAGTTTTTGTTTACTTAGAAGCAATATCTTGTAAATATTTAATTTGTAAATCTGTTGAGATTTGTATTCCTCAAGTGACTAGGTTGTTAGTCTAAATACTTGAGAGGGCTAAGGTGTCTTTCTATACTCTTAGAGGTTGTGTGTAATTTTTCAAGATTAGTGGATTAAGTCCTTTTCTAAGACGAAATCACCTTGGTGGGTGGACAAGATTAGCCTTTTCTAAGGTGAACTTGTATAAACCAAACGTGTCAATCTTCCTTCATTTCTTATCTATCTCATTAATTATGGTGAATAGTTTTTCTAGAAGAAAAAGCTTTTAGAAAAATCAATTCAAACCCATCTTTCTTGTGTTTTTCTCAACCTTCAACTGATATCAGAGCTCCGGCTCTATTGTTGATTTCTATATGAAATACTTAACCATGTAGAGAGGTCAAGTGTGAGAAAAACTTCTAAATGGCTGCCGCTGCTAACACTCATGAAAGAGATAGTTACAATGTTAAACCTCATGTCTTTGATGGAGAAAGATTTTACTATTGGAAAGATAGACTAGAAAGTTTCTTTCTAGGATATGATATTGATCTATAGGAGATTGTCACAAATGGTTACGAAGCACCTGTTATTGCAATTAGTATTCCCATTCCCCTAAAAAGAATGAATGATGAACAAAAACATGAGTTCAACAATCATCACAAGGCCAGAACCATTATTCTCAATGTTATATCTTAAAATGAATATGAGAAAATTACAAATAAAGATACAACAAAGGGAATTTTTTATTCGTTAAGAATGACACATGAAGGCAATGCTCAAGTCAAAGAAACTAAGGCATTGGCCTTAATTCAAAAATATGAGGCTTTCAAGATGGAAAAAGAAACTCTTGAGTCTATGTTTCAAACCTTGGATACAAGACTCAGGTTTTTGGACAAAGGTTATATTACTGCTGATCATGCTAAGAAGATAATTAGAAGTCTACCCAAAAGATGGAGACCAATGGTCAATGCACTGAAGCTATCTAAAGTTCTGAATAACAAAACTCTTGAGAAGCTGGTTAGCTCTCTCAGAATTCATAAAATAGAGCTTGAATAAGAAGAGCCCGAGAAAAGCGGAAAATTAGTTATTCTAAAGTCTAGATCAGAAAGGACTAAGTCAAAAACGAACAAAGTCTTCCAAGCTGAAGAAGTGGAAGATTCTGACGATGAAGTTTTTGATGATGAAGATGAATTATCACTTATGTCCAGAAGAGTTAAGAAACTATGGTAGAAAAGAAAAAACAAATTTTTAGGATCCAGAAATATAGGAAATCATCCAAAAACATCTGGAAAAGGAAGATCAAGTAAAGAAGTTACGTGCTACGAATGCAAGGAGCAAAGACACTACATAAATGAATGTTCAAAGCTCAAGAAAGAAAGCACCAAAAAAGAAAACTCCAGAAAAGGAAGTTTCAGTGGCGAGAAGAAAGGTATCCACTACAACACGGAAGGGCTTTAAAAGCGCTTTTTATGGGCTTTAAAAGCGCTTAAAAGCGCTGTGAAAGACAGCGCTGGCGTAGGTAACAAAAGCGCTTCAGAAAGCGCTCTGGTAGGCCCCCCTATGAGAGCGCTTTTCTGGAAAAAGCGCTCTGGTAGGCCCCCCCTATAAGAGCGCTTTCCTGGAAAAAGCGCTCTCGTAGCCCCCCCTTTAAGAGCGCTTTTTCCAGAAAAGCGCTCTGATAGCCCCTCTATGAGAGCGCTTTTTCTGGAAAAAACGCTCTGATAGCCCCCCCTATAAGAGCGCTTTTCCAAAAGCGCTTTCGTATGTTGCGTTTTTTTTTTTTTATGCTTTTTTATTAATCTTTGGCAACGCTTTTACTAAGAAGCGCTTTAGTAGGTGGACCTTTAAGAGCGCTTTTTAAAAGCGCTGTCGTTGCTAAATGAGGTATTTTAATGTGCAGCCTGTAATTTATTCCTCCCAGTCGACCTGTAATATTTTCGACCTGTAATATGTTTTCAACCTGTAATATTTTCGACCTGTAATTTATTTTCGACGATATTATTTCAGCCATCAGTAAGACAATATATATACTAATATAATACCATTATAATATCCAAAATTATATATATACATCATTACAACATCAATAATATTATAGTTCAAATCGACACAAATCCTACATGAAAAATTGTTTAATATAAAATTGACATAAATCCTCTTTTATTTCTTCCAACTTAAGTCTCGGGTAACCAGCAGCACGGAATTCGTCAAGGTACTACAAAACAAAAACATAATATGAATGATATATTTAGTTAAATGTAATAAATTATATGAAATTATCTTAAGTTATAAATTCATACCGTGAGCGGAATCTCTAATTGATTCGCCTGAAGGATTTCTTTCATAAACCTCAAAACAAAGTATCCGCAATCGTAACTGTTTCGCTGTTGCGGACACTACATAGAAAAACAAATAAGATTCTATAGTTGTCTTGTTTTATCAAGTAGCATAAATATTATAAGCAAAATTGTGAAAAATAATATACCTGCACTTGGATCCAAGTAATGTTGTTAGATTTAGTCCGGGATACATGTGCGTCCCGTTGACTTCGGAACACTTGTATTGATCTAATTAACAAATATATAAAAGCATATGTTTAGATCAATCCCACAAATAAGTAAATATATAAATATACACGAATATATATTTAGAACGATCCCACTTACAAATCAACGATGTCCTTCATAGCCGGATAATTGGTCCATTCACCATTTACCGAATTCAGATAATACACGACTTCCCTTATAGGGTTGATAGCAAGCAGCAACCAGTGTGCTCTATAAATTAAAACAATAGGTTATATGAAAATTTTGCTATACACAAAAGAAACAGAGATTAGATGAACAAAGAATGAGAAACTAACCCTATTGGTCGGATATTATACGCCCAAAGATGCAGACTTTATGTATTGCCGGTGGACATGAATCTATCGACTAAGCGCTGTCTAACTGATTCCGGTTCCGAAGCAATTATCATTCCGCTGCAATGGGCGGAAGACACGAAACGGAATCTGTTAGACAATGGATTCCCGCGCAACACTCTGTCATACAACAACCTTAAATAAAAACATAATAAACATTAGATTATTTTCATTGAAATGTGTAAATAAATTATATTGTGGGACTAATTAAATAATATATCGGATGAGTGAATATTACCGGATGTATGAGTGCATATTACTGACGCCTAGTTGATCATGCCTAAAAATCTCTTCCAAGTCATCAATTGTAATAAGTGACTTGAATTCAATACCGAAGACACTTTCATCCATATCGATTTCACGTAAAGCACCATCCTTCAAATCGGACATATCAACCATTGTTGCGAGCGTCGACCGGTATCGAGGCACAAAAGCACCGCCTTTTTTTGTCGCGGGCTTCGGAGGACCAGTGGGTGGTACGCTACGAACTTGCTGCGTCACTTGTTGTGACTCCCGAGCGGATGCCTAAAAATCATATAAGTTAGGTAAAATATAAAATCATGCAGATTTAGATTCAGATTATATATTAACACTTTAAATGTACCTCTTTTAGTGATGCAACAGACTCCTCCTCCTGTAAAATCCCTTTACCCTTAATTGCGGGTTTTATAGGAGCAGTCTAAAATTAAAATGTAAAAAATAATTAATAAACGGTTTAGAATTGACATTTGAAAACTAAATGATTCATAATCGTTTTCAATATACCTCATCACTAATGGTAATGAGCTCCGAGGGCCATGCAACAAATGATCCTATTGCATATCGCAGCAATGTCGTCTCTGAGACCATGTCAGGTACCGGTAGCATCACATCATGATCTACTACAACATCCACCGATACTTTCAGGTGTCCATCCGGGAGCGGTCTATGGTGAAGTAAATCTCCCACAGTGTTGTGCACTTTTCCCTTGCCAACTACTCGATAATACGGTGCGGATAAGTATAGTTGGCAAGAAGAAATGCCCTAAACCAATAGTAAATATAAAGTCATTATCGTTGATAAAATAGAACAATTTGTAAGGAAAAAAAATTATAATTACCTCGGGAAATTTCCTTTGACAGTTGATACTAGCCTTATCACTAGTTTCTTTCACCGATAAAGTGTTGCACTTTTCTCTCATATACATCTCTTTATCTCTTTGCAATTCAGAGACTTGTGCTTGCAATTCCTGCAACTTTTGCAACACTTCTTCATTGGTAGGATTTCTTCTCCTAGGACTCTTGTAAAAAGAGGTTGGAGTCACACCATGACCCTTACCCCTCACCCGACCGGGATACTCAGGAGCATCTAGTGGTCTACTAAGTACGCTCCCCTCACCGGTGGATGCCGATTGCGACAAGGTCTCCTGTAATTCATTTACATTAAAAAATCATTTATATATTAAAAAACATTTGATTTAATTAAAGACACAGTATTATACTTACACATTCAGTAAAAACTCTCTGAACTTCGGGATCGACAGCTTGATTCTTGCCCACACGAGCTTCCCTCCACAACACATGTACAGGAAGTGAGGTTTCCTCACTTTTAGTCTCCTCTAACTATGCATTGACACAAATGATAAAATCGTCAAATAAAACACATTTAGACAATTAATTAAAACGCATTTCTATTTACTTACAATTTTATCCTCCAAGCGTGCATATCCCAAACGCCCTTTTTTGTATGGATATGCGGGTTTTGATGCTCTCGCGCTATTTGTGACACTCCTTTTCCGAAAATCTTCATCTCTTTGATTTACAAACTTAACCCAATCTTCTTCATCAATGAAGATCTCATACTTTTTTGGCCGTCCCGACGCCTCTTCAAGAAAGTTTCCATCTTTATCCTTAAGATAGTTATTTGTCAAAAAAGCTTTCCACCCTCTATATCTTTTTCCGGCCAAACTAAGTATGTAGCGTCTACGCTCATCTGGTATGTCAAAAGTCCTCTGCAAAAAAACATACGCATAGTGTGTTAGTATAAGTAATGTAAACAATTTATCGTCAAGATAATAACAACAACCATATATGGTATATACCTGAAGCTCTTCCCAAATCGCTTTTTTTTTTCGCATCCAAGTCTTCGCTTTTTAGATTCCATTTAGCTACGGAGACTGGAATATGCATACGAACAAGTGTACCAATGTAACTCGTCAAAATAGTATAGTTACATGTAAAGAAGTCGACAAACGGATACATGGTTCAAAAGTTATGTACAAAACGAGAATATGCACCAAAATTGAATAAGTACTATACTATTGATTAAAACAATCGGTACAAATTGAATAAAACAAATTAGTCGGAATATGTATACTATTACCTTTATCACTAACGTCTCTTTCTTTTCTTGGTAGGACTGTGTTCTACGCGTCTCTTAACAACGCGGACGGTTGGATTGATCCAAATACCCTCATTATGATCATTTCTAGTACAAGATTCATTCTCATTTTGATCGTTTCTTGTACAAGATTCAATGCCAACACCAATATCACCTTGATCTTCAATGTTTTCATCAACTATTTTGTTAGATAAAAGCACTATAGACCATTTCGTACTTGTCGGATCATTGACATAGAACACTTGTTTAGCTTGAGAGGCTAGAATGAAAGGCTCATCTTTGTACCCTACCCTATTGAGATCCACTTGCAAAAATCCTGACTTATCCATTCATATGCCACTATTATTTTCAACCCACTTGCAACCAAATACAGGAATCTGAAACTTCGCGTAATCAAACACCAAAATGCGCTCGATAACCCCAAAATATGACAAATTTGCAAATTTCGAATTTAAGTCATTCGCACTTGATATGTGCATTGCTTCAGCTACCAAGGTAACACCACTATTTTGCATAGTACTTTTATCATCCTGTTCTTTGGTATAAAATGTGTATCCATTAATAGCGTATGCGCTATAAGAAAGCACAATTACAGTTGGACCACAGGTTAAACATCTCAACCTATCTGTTACTGAAGCAGAATCTGAATGATACTTTGAATAAATATGATCCCTAAACCACGGTATGAAACTTCGATTGTGCTCTCGTACTATCCAGTTCTCATTTCTATTTGGATTTAAATCTCGGAGAACAACCTTGTGCATTTCAACATACGGCTCAACCTCAATCTCATTGTGCAGAACATACAAGTGCGCTTGATCCCGTTCGACCATTGATATTGTCACAACTTTATTTCCAATTAGCCTTTTTCCTTCTTTTTTTTCGACAATATGAGATTTGGGGAGTCCAATTGATTGAACATTTGACAGATATTCAGTACAAAACTCAACCGCTTCTTCAACAACGTATCGTTCGGCAATACAACCCTCCGGTCGACTTCTGTTTTTCACGTACCCTTTTAATATTTTCATATAACGTTCAGCAGGGTACATCCATCTCATATAAGCTGGTCCGCACAGTTGTGTCTCTTTCACAAGATGAACGACTAGATGAACCATTATGTCAAAAAACGAGGGAGGAAAATACATTTCAAGATCACATAAAGTAACAACTATCTCTTTTTGCAATGTTGGTAAGATCGCGGGATCGACCACCTTACTGCAAATTGACCTGAAGAAGAAACACAGCTTAGTTATTGCGCTTCTTACTTTTTCTGGCAGAATAGAACGTATACCTATTGGTAAAAAATGTTCCATTATAACATGACAATCATGCATCTTCAAACTCTTTAACTTGAGGTCTTTCATGGACACAAGTCTTCTAATATCTGAAGAGTAGCCTTCTGGAACTTTAACTTCACTGAGGAACTTACACAATGTTTTCTTCTCCTTTCTAGATAGAGTGTAAACAGCAGGTGGCAAATATGTTCGTCTTCCTTTCGTCACGGGTCCCAATTCAGTTCTCATTCCCATGTTTACCATGTCCTTCCTTATGTTAAGGCCATCCTTAGACTTTCCTTGTATATTGAGTAACGTACCTATGACGCTGTCAAATACATTTTTTTCAATATGCATAACATCCAGGAAATGTCTTACGTACAACGACTTCCAATATGGAAGTTCAAAAAAAATGGACTTCTTCTTCCACCCACCCTTGACAAGTGAATGTGCAAAAGGCTTGCCAAACTGAGTGCTCACATCTTTCACCTTTTCAAAAATTTGATCACCTGACAAAAAAGGCGGGGCTGTACCATGTTCGGCCTTTCCGTTGAATGCTTTTCTCCACCCACGATAGTGATGATTAGAATTTAAGAATCTACGATGGCCGAGAAAGACATTCTTCTGACAAAGCTCCAATCGTGTCGTATCGGTTTCATCTTCGCAAACGGGACACGCCTTTTGACCTTTATTGCTGCACCCGGATAGATTTCCGTATGCTGGAAAATCATTAATTGTTCTAAACAACATCGCCCTCAAGTTGAAACTTTCCTTCCTATACCCATCGTAAACCTCCACACCGTTGTCCCACAAAAACTTTAAATCTTCGATTAACGGTGCCAAGTATACGTCTATGTCATTCCCTGGTTGTTTAGGCCCAGAAATTAGCATAGATAACATCATGTACTTACGCTTCATACATAACCACAGAGGTAGGTTATAGATCATAAGAATCACAGGCCATGTGCTATGTGAGATACTTTGAATACCATGCGGGTTCATTCCATCAGTAGACAATGACAACCGAAGGTTTCTTGCTTCTTTTCCAAATTCAGGATAATCAGTATCAACTTTCAACCATTGTGGTGAGTCTGCCGGATGTCGCAACTTTCCATCAATAATTCTTTCATCTGCATGCCAAGTCAAGTGTCTTGAATCGGTCTCACTACAATACATGCGTCTAAATCTCGGAATTATAGGAAAATACCATAAGACTTTAGCAGGAGACAACTTTTTCTTATATCGAGGGGCACCACATTTAGGATACTCATTCAACGCTGCATACTCGTTTCGAAACAAAACGCAATCGTTTGGATATGCATGTATCTTATCATAGCTCATGCCAATAGAGGACAACATCTTTTTGGCTTCATACGTTCGATTGGGAAGAACATTATCCTCTGGTAGCATATCTTTCATAAGGGCTAATAACTCTGTGAAACTTTTATCCGACCATCCATTGTCCGCCTTTAAGTTGTACAACTTTAACACCGCAGACAATCTTGTGAATTTTGAACAACCATCATACAACGGTTTCTCTGCATCGCTTACCAACCTCTCAAACATTTTGGGACAATCCGCAGGATCTTCTTCAAGCGCTTCTACAATCTCTTCGACTCGATCGCAATCGTATGTGTCTGTGCAATCGTCGTTTGAAGCATACTTCCTATTACAACTCGACTCAGCATTCCCGTTACTTTTCTCACCATGCATTGTCCAACATGTATAACTTCTATCAATTCCAAACCGTAGTAAATGGGATGCCAACTTATTCCCGTCAAACTTACCCCCATAACAGCAACCCAAGCAAGGACACGGCATTCGAAGCGGGTCTTTGGAGTGCGCAACCACAAACTCAACGAATTCCCATACCCCTTTCTCGTACTCTTTCGACAATCGGTTTGAATTCATCCATGTCTTATCCATGTCTTAATTAAGCTAAACAAATGCTTCTTGGTTTCTCTATCAGGTACTAAGGAATTCTGTCAAGATAATAAATAGTTATCATCATAATAGAATACCTAATCAGAATACCTAATCAAAATACCCGATTTCTTAAAGAAGACATTACCTTATTTCAAGGTAATATAAGTCCACAAACCAAAAAATTGGTTGAGAGACACTAAATTGATATTAAAAAGAACCATAAACAATAAACTATAAGCAGAAAATAACAAACTATAAGCAAGAAGAAAGGGATAGTAACCTGAGTTAGACTTGATGTGGGAGATGGGTAGGTTTGAATCGGCGTTGTACAAGTAGAAACCAGAGACTTCAAAGTAACTGTAAAATTAAACACACACACACACGATGCAGTTAAATAATATGATTAAAATTATAAAGTCCAAGACCATTTTATAATTAACCTACTTCTAGGGATTTTACTAAAACTGTTTTAGCAAGCAATTCAAAGACAATAGGGATTTTACTGAAACTGTTTTAGCAAGCAATTCAAAATCCTACCATTGCACCATACTGATAATTGGAATAGTAAAAAACACAAAAGGATAAGTTCAACAAATCAAATAGAAGTAATTCCAAAAATTTAAATATTATTTTTCATATATCAAATGAAACATATCAGTTATTATTTTACCATATCCTTTTCAATTAAAAGCACTTCTCAAATTGTATTGGCATAATCTGAAAAAATGAGTTTGTTTCACCTCCAAAGTCTAATATAAATTCTTGCACTCATCCATATTTTCTTTCATCAAACAATGTGAAGAAACTAGAAAACCAAATCAAGAAATAGGCTACTAACCCTTAGCTAGTAGTACTTCTTAGATACACTTATCTAAACAAAAAACTACTACAAGAAATGATTCCATAAAAAGAATCTGCAGCAGTCACCCAATACATCGATTTAGACATTATTAAAAGTCCTATTCCTGTAGTAGTTTTTTATGATTATGAGCCTATTCCTGTTTTCAAACAGCATTTTCTCTGGATAAAAATGTGACCACTATCGCCTAATATTCAAATATTTTTGCCCCAATGAAATCATAGTAAATGAGTAAAGATATTAGTGTCTAGTAGATTATCGATCTCTACAACCAAGTGATCCATTTTGTACATCAATCATTATAAACTAAACTACTGGGTTTAACCCATAAAAAAACTAAGTAATTCAGTACAAGTTCTAACCTTCTAATGCATATAACGAGAAACTTGATGTATTAGATAGCATAAAAGTATTCATAAGAATCATAACTATTAACATACCTCTGTCCTATAGCGTGTATCAGCTGGTGGAATCTTAAGTCCGGCCTTCCAGTCTTGAGAACTAACATAGGAAAAACAAATAACAATAAGGATAACAGAACAACTTATTTCCTTTTGAAAGAATATAACCACTAAAATAAAGTTTCATCCAATAGTAGACTTAATAAATTTCATTGAGCTAATTTCCAAACTATAACAAACTCATAATAACGTCACTCCTTAATATAAAAAATTAGAATTGGAATAAGGAAGCAATAGCCAAGATTGAGCACAATATCAACTCATATTAGAATTGGAGTATAAACAATCAAAAGATTGCAAGGGTATAATAGGTTCAGCAAAAATAAAGTAATTCATATATCAAATTAAAGCACCAAAACCATGGTCTTCCACAAAAAAAGTAACCAAAGGATGCTAATTACAATGGTCAATTTGTGGATGATGGCAGTATTATGGTTTTTAATGGCTGAATAGCAATTTAAAATAGCATGATTATGCAGAGCAGCACCAACTTTAAACAATCAGAGCGAAAATCGTGAAAAGATGAGAGAAGATTTACCTCAAAATGAATTCAAAGTTGTTGTTGGTGAGAGGACTTGTAACTCCACGAAGCGAATTCGAGCAAGGTGAGATTTCTGTGAGTTGCAATTTTCCAATTCAGAAGAAATTAGGGTTACAAAAATGGGGCTAGGGTTCTTTCGTAAGTTGAATGGAGGATTTTCGTAAGTTGAATGGAGGATTTTCGTAAGTTGAATGGGGCTAGGGTTCTTTAATTTGCAGAAGCCAAGGGATTTTCGTCGAGAGAAAGAGGGAAGACAACAGTACTGGAGAAGAGAAAGTGACGAGAGCGCAAAACTAATTTCAGTATATTAATTTCAATTTTAATTAAATTAAGGCAACCAGAGCGCTTTAGAAAAGCGCTTTCATATATACCCACTATACCAGCACTTTTATCCCAAAAGCGCTTTAGTAGACAGCCCCCTATAAGAGCGCTTTCAAAAGCGCTTTCATAACCACACCTATAAGAGCGCTTTTTAGAAGCGCTTTCGTACCCCACCCTATAAGAGCGCTTTTTGAAAGCGCTTTCGTACCCCCCCCTTTAAGAGCGCTTTTTGAAAGCGCTTTCGTACCCCCCCTCTTTAAGAGCGCTTTTTGAAAGCGCTTTCGTACCCCCCCTCTTTAAGAGCGCTTTTTTTGCGTGTTTTTTTATTTTGTTTTAAGGGAAACCTATACCAGCGTTTTTTACTAAAAACGCTTTAGTAGGGTGCTGCTAAAAGACAAATTTGGCATAGTGATCGTGGCAACATGGGATGACTGTGACTCCAAAGCATCAGGATATGATTCTGATGAGGAGCATGCCAAGGTAGCATTCATTGCGACGACATTAGAAATATACACTACAAAAATTGACTCTGACTCAAAACATGTATTCTCTGAACTTTCTCGTGCTGAATTAGAATTAAATTTATCCGAAACTCTGAAAAGGTATCAGAAGCTTCAACTAAAATTCAAGAACCTTCAAAAAATTCATGAATGTGAAATTGAAGAGTATGGTAATCTAGAGAAAGAAGTTTCTGAATAAAAAGGAAATATTTTCATTTTGGAAAAGGAAAATGATTTTCTAAATAAAAAATGTTCTAAACTTGAAGAAATTCTTTCTAAAGCCCCTCCATCTTCTGAAACTATCATATATAAATATGATTAGGAATTTCAGAAATTCTAACAAGAACATAGACAGAGGCAAGATGGCTTCAATGATCGATGGTGTTAGTCACAATGGAAAAAGAGGAATTGGTTATGATTCTTAAGATGATGATTAGAAATCACCTAAAGAAAACCAACCCCATTTTCCTTTCTCCTATTTGTATATAGAACCACAGACACAAAAAATTATTGATGCACGTAAAATCAAGTTTTTCAGTAACTCTGGGAAAACTAATTTAAAAGGGCCCAAAAGATTCTGGGTACCAAAAGATAAAATAGTGTATGTTGCAGATACCCTATGTAGCAGAGTCAAAACACCAGTCAGGGTACCTGAACTCTGGATGCTCGCGTCACATGACGGGAAGAAAGCATATGTTCCAAACGGATACAAGGAAAGCTATGACTTGTCCTTCTCAAGGGTCATTTTTGTGGGACTATATATATTAGAAACTCTTCATTTGAAGATGCTATCATTTTAAGCGCTACTCTAACTATATATTCAAAATTAGCATACAAACTTCAAAAAGAAAAATAGAAAGAGAAAGAAAGATCATTAGAGAAATTATTCTAACACTTCGTTGTGAGAAATTCAATTCTTAGAATTCCTAGAACACAAGAGTTGTTGCTCATTAGATTGTGTAATTAATTGTTCTTAAGTTTTTGTTTCAATCAACTTATTTAGAAGCGATATCTTGTAAACATTTCATTTGTAAATCTGTTGAGATTTGTATTCCTCAAGTGACTAGGTTGCTAGTCTGAATACTTGAGAGGGCTAAGGTGTCTTTCTAAACTCTTAGATGTTGTCTGTAATCTTTCAAGATTAGTAGATTAAGTCATTTTATAAGGCGAAATCACCTTGACGGGTGGACAAGTTTAACCTTTTCTAAGGTGAACTTGTATAAATCAAATGTTTTAATCTTCCTTCATTTCTTATCTATCTCATTGATATTTATCTCGTTGATTGTGGGGAATAGTTTTTCTAGAATAAAAAGTTTTTTGAAAACCCAATTCAAACCCCGCTTTTCTTGTGTTTTTCGCAACCTTCAATACTTAGACATATAAAATGATTCAAGTTTTCCCCATATCAAAGTCACAATCTTCTCCCTTAAGTCTTCCTTTAAAATTCTACCCATAAGGCACAAGATAATGACACTTATGACTTTATCCACTATCTCGGTCTTCTATGCTTGTGTTATACATGCAAGCATAGATGCATCACCTTTCAACGCTTCTACACACTTCCGTTAAGTTAAGATTTATTGTATCTTCACTTTCCACAATCCAAAAGTGTTCTCCCCAAAAAGTTTCTTGATATCCTATTTAGAACTCATGATAAACACTTGTATACTTAATCTTTTTACCCCACGATGGGTTCTATTTTTGTGAAAGTGGAATGTTCAATCACACCAAGACCTTCTTGTTATGAGATTTGATAATATATCAAGCATACCGAAAATATTGATGTGTGAGACAAAGAAAAAGTGCTACTAAACTAAATGACCTTAAGCAAAAAAGATGAAGCTACCAAATAGTGTATGTGTCTCAAGAAGCATACCGAGGAGGATATGTGTCTCAAGAAATAGATACAAACTGAACTTCACCTATATGAATTTCTAGATGGTGTCGTCTTAAAGTGAGAGTTGGAGTTTCTCTCATGAAAAATTCATGAACAACAGGAAAAGCACATGGCCATAAATAGTGATAGGCGAGATATGTAGGTGAAGAACCTTTAAAGAGTGTGTATAGTAACGTCGGTCTGATCACATGGGATAACAGTTCAAAGCATAGCTACCTAACGTTCCGATTAAGCTCTGCGTTGTCTTTACTAAGGTTAAGTTCAAATTGAAAGATACCTAACTGTGTTAACACTCTTTTGCTTTCTACTTTCTAGAATTTATCTTGTCATTATTAGAACAAGTGGGGGATTGTTGTAATTATTATAATAGTTCCAAAATGACAAGAGAAGTGAATTTGAAAAATGACACACTTCATGAAGAGTTGCATAATGAAACCATGCAACTTTTGAAGTGTGTTTGTAGGCCAATCACTGTGACTTTTGGTAAAAGACATTGTTTCACCAATGGTCGCTACCTTGTGAAATAATACCAATGTGACTTAGAATAAATTTCAGACACTCTTTCGCTACATTCAAGTTTTCATCTGTCTTGTGCAAACTCGATAAGGCTAAATTATCCTGGATATTCCTGCATAGAAATTCTAAAACAATTTGAGAGTGCTTGAAATACTATAAGAAAAGTGTTTCGTACACGATTCTAGCTTACATTCCATTTGATTGAAATTAATTTTCTAACATCTGCCTCCACCTCTACCACCATGACGTCACTACGGATCAGTCACTACGGATCAATGGAGCTTTGTAGCAATGGACTGCCTCCGCCACGACTCTGTCAGCAAACCAGACATCTTCCGTCGTCGGACTCGTCGAACCACCACCATCGCATACTACCATGAATTAAATCTTTGAATCAGTCTTTTTTTTTTATTTTAATCTTTCATACAACTGCATCTGTTTTTTTAGGAACAGGCGCGGCTAAAAACATATTAGTAACACTTGCACCAAGCACACCTAAGAACAAAGTATGCTTAACTAAGCACCATCCGAAATTACAAAACAAAAGTGATTGCATAGATTTGGATAAAAACTAAACAAAATCTTAACGCAGACATGAGACCAAAACATGATCACACCCAAAAAGACATGGCAACATGAGGCATAATCACAAAACAAAAAACAAAAAACCCCAAGAAAGTTGCATCAGCTGCAGGAACAGTTAACAAAACCTGGCCACTCAATTCCCAGAAAGGTTCTACGCAATCTCAACCATTTATTTTAGTCTATGTAGCATACCGTTAACATTGGAAGCAAGCTTTATCTACTTTCATTTCAATGTTCAAGACCACATTACAAGGCAAGATAATCATCCTACAAAGTCATGAATGTATTCATCATCCTACAAAGTCATGTATCATTTGTCCACCAAGGTGATGATGATGTCTAAATTGAACATCTTGGTGTTGTACACCTTCAACACCATGCCTAAGACCTAATGTCAATGACACAGACCCAAGTGATCCCCCAACATCATGTCCACTATGTCTATATGGCAAAAAATCCATCAGTGTTCCATCCATTCTTGAACTCATTTCACATTCCAATTTCGACCGCTTCTCTTGTCTCCATTGTTCAGCTTCATTCAACTCGCTTTCATCTGCATTTCTATCTATAGATGTACCAAACTCCATATCCTGAATCGGGTTTTCAGGTATTGAATGCATAAAAAACCTGTTCACTGTTTTATCCATTTTAGCCTGGTTGAATGAGCCGCCTTCGGTGCTGGAAGTTCCTTCATTTCGATTGGAATTCTCATCGGTACCGGTTGTTTTTTGGTCAAGCATGTGTACTTCCTCAACCATAGGCTTCCACACACGAACTCGAGCATTGATAAACCAATTTGATACCTAAAGGATCCCAATTCCAATATAAATAAACTTTGCAGGAACTAAAAACAATATCAAGCAAAAACAAAAAGTGGTATGTTCCTACCTGGTTTCGTGAAAGGCCTGTCTTAGTAGCCAACATGTGTTTATCAGTGTCTGTGGGATAACTGCGACGAACCATAAGTCAATGTTAATTAGTTCCTTGACAAACAAGATATAGAAAGATTCATGTATATAAAAATTGAGACAAAGATGCAAACATACGGGTGAAGAAAATGTTCAAACAACCAAGCTCTAAGAATCGCAACCGCGCGTTCAGGGAAGCCTCTTTGAGGCCTCCAAACATGATGTTGCTGTGGATCATGAAAACCTGTTATAACCTTTTCAAGTTTGCTCTTTTGCATGCTTTGGTCCATCCACCTTACGCTTGCCACATTATTAGTGTCAACAAGGTGAGTACTATTGTTTATGGTGGCTATTGAAGAATCATTCTGCATAACTTCACTTATAAGTTTGAGTTGATTTGAAATAGAATTGTTTAGGCCCTTGAAGTGTTTTGATACTAACTTCAAAGCCAAGGTGATGTAAGGAGTAGCTGAATTCAGGCCTGCTACTGATTCAAAAGATGAAAATACCATTTGCATTTGGTGTTGGTACTGCTTGTATCTCCTGTTGACCTATCATTATTCATTCATGGCCAAGAAAAACAATGTGATAACCAATTTTCTAACTATTGTTACTATAAAGTAAAGTTTCCGAAAGGAATGAACCAAAAACAAATATACAGAAAAGAAAAACAGAAAACCAATTTTCTCCAAATACAAGAACTATACAAGAAGTATATGGGGTAAAAAACAAACCTCTTCTTGCATGTACACAAGTTTTGCTTTATTTTGTTGATAATCTGGCTGCAAAGAAACACCAAAACTACTTCTAGATCCCCAATCAGCTCTATTTTCTTTTGTACCATGAAACATAGATGATGATGAACATGAATGACTTTCTATAGAAGCAACTTCAGTTTCTGTAACATCACATATTGACACAGATTTTGGACAGCAAACTTCTGATAACAAATTTTGGGCAGTCTTTAAGAATCTTGAATTTTTAAGAATAGTGGCATAACCAGTGAAAGGGCCAAGTGGACCCACATTTCCATAACTAGTAGTAGTCTTTGAATTAGGTATTGATCCAACCACCAAATCTTGAAGTGGTTTTCCACAATCTCTAGTAACAAAAGAAGGCTTCACATATGGATCCTCCTCTTTAAACTGAGAAACATGAGCCTTAGATGAGAGTGATAATGATAAGCTTTGTGGATTTGAATCAGTTTGATTTTTCCATCCAAACTCAAACTGATTTGGTTGATGTTGAAGTTCAGAAGCATTCACTACACAAATTTCTTGAGCATTGTTATGATGCATGAGTGATGT
Source organism: Vicia villosa (assembly GCF_029867415.1). NCBI lineage: Eukaryota > Viridiplantae > Streptophyta > Magnoliopsida > Fabales > Fabaceae > Vicia > Vicia villosa. Next base: position 215,211,355 of record NC_081181.1, read on the forward strand.
GATGTGAGAATCTGAGCCATTGGAATTGATGGACTTGACAATTTCTTGCAAAGAATGATTCTGAAACAGTGCTGAAGAAGTAGGAGTATGATGCATGACTTGACCTAGTTGCTTATCACCGCCATAAACACATGGAAGAGAATTTGTTGCATTATTTAAAAACCTATCAGTGACTTGATGTTGAACAGTACTGTTTCTCCAGTTTCCAAAATCACTCACTTGCTTTTGTTGAGGAGAATGAAAATCAGTCAAAGAACTAGCATATGAACCATACTGCTGCTGTTGTTGATGATGATGATGTTGCATCATGAATAACCTACTTGATTCTTCTGCACTTGCACCAAGTTGTTCCTGATACTCCAAAGGATTCAAAGTAGTAAAGAAGTTAGGGTTTTCTGATGAGGAATAAAGAACAACAGGTTCTTCATGGTTGTTATAATAACCATTTCTAAGGCTTCTAACTTGAACAAGATCCTGCATGTTAAACTTCTAGGGTTTAAATGTTGTTAGGGTTTGATAACTCTGTTGGATTCTTATTCTTTGATCCAATGCCAAAAGGCTTAGATGCTTCAAAAAACTTCCCTCCTGCAAACAACATCACCATGAAAGAAATACATGAAGATCCAGAGAGAAACACATAAATCACAATAAAATAAAACAAGTTAGGGTTAGTAACCTTGAAAGTAGCTAGGGTTACAAATACTGTAGCTGTGTGTATCTATGGACTATGGTGATGCTTTGTTGCAGATTTATAAAACATGATGAATCAGTAGTTTTGAAAAAGCTAACTACACTACACAATCATTCATTATGATCTACTATATCATAAACTAACGTAAAGTTGAATCTTCAAAGCTGTAACTCAAAAAATGAGGAGCTATAGCTAGTAGGTCTGTATGTTCTCAACATTCAACACTTGTGTTGTGTTGTGTGTGGTTGGGGGCCCTCCTCTTCCACCTTCCATTTTTCTTGTCTGTCTAGTTTTTTTACTTTTTGAAATTCTGTCCCTCTATAAAGTTGGGGAGAGGTTATATTCTGATTGCTACTGTTAAAAGGAACGAAAGTAATTTGATTTTAAATTAATATCTTTATCAATCAACTTTTTTTTGGTCATTCATTCAACAAATATACTAGTAGTCATTAAAAGCATCTGAAATGAGTTCATGCAATCAATATTAATGTGAATAACTTAAAATTTAATTAGTTTGGTTGACACAAATTTGGGAGCACTCCGTTTATTGCATACATACTCGTATTAAGTTGGTTAAGGGTAACTGGCACACAAGTTAAGAAATTTATTTATAAAAAAATTGTATGGAAAAAAATAATAAAAAAATTATTATATATTTTTATCAAAATTGATGTATAATTTTCAAAACAATATTTTTTATTTAGTTTTTATTTTGTGTCTCTAAGATATAAGTTAGCATTATCCTATTAAATTTAGTTTTAATTGCTTAGAAATAAAAAGTTTAGTTTTAATATTTTTTTATAAAGAACATGAAATGGTGTTAGATTTTGTTAGACGTTATATCTACTATCTTAATTATAAAAAGTTTAAATTAATCGTTAGTTAGTCCAATAATAATTGGCGTTGGATTTAATAAGAAAGAACACCATTCAATTATTGACTAAATTGATTCCTGAATCAATTATTGACTAAATTGATTCCTGAATCAGACTATATCAATGGTAAAAAGGATTAAAAAAATGGTTACATTGATTTTGACTAGTAAATGTATCTAAATTATGTATTAACAAGAATCCTTGCTACCTTTATAATTTTGGAGGTTTAATAAATTTTGATTAATTTTTGGTTGAGAGATTTTAATTTTGAGAGAGAAGTTAATGAGCCCTAAATCATAGATTTGGAAGGGGTGGATGTTTAGCATGCTCAGCATAAGTTGAAAATTTTTAAAGAGGCTCTTAAGGTTTGGAACGATGAGATTTTTGGAAATTTGGAGTTTAAAATAAGGTTTGCTCAAATAAGCTTTAAAGTCTAAAATTAAGGGCGAAGACAGTGACTGTTTCTCATGAGAAATTTGTTTGTAGATCACAGGTTTATTATGAGTTGTGGGAGCTTATCCGATGTCAGGACTCTAAAATATTTCAAATATACATGTTGTCATAGCTAAAGTTGAGAGATGTTAATACAAGGTGCTTTCATGTCTGTGTTAAGTATATGACTATAAGGAATAGTTTGATTTCCCTCCTAGTGGGTGGCATTTGATTGGAAAAAGTTTCCAAGGTTTGGGGGGAGATTTCTAAGTTTCTTAAAGAGCATATTTCTTATTATGAGGCCCTTAGGTATTTCCTTGGTGCATTTTCCCTGTCTTGCCTCTCCTTAGCTGAGGCTGAGTCCCTTACTGCTAGGTTTTTTCCTTGATAAATGGCTGAGGTAAATGACGAGACGAGTGGCTCTAAGAGTCTGGGTCATGGTGCATTCAATTATCTTTCAATAAGTTCTAGGGGTAAGTCAAGGAGGAAATTTATGTGATGTTTGACCAAATTTTTTAGAGCTTTGTGTTGCCTAATAGCTTGACGTCCTTTTTAGTCGCTCATGTTCCGAAGGTTGAGTCTCCTTTGGAGTTGGGAGATTTTAGACCTATTTCCCTTCTTGGTTCGTTGAATAAGTTGGTGGATAAGGTGTTGGCCGCTAGGCTTTCCACGGTCATGGGTAATTTTATTTCCCTAGAGCAATCGACCTTTCTTAAAGGGAGGCAATGACATAGTGGTCCCTCTTAATGAAGTTTAAGACTATCCTAGGGTGTATAAAAGAGAGTGTTTTCGTGTTCGAAGTGCACATTGTGAAGGTCTACGACTATGTAAGTTGGTCTTTCTTGGATTATATGTTGTAGAGGTTTGGTTTTGATGATAGGTGGATGGTTTGGATTTGTGCCTGTATTTTTTTTCTAATATCTTTTCTCCCAAGGCACCTGATGCATTTTTTTATTTCAAGAACCTTCATATGATATTCCTGGATGATCTCACCATCATTCATCTTCAGATTTTCAAATTTAGAAGTGAGAAGCTGAAGTCTTGACATATTCACTTTAGATGTACCTTCATGAGTTGTCCGAAGAATTTCCCAAACATCCTTGGTTATTCGCATCTGTATCCTTCATAACAGGATGATCCCATCCTTTTAAAACAACCTTCCAAGCCTTGTTGTCCATGGATTTCAGAAAAGCCACCATTATGACCTTCCACCAGTCATAATTTGAACCATCTAACATAGGTGGTCTGTTGTTGTATCCTCCTTCCTTATCCATAGTACCAAAAAAATATTCTCCCTTAAGATCAACCAACAATTAGAACAGGGTGTCTGCTTTGTTGCCAATTGAAATTCTGACACTTACATTACAGACGTCAAGACTGATGTTTCAACACCAAAACACAATCTCAAGACAGATGTTATAACATCATCTGATGACAGAAAACACTTTTACCCCAATAGAAATTATGCAGAATCAAATTCCAGAAGGTTAAAGACGCAGTCAATTGTTAACCCAGTTCGGTGCAACTCACCTACTATGGGGGCTATCAAACCAGGAAGGAAATCCACTATAGTAGTATTAGTTCAAAGCCTAAAAAATCCCAATTTATAACTTATCACCTAATCACTACTTCTATGAAATTTCTACCTAGAAACCTTCTAGATATGAGAACCCCATCTCACTTCCCACAATCACCCCAGTGATAAAAACCAATCACAACCTTTGACAAAAACCAAATAACCAAATAGAAGATTACACTTCCAATAAACAATACTTAGTTTTTCTTAAAAGCTTCAACTAAGAACAATACTCAACTCTTTGCTTAAAATCTCATGAGTGAGAACAATCATTCTACCTCAATGTATTAGAAGATACATGAGTGACATACAAAGAAAACACAAAAACCTTAAAAGACTCCCAAAACCCAAAACCCTTATTTTCCACCCACGGTTTGTTGTTATGAATGCTTACTAATTTAGGTTTAACAAGTCTTTATTTATAGACTCTTACAATATGGGTTTGGACTCTTCAATTAAATCCAATTAATCTTCTCCTTTTAAATCAGTTGCAAAATCTTCACACAAAAATATGAACAAATCTTCAAGTTTTCCTAAAAAGTCTCAAAGATCCTTTTTATGAAACCAAATCAAATATGCATTGTTCTTAAAAATATCCTTGATTAGATGCACCTGTATGAGCACTAGAATCTTCCAGAATCCCATTTTTTCAATCAAATCTTCAAGGATTTAAACCAGCTATACTATCATGATGTTCTGGTATAGCATGTCACAACATCTGGTAGAACATCTGTGTGAAACACATGACAGCAGACCCTGTCATGACAGTTAGTCAAGATGTTACAACAAAACAACAACCAAACAAACAACCAAATCAAACAACTATCAACTTAACCCAAACAACCATATAATTACTCCCCATTTTTAGCCAAAAAATGACAAAAACAACCATGCATTCACCAGAAGAAAAAAAACTCGTCTTACTATAGTCTCCACACATTTACCTCTATAAAAAAATTCTCCTGTACTCCTTGCTCACTATAGTGTCACATTCCTTATGAATGTTAACAATGAATTCCTTCACCATCTCCTCGAACATTTCTCAGAACCAGCAACACTCTTCATCAAACCAACTTCCTTCCTTTTCAAAGACCTTGTCATGGTAGCATGAGTCACAACTTTGCTCTACCCTCTTGCAATTCTAACACTAGCACTATTCCCTAAAATGTCATGCATCATTAAATGGAGGAAAGAGAAAGTGTATGTTGCACTCTTCCACACTTGTAATTGATACCACTCTTCAAAAATGCTAATTGTTAACTCTCCCATTAATTTCCCAAACTTATTTGCATTCAAAGTCTTACTCCATCCGTCTCATAATAAGTGTCTCATTTGCACTTTTTCCATGTCTCAAAATAAATGTCCCTTTAGAATACCAATGCAACATTTATTATTTTTTTTCACTACTATACCCCTATATATTAACTTTCACGTTTTTCAACAACTCCACTATCTATAATAAATAAGGGTACTTTAGTAAATGACATTAAATTTATCATTAAAATCAACACATTTAATCAGTTTCTTAAGAATCGCGCAAAGCTCAAATAAGACATTTATTTTGAGACAGAGGGAGTATTATATATATATATATATATATGTCAGTTGCTTCTCAATGGCCACATGCTCAAGAGAAACAATTTTATCTTCAACAAGATCCCTAATAAAATGATGACGAATGTCAATATGCTTTGTCCTGCTATGTTGGATGAGATTCTTGGATATGTTGATAGCACTCTGATTTCACAATATAATGTTATGACATCCTGCTCAACATATTCCTTTAACATTTGTTTCATTCAAATCAATTGAAAGCAACTACTTCTTGCGATAATATATACTTAGACTCACCAGTACACAATGAAACACAATTTTGCCTCTTACTGAACCAAGATATAGGATTGTTCCCTAAGAAGAAGCATCCTCCAGAAGTGCTTTTTCTGTCATTAGCTTTAATCGTCCAATCTACTTTACAATATCCTACAAGCATGAAATTAGTACTATGAGAATACAAGATACCCTAATCACTAGTTACATTGATGTATTTCAAAATCCTTTTCAATTGTTTAATGAACCAATATATAAGATTGTTGAACTGAAAATAGAGCTAAAGTTTTGCGTGAGAAGATTTGCAATAGAATCAATTGATGCATAATAAATTTTAAATAAGCAAAGAGTTCATGTCAAATAGAATAATTTCATATTTGATAAAATAATACTAATTGAATTGTCAAGTATGCACAACTTAATAATTTTTTATAAAATTTAACAGAAATGACAATTTTGATTCACTAAATAATTTTTAAAAATTAAAATTGAATGTTCATTAATCAAGGAATAAAAGTGAAATTTTAAATTAAATTAAGCACCAAAATATCATTAAGTCTTAATTTTATTAATAAATAAAATACTTCTTTTTAAATAATAATAATAATAATAATAATAATAATAATATATTTTTAATATTTTAAAAAATCATTTTTAATAATAAAATAACAAGTCATAATTTGAGCAATGTGGTATTTGTGGAAAGCGAAGTCATAAGTACTGTATATTTTTTTGTCAAAAAAAAGTACTGTATATTTTTATTTATAATCCTCTTTGACATAAATCGGAAAACGAGTAAATGAAGTTGGGCGTAGCGTATGAGGCAACTGGAGACTACGTCACCTGCAGATTGTACGCTGTTGTTTTCAGTGGAAAAGAAAGAAACAGACACTTCTCGGGTTTCCAACCAAAACAGCTTGCACTTTCAGAGTTACTGCACCATCATATCTTTTGCTTAAACACCATCAGTGCCATTAATTTGCCATTTACCAATAACTTGTTTGAAAAGATCATTCACACTAAATTCCTAGTCATACATTACACTCTGTCATTATTCTCTCTCTCCCTCCATCTCCTCAAACTAAACAAAATTTCTCACCATGTGATGTGCGCCATGTCCCTTACATAATCCCTTTTTTGATACATTTTTATGAAAAAATTATTATTATTCTTATGCTCATCATCCTACTTTATATGGGTTGATACTTTGTGTAAAATATATTTTTGAAAATAGTGATAGAGAGTATTATATTATGAAACACATACACCTTTAATACATACGATTTTGATATTGACACAACGATATCAGTAATAATTTTTTTTAAAAAATATATTAAATATAATTATAAGTGTTCATGTAAGTAAGTGTGTGACACAGAGACGGGTACATTTTCATTGATATCACAGAGACATAAAAAATAAAATTATTTGAACCATATTTCTAAAACTAAGAAGTAAGAGTCTACCCTTCATTGTGTCTATCTACAATCTTGGAATTGTAACTCATAGTTATTGATACTGGTAGATTTTTGCTTGATGATTATTAATACTACTAGTACTTACAAGTACTGTAGTACTATGGAGTAACAAGATGTATCAAAGTATTTTTACAATTTATTTATTTTCAATGAAGTATTTTAGGGCATTGTACGTATTTGTAATGTACACTGTGTTGGTGGGATTGTGAGAGAGTGATCCACGTGGCAATGTTGTTGATTGCTTAAACTACATTTGAGATTTCTATTTTGAGGCAATTTCATAGGTGATGTTGCACGCAAAACGCATTAAAGATACCAAAAATGATGTAACGTAACCCATACTATTCTATTCCATCTATTGTCCTCTATTTCTAGAGAGTAATCATGCATGCATGTCTCTTCAAAATCATACTATAAATCTAATTAACAGAAAAAGAAAGAATAATACTCTCCTATAAACTAATATAGCTATAGAGTTAATTGCAATGAGGTGATAGTATCACATCACGTCAATACATAAACCCTAGCTAGGGTTTCATACAGTATTTGCAGTTGGGACATCATCAAACCATTTGGTTTCAGGCCCTGTCTCACTCTTGATGTCTGCAACAAGGTGAGAGAGAGACCATAATAGTGGCAGTGTAGTAATTAACACAGCTCAGTGCGGGTCACTATCAAATGTCCATCTTTCTTTTCTTTTTGCTTATCATCATCACTCAACCCTACCTCACCTTCTTTTATCTTTGCTTTTGCCACTCCAACTTCTATGTATTCACACTATTGCCATTCTTAGTCCTACCAGGCTACCAGTATGTAACTGCATTTTTTTACAATATACCACTAACAATCATCATCGGCATGTTTCTAAAGCATGTTCTTAAATAATTCATATATAAGTACAAGTTTTAATAATGCCTAGTCTAAAAAAATACTCGTATTATTAATACTCGTAAAAGAAGATTTATCAGACTAAATTCATAGTACACAGAGCCTGTCATTATTAATACTCGTAATATATATATATATATATATATATATGTATATATATATATATATATATATATATATATATATATATATATATATATATATATATATATATATATATATATATATATATATATATATATATATATATACACACACTAGTGTGTATATCCGTGCGAGACAAATAGGTTTAAATTTAGTACGATTGATTCCGATAAGTATGATTATAACGAAATTTAAAATAACTATATAATGATTAAGGATATAATCACAACCTTAGATAGTCCCCTGCGAGGCACGAGATAAAAGAATTCAATAGAATTTTACACATAGAAATATTTTCTCTCATTTCAAAGGATTTAATAAAAAATATTTGAAAATTCATTTATTTTCCGAAAAATAATGACTTTTGAGATAGAATTTTCTAAATATTAAAAATAATTTTTATTTATTGACTCAAATTTTAAAATTATAATTGTTTTTTACAAATATACATAAGATTCATATAATATGAATTTACATTAACAAAAATATCATACGAATACAAAATTCATATATTATACATTTACATTTATTCATCTTTCTTATAAATATTTAATATATAATAAAATAAAATAAATATATAATTATCTTCTTTTTTTTCATAAGAAATTTGTGATTTCTATACATCATAACTATCTTACATCTTTTGTTAAAACAAATATTATGTCAACTTTAGTATAAATATTACCGTTTTAGATGACATATGCACCATAGAATCTCGACGTTATTTTTTAAACCTTTTCCATTTTAGTTTGATTTTTTAACTATATTTTATTATAAATAATAATATGTACTAGTAATATTAAAATACATATTGTGTGTACATTACACATTAAAGTAATTTACTATTACAATTAAAAAAACATTTTTGTTACGAATATTAATTAAAGATTGCTGGAATAAGAAAAGTTAGTGGTAATAATAGTAATGGCTTTGGCAATAGACGTCAACGGTGGTTGTTTGATTTTCCAAAGAAATTGTGTAAGGTTTAGAAATCAAGTTTTTTTCCAAGGTAATTAGAGCACTCACATCCATCATATTCATTTGGGTTCTTTAAATAAGACCCGTTTATTTTTTTATATTATTTCACACTTCCCAATTATTTAAACAACCCATCTACAATTTTTAAATATCCATTTAACTCATCAAAAAGTTTAAAATGGATCCCACTAAACCATTCAATATATTATATAAAATATAATTAAAAAATTCATTCAAATATATCAAAATATAATAAGACTAAAATAAATATATATTAAATAAAACAATACATAGCACAAATAATTCATCAAAATTACATTAAAAAAATACATAAATTCAAAAATACATCACTAATACGAAAAATAATAAAAAGATAAATTTAAGACAATTTTTAATTGTTGTTATTCTCATTCTCAAAACGTTGCCATATGTGTTCTATCAAGTCTTATTGAAGGTATTGATGAATTTGTTTATCACTAACATCAAATCTTCTACGTAGAAACTCTTGAAAATCAATATTAGAATCATTCGGCAATGTTGTCTTGTCGTTGCCTAAATGATCATAAGAAAAATCAAAGTTTCCACCATATGTGGAACGTTCATCTTCAACAATCATGTTGTGTAATATGATACATGTATCCATAATACGTTGGAGTGCATCTAAGTGCCAAGATCGAGCCGGGTTACGTATGATTGCAAATCGCGACTAGAGAACCCCAAATGCACGTTCAATATCCTTTCTTGCTCCTTCTTGATGTTAGGCAAACAATTTTCTCTTATCCCCTTGCGACATTAAGATACTTTTCACAAATGTGGCCCATTCAGGATAAATGCCATCTGATAAGTAATAGCCCATGTTGTATTCAGTATGATTGATTGTATAATGAACCTCAGGAGCTCTCCCTTGCAGAATATCATTGAAGACATTGGATTGGTTCAACACATTAATATCATTATTTGAACCCGCTACCCCAAAGAATGCATGCCAAATCCATAAGTCTTGTGAAGCTACTGCTTCAAGCATAACAATGGGTTTTCCATGATCGCCTCGAACATATTGCCCTTTCAATGCAACAGGACAATTTTTCCATTCTCAGTGCATACAATCAATGCTACTTAACATACCTGGAAAGCCTCGCGCCTCCCCCATCTGAAGTAAGTGTTCAATATCTTGAGCGTCTGGCCTTCGCAAATATTGTGCTCCGAATACGCTGATCACGCCTCTTGTAAACTTATCAACTCATTTTAGTGTTGTAGTTTCACCGATTCTTAAATAGTCATCCACACTATCAGCAGACATTCCATATGCCAACATACGAATAACAACAGTGCATTTTTGTAGCGGTGAAAGACTTGATCTACTAGTTGCATCAACCCTCATTCGGAAATACTCATCATGTTGACCCAAAGCTTCCACAATACGAAGGAACACATGTTTATGCATTCGGTATCTCCGACGAAATTGTTCATTTGTGTATACTGGAGCTTCTGAAAATAATCATTGAACAATCGATCATGTCTTCACGATTCCTCTCTATATTCCTTCTTTGACGTCTTGGCCTTCTAGAGCTCGAGGCTTCTTCTTGATTTTGACTTTCAAAAAAAAGTCTCACGAGTTCTTCATCCATGCCATCATTCATATAATCCACGAACATTTTTGCGATGTGGGAAGGATTAGAAGGATCCATGAGAAAAGAAATTTAATATTGAATAGGATGACAACAATTTGTAAAAAGTTAAAGAGGTTGAGAATGATTGTGAAAATTACTGTGTTACTAAATGATTATTTATAGGACTAGTTTGAATAACGGCTAGTTTGAATAACGACTAGTTTGAATAACGACTAGTTTGAATAACGACTAGTTTCAAAATACATAACCATATCAATTATAAGAATAACAACTAGTTTCAAAATACATAATCATACTATTCAAAATACATAATACAATTAATTAAGGCCATATTTTTTCCGAATCACGTCGCACAATAAATCATGAGCTTGTAGTTGTCTTGAATTCATATTTGAAGTATCCTTTGAGAGAATTTGTAGATCATCGATCTTCAATCTTTCCTCTTTCATCTCGGCCTTCTTAATCTTTGCTTCAACCTTTTTTCTTTCAATCTCGAGTTTTTCACTCTCAATACGTGCATAGTCTTGTGCAAACACTGACATCAAATCAGTTTTCTTTTTGAATTCATATTTGAATTTATCATATTTAACATTGGGAGTAGACATTTCCACCATCTTTTCTTTCTCCTTCCTTTTGGCTGCCTTTTGACCGATTGGACGACGTAACAGAGTAGGTGATGGTGGATTGTATTCGCTGCTCGTTGGTGTCGGTGGGTTAGAAGACGAAGAATATGCTCTAGATGCTGAATTCTTTGTTCTTTTTGCAAAAGCTTCTGATGAACCTGCGAGCCATTTAGGTTCATCTTTCAATAATCTCCAAGCAGACTCAAATTTAAACTTTTCACCTTCATCTTGAAAATAAACTCTATACGCAACCTGCATGATATTGTTTTCGGAGCTCCCACTTTTTTGTGTAGAAAATGCTTGTTTGTAGCATCCAACAAACTTTTGAACAGATGGATTAATTTTGTGCCATCTACCTTTTAGTGCCATCAGTTTCCTCTCTTTGTAATTCATGTCACGATGCTTGTTAAATGCTTCACCAATTCTCTTCCAGAAACTATCTCCTTTTTGATTAACTCCAACAATTGAATCCTTTGAAACGTTGAGCCATGTTTGAATGAGAATTTCATCTTCTTTCGGTTGGAATCTTTGTTTAGGCGCATTCACAACCGGTGCAGATGCAACATCTTCACCAAGGGTAGTATTTTCCAAGCTATCTTGAGTGCAAAGTTGTGGTGTTTCATGTTCTTGATCATTTGATTGCACACCACTACTACCTATTTTAACAACATGAGACATATTGGGGTTAGTTGATTGAGATGAAAACTGTTGATATTGATATGGATAAGGTGGTGTATGATAGGAGTAATTTCTAATGGATGAATTATTTTGTGGATTTGGGATAAAAAGAGAGTTTTGAAAATTTGGATTATGGTGTGGATTTGGAATAAGAGGTAGATTTCCAAAATATGGATTGTTTTGTTGATTTGGGATACTAGGAGGACTTCCATCATTTTGCATAAAATTGGACCAAGTAATATGTTGATTGGGATTCATTGTTAAATGAAATATATGTAGCCAAAAATCTAAAATGAGATAAAATAAATTGGTTAAATTTAGACTAGATGTGAATGAGAAATTGAATAAAATGAGAGTTAGATATTTATATTAATAATTAACACATCTGTTTAAAAAAAATAACCGTTACATTGATTTCAATTTATTACCGTTGAAGTTGTTCAATTTTATTACCGTTGGCTTTTTCATAGTAGCAGTTTAAAAAATAAAAATAAAATAAAGAGCCATTTAACCTAAAGAACGTAGTGTTGTTTGAATACGTTTTAAATAAGGAAATGTTATAGTCTTTTAAATATCCATTGTATTCTGACAGCATGTCTTAGGGAATAGTGTAGGAACGGCAAAAAGTGAGCGATATTCATGCTCTTAGATTGTTGTGTACATTACGTTTTTCGATGCAATTTATATACTACTCAAGGTTGAAATTTGTCAGAAGTTAATAAATATCAATCAAATGCTATTAATTTGGTACTATACAAATTAATTTAATTTATTATTTAATTTAAAACAATTATATAACTTTATTTAATTTAAAACAATTAATAAAATTAAAGTAATACAAACTTTGCTTTCATAACAACAATAAAATATAGGAGAATGCACGAGAGAGTGCCAAGTGACAAACTTGCAAAGAACTCGTCTTGTATTATTCTATTAAATTAAATAGATTAACAAAATCAAATTAAATGAATAACAAATAAATAAAATAAAAACAAAACTATCCTACAAAAGGGGAAAGGAATGCCTCATTCCTTCAATTAAATACTATACTTAAAATAAAAATGAAAATTAATAGAAAACTTTTCTCTCTCCAAAAAATCGATGAAGGCTCTGTTTGGTAAGACATGTTTTCGAGCTTATGGCTTATGTCTTATAAGCTCATATGATAATTTAGACTCGTTTGATAACGGTCTTTTCATCACGAGTTTATAACTTATTTTACTAGCTTATAGCTTATTTTCCAGACGCTATTTCAAATAGCGTTTTAGCTTATGTCTTATAGCTTATTACTTTTTCTTCCTTTTTTATCCTTATTATTTTAATTAAAATCCATTTTAAACCCTTATAATTTATTTTAATTTAAAATAAAAAATTATATATTAAATATCTTTTATGTCATTTTACATTTATAAGTTAATTGAACCGCTAATTTTACCAAACACTTTAATGAACTTATAGGCTATCAGTCTCAACCATCCGCTATAAGCTATAAGTCATCAGCCATCAGCTATCAGCCATCAGTCATAAACTATAAGCTATCAGCTAGCTTATCAGTCAACCGCTATTTTTACCAAACAGACCCGAAGTCTCCCTTGTTTCTCTCATTAATCCAATTAATCTATTTTTTAATTCCAATAAAATTAATTAAAAGCTAAATCAAATCAATTAAAAAAACCATAAAAATAAAACTAAATCCTCTCTTTATTACAATTACATGGCTTGATGCGGATGCAAAAATCTAACTTCAATCCATTGTATAATTTCACTGTTACAATTACATGGCTTGATGCGGATGCAAAAATTAAAATACGACAACAAAATCGAAGGAAACAAAAAGGAAAAAATATAGGTACGTCATCTTATTTTCTCCATCTTCTTGCTTCTGGATCTAGACTCTCCTTGTCTCCAATTTCTCTGAGTTTGGCGTTTTTGTTTAGGATTGGTTGAGGGAATTTTGGATTTGGATGTGGAAAGGATGATGGAGAATTTTGGCAGAGGTTTGTTATGAGAATTGTAGATGACTTGAAGGAAGTGAAGGTATGGTTTTATAGTGCGAGGAATAAGTGAATTTGGGGCAGCTTTCCATTGATTGAATTTTGACCAATAAATTCCAAACGTGAGAACCAAAACAGAACATTAAGATAAGATAGGGAAGTTGCAAATAAATATGAATGACCTATGTTTGATCTTCCCAATGGTTTAATCACTCATTAAAAATTTGAGATTTCTAATAGTGAAACCAATAACACCTCACGTGTTTCAAACCATTCATGTTATATAAATAATTAAGTAAATATAACTAAATAATTAAATAAATTAAATAAAAAACAAATAATCTAAAAATGTAAAATAGGGAGTTTCTATAATTAGAAGCTATTGAAATTATAATAAAGCATGAGAGAGTGACATGTGACAGACTTGCCAAAGTACTCATCTTGTTTTTTTCTATTGTATGATATTAACAAGTAAATGATATAAAAATATATATGATGTGTATAATAATATATTTCTATTTATAAACTATTTATTTGTATTAAATTTTCAATTTTGTTGAAGTTTTCAAATATAATTTAAAAAATTAATATTATATTAGTTAACTAAAGTGATAATTATAAAAAAAATTAACGTTAATAAAAATGGATCATGAACTTAAACTGTGAATTGATAAAAATAGTACTCCTTCCGTCCCAAATTATATGTCACAATGGCCAACTTCACACAGATTAAGAAACAGTAATAAATGAAAGAGAGAATGGTGACTTTACCTAATTATCCTGATAAACTATTAGTGTATTTGAAATAACATTAATCTTAAGTGAGAAAACAATAAATTAAGAGTATTTATTAGAGGGTGCAATTGAAAGATTAAATATAAAATTGCATTGGTAATGTAAAGTGACAAGTTTTTTGGGACAATTTTTTTTCAAATGTGACATTTATTTCGGGACAGAGGGAGTATAAAACTTGACAATTTCTTTATCCACCCCAAGCTTCTTAGAAACCCGCACGAAATTCCTAAAACGCCCCTATATTTCGTAAGTGCATCTCCGAAGTCATCAAAAAGGGTGATTTCGGAGATGCATCTCTGAAATCATTTTTTATTGAAAAAAGGTGTTTTTGGAGATTCATTTCCGAAAGAGTGATTTCGGAGATACATCTCCTAAAACACATGCGTTTTGCAGTTTAAACAAAACAACCTCCCCCTTTTTCATTTTACCCTAAAACTCAAAACTTTCAAAAATCTCCCCATTTCTTGCCACTACTATACAAAGTTAATTCTCTAAACTTGCTCTACAACCTTCAAAGACTACTTCAAAGGCTACATTCAAAGCTTCCAATTTGTAAGTTCTCACAACCTTAAACTGTAGGATTGAAATTCATATTAGGGCTGTTAGAAATTAACAAAATGTTATAGGGTTAAGTTATTATACGTCATTGAGTGTGTTTAGATAGGAAATTTTTTTTAAGCATTTAGGGGAAGAAATGGGTTTCTGCTAAAAATGGTGTTCGCAGGTTGTTTTGGAAGTGCACTTCCGAAAACACCTCTCTGACCATTTTCGGAAATGCACTTCCGAAATGAACTCAGATTTTTTTCTAGATTGTTTCGCCTTCTTATCAGTTTCTATTATTTTAGGAAAATGTCAGGAAACCCCGCACGACTTAGACAGGGTAGGGAGACCCAGACCGCATCGGCTCGACGCGAGCGGGCCTCACAGTTAGCATCGACACGAGGATGGGGTCGAGTATCCGTCCAAACGGATGAGGCGCCTGCTGGTTCCTCATATGGATCTATGAGTCGGCTGGCTCGGGCGTCTTCCTCTCGTGATATGGTATGTGAGGAGGAGGAGATCGAAGAGGAGGTGAGACATCATGAGGATGAAATACCTGATGCTGACCCTCCGAGCGGGGAGGATGACACAGAGGAGAGCTACCCAGAAGGGCCTACAGACACTTCCGTGCTGATTTACTATCACGACCACGTCGCTCGACGTGTTTGGGAGGGAGAGGTAGTTTTTTTAATTATACTTTATAATTTAACCGTTTTTATTTAGGTTTTTATTCTACTTTCTCCTAACGGTCTAACTAAGTTTCTTTTTTATTTTTGTTGTGACAGAAGCGACCGACCATAAAATCCGTGAAACATGCACGGAATATATTTTCTTTGTTTAAACCACAGGCTTAGTGGTTTAATGACGTGGTAGCAAGGAGACATATTATTGCCACCTTCCTGTTGGGGAGTTGACGATCACCTTACACGATGTGGCCTGTCTGCTCCACCTGCCGATCAGAGGGAGGTTGCTCGACCATTCTCGGATACAGAGGGTTGAGGCCATTGAGTGGATGGTGGACTATCTGGGCATGGACCCAAACATGGCGGATTATGAGTGCAGAGCGACAAATAGGCGCATATCAGGTTCTCTAGCTTGATACAGTTGTATGAGAACTACTTGGTGGCGGCAGCGGAGTCGGAGAAGAAGGGTGAAGAGCTTTTTACTGAGTATCACCGTGCTTGCGCTCTGCAGTGCTGGTTCATGTTCTTGGTAGGCACTGCACTCTTTGTGGACAAAAGTGCAACCTACGTCGACATGACGTATCTTCAATACTTTATCGATCTGACTACCGTGGATCAGTGGAACTGGGGGGCAGCTATTCTGGTATACCTATACCAAAAGCTGAATGAAGCCTCCAACTGGAGGACCAGACAGTTGACTGGATCATGCACCCTCCCCAAAGGATTGAAAAATCAGTTGCAAAATGTTAGAATAATATTGCAAGTGTGAGTAAGTGGGTAAATAGTCCCACATTGGATAGGAATATGGTGACTTGAACATTTATAAGTGGGAGAACCTACTCACCTATCACCTTAAGGTTTTAGGTGGACAAGTGGCGTGTCTCTCACAAAGATGCCTAGTCATACACTAAGTATCAATGCTTCCTAGTGAACCCCCAACAAATGGTATCATGAGTCTTTGGTTCGAGAAAGGGAACGACTCACTTGTATCAAAATGCCCAAGAAGAGGTGTCTCGTTGCCAAAGAAGAGGTAAGACGGTACAAGTGTAAGTGGGGATCATTGCGGACTCACACTTGAGGGAGAGTGTTAGAAGATACTGCAAGTGAGAATAAGTGGGAAAATAGTCCCATATTGAATAGGAA
Source organism: Vicia villosa (assembly GCF_029867415.1). Lineage (NCBI taxonomy): Eukaryota > Viridiplantae > Streptophyta > Magnoliopsida > Fabales > Fabaceae > Vicia > Vicia villosa. Next base: position 215,228,331 of record NC_081181.1, read on the forward strand.
TGTGGTGACTTGAGAATATATAAGTGAGAGAACCCACTCACCTATTATATTAAGGTTTTGGGTGAATAAGTGGCGTGTCTCTCACAAAGGTGAATACTTCTCAACTATGTATCAATGCTCCCTAGTGAAAAATTCCCCCAACACCTATCACAAAGGAGAATATATAAGTTAGATCATTGGATGTGGAGAAAGATCCTTTCAGACCTTGAGAAAAGGATGAAGAATTGTTTGGTCCTTAAGTACCATATCTTAGTGCAATTGGAGCACCAATGTACCTTGCTAATTATAGACGTCTTGATATATAATTTGTTGTAAACCTATTAGTAAGATACAGTTCTTCACCTACACGAAGACATTGGAACGAAGTCAAACATATACTTCGTTACCTTAGAGGTACAATAGACATGGATTTGTTTTACACAAAAGTATCAAGATTTGAATTAATAGGTTATGCAGATGTAAGTTACTTATCAGATCCTTATAATGATAGATCACAAACAGATTATTTGTTTACATGTAGAGGTACAACTATTTCATGGAGATCAGTGGAACAAAGCATAGCAGCAACATCATCTAATCTTGCAAAAATTTTAGCATTACATGAGCCAAGTCAAAATGCGCTTGGTTGAGATCCTTAATTCAGCACATACAAAATACTCGTGGTTTATCTTTTGAAAAGTTAAATACAACGACCATATATGAAGATAATATTGCATGCATTGCTCAATTGAAAGAAGCTCACACTAAAGGAGACCAGACAAAATATATTTCTTCAAAGTTTTTTACTCACGATCTTCAAAAGAGTGGTGATATAAGCTTTCAACAAATCTGTTCATGTGATAACCTTGCAGACCTTTTCACAAAGTCACTCCCAAGTAGAATTTTCAATCAACTAGTACAAAAGATTGGTATTCATAGAAGAAATGACTGTTCAGCTGAGGGGGAGAAATGAAAGGCTATTATACTCTTTTTTCTTCACTAGATTTTTTAGTAAAGTTTTAACGAGACATATCTTCAATGGACATCTAAGGGGAGTGTTATAAATAAAGATAAAAGTGAATGTCCATCATTCTTCCCCTTTTTCATCTTCTTATTCCCTATTAATAAATGTGATTTTTCATCTCCCTTGAATCCTATAAACAAGACCCACATTACAATGTAAATGATACTTTTAGAGAAGATAATACACTAATTTTCTTTCTTCTCTTCCTTTCTTTGATCTATATATTATTTTATATAGTTTCATAATAGGTTTTATGAATAATTTGTTAATTTATTTTATATAGTTTCATAATAGGTTTTATGAATAATTTGTTAATATAAAAGAAAATAATGGGATAGTTAGTTAAATGAGGTTTTTTAGTGGAATTAATATCACAAATTAAAAAAAAAATCATTGCATATAAAAAGTTATCATTAATTAAATAACTTAATAATAATAATAATTAATTAAAGGTAGTTATTTTAAAAACGGGATTAAGAAAAAAATAAAAAAAATAAAGTAAGAAATTAGTGGGATAAAATTAATAAAGTAAGAAATTAGCGGGATAATGTTAGTTTTTAGAAAAATAAAGTAAGAAATTAACGAGATAAAGTTAGTTTTTTAACTTTGAACAGGTGGAATAAACAAAAAAAAAAGTTTATTAATAAATATTTAAAATTAATAAATAATTAATAAAATAAAATATAACAAATATTATAAATTATTAAAAAAGAAGTTAGTTTTTATTAAATAATAAAAAAAGTTAGTGAAAGAGGCTAATTAATGGAACAGATAAAAATAAATAAATATAATAATCAAATTATAAAATTACAAAGTCATCTTCAATTTTATAGGCAAAATTATTAAATAATTTAATAATTATATAATAAAATAAGAAGATAATAGGATAAAGTTAACTTTTTTTAAGAAATTAAAAAAATGAAGTAAGAAGTTAGTGTGATAAAATTAGTTTATTAGTAAATATTTAAAATTACTAAATAATAAATAAAATAAAATATAATAAATATAAGAAGCTATTAAAAAAAGTTGGCTTTTATTAAATAAAAAGTTATATATATATATATATATATATATATATATATATATATATATATATATATATATATATATATATATATATATATATATATATATATATATATATATATATATATATATATATATATATATATATATATATATATATATATATATATATATATATATATATATATATATGCTCGTGCAAAAGATTTATGAAAAATACCGGCACCAATATTTATACGTGATTTTCAAATTCAGATCGACTAAAAGCTAATTCTTTTGGTACTTAAGTAACATTAAGGGTATTGTAGGAACACAAACTATGAATTATGGCCTAACAATTCCCGCCTAAAATTCCAACTCAAATGATGGCTTCGTATTTAAGTCACATCGCTCTATCGTTTTTTTTCCAAATTTTTCCAATTTTTCTTCGGCTAACAAAACTTAGTGAGCAAATCAAAATTATACTAGATTGTGTTGATAAAATACTTGGAGACTACTACTAAGAATTAAAGACAATAATACAAAGTGGAATTTAGCAAGTACAACTAATTACAACTCCACTCAGGGTTGGACTTAGCACATAACTCTATATGTATTAGTATTACGCGCTATTTTGATTGAAACTCATTCAACCATAGTGTACTTATCATCGGAGGGACGAAACCTCTCCAAAGAAATCTCATTGCCATGCCCAAAACGAGATTGAAATAACCACGACAATGACTTAGTCTACATGGCCATGACGATCATCACTTGGTGATCACCCGTCAGCCAAAGTTGATGTCCGTCACTAAGACCATCGCCCGTCATATGGGATTCGGAGCGTGACAGTCGTTATTAATCCTAGGTTGCATTTTTCTGCAGAATTTAGCAACAGACTCAAGGGTTACGGTCGCCATCAATCCGAAGTCGAGTTTTTCTGCAGAATTTATCAACAAACCCAAAATTTTCAAAGATTCTCTACTCTAATGCATCTCAGTTTCACATCTTAGCATCTATACACATTCTAAACATGCAATTTTGCAGCAACACCACTTATCATGTCATCAATTTCCAAAACATACATGAAATCAACTACTTAAAAATACACAATTTCACAAAAGGGCAAGAACATTCATTAAAAACCCCAATTTTCCGAACAAGCATCAAAATCCAAAAATTCAGTTTTGAACCTAACTATCTAAGAACGCGACCTCTTAAGAAACTTGGATTTCAAACTGGAACGTGGTTAACTTTGAATCTTCTTCTTCCATCAAGATCTCCAAAGCATGCAAGCTCTATTTTCTCTTTCCTTCATCTCCTTCCCGTATTCCTTGTGTTTATCATTAGTCTCATTTAATTAATCAAGATTAAGTTCTTAGAATAAATGTGGGGTGTTACATACGCCTCCGTTAAATTTAAAATTTCTCCTCGAATTTAGAATCGGATGGAACAAACTAGCAAGTGTACCGGTCTCGTTGAAGTAATAAAGTAATTCGTCTCCACATGGATTGCGAATGAAAACAAGGAAATAACAATGTGAATTAAACTAAATAATGGGGGGGGGGGGTTGACAGCGATTCAATACGAAAATAAGAACGAGAAAATTAACGGAGTAAAGTTCGATGACAAAAAGGCGATTAGATCTTTTTATCGAATCCTCTTATTATAACGGTTGATGAATTATGTATCAAATGAATTAGGGTTCGGGATTTGGTAATGCAATGAGAAGATATTAGCACCCCTTGTATTCGTTGTACTCAACGGGACCCATTTATTTAGTTTCAATAATGAGTGTTAGCATATGTTTACTTGCGATCTTCTAGTTATTATGCGATCTTCTAGTTTTTAGGTTTTTTACTATTGTACTCGCCAAGATTTTAAAATCCCGTGCCTTCGTATTTCTAGATGCATTGGGAAAATCAGAGCTTCGTAGTTCGTGGTAGAAAATTACATATTTTTTAGTTGATTTTAAATTGTGAAAATGAATTTAGTCGCGCTTGGGCGGAAAAAGACTCCCTGATAAAAAGATTCGCATTTAGGCTATGAAAGTTTTTTGAAAAAGGACTCACTCTTGGGAGAAAAAGACATTTTGATGAGTTGGATTGATTTTAGGTGGGAGACGAGTATTCGAAAGGCAAACTATACAACTTGTATCCAAATACTCAGGAAAAAGGTATGACACAAGTCCATCTCGTCCTTTTTTGTCTCTTTTAAGCATTCAAATGACCAATCTATACAACTTGTATTCAAATATTCAAGGAAAATGTGAAACATACATTCATCTCGTCCATTTAATTTGTTTATTGAGTTTAACTAAACTCGCTTAATTATTGTGTTTTGAAAAGATAAATATTTGAATGGCTAAGCTATACAACTTGTATTTGAATACTCGAGGAAAAGGTAGGACATACGCCAATCTCGTCCTTTTTCATTCGGTTTATTGTGAAAAGATTTTGAGCATTTTTTGATTTAAAAAATTGATTTAAAAATGAGTTAATTGTGAAAATGTCCTTTGATGTTGATCAAATGTTTCGATTTGGAAAGGTTGATTTTAGATGGTCAGGTTAATTAAAAAAATTCAATTAAATGAACTAACCAAAAAAATTGAGATGAAACGTGCAAGAGTAAATACAGGGTCATATAGAAAAAGGAAAGAAAAATGGGCTTGGCCCAAAAAATAAACAAAACAAGAGAGAGGGTATATAAACACAAATCATGGGGAGAGAAAAAGAAAGGATGAACGAAATAAACTAACAAACAGAAGATAGGTTCATTTTACCTTACACAAATTAAGCATATTCTTACTTATTTAATTTTGCAAAAGCAAAATGAATTTATTAAAATCCACACACATGCACAAGGTGTGCAAATTAAGCTTATTCTTATTAATTAGTTATTAGTCCATACATGTTACTTTGCATATACTTAAGTGTTATTCATTGATTCAAGTCATTGACCATGTAACTTGCTCAACACCCACATCTGTATTCAATCCCAACGCATTCCATACTGCCACAGATCCATCCACAATATTGTTACGACATGGCGGCTGACCTGCGTGCTCTGCGTCACAACCATTCACTGAATCACATTCGTCCACCACTTTTGCGGTCGTACTCTTCCCATTCCTCGCGGTGATTCTAATCAATTTTCCACATCTCGAACCTCCGTTGTACCAACCAGTTGACAATGCCACCACTCTTTCGGAGTTGTCGTGGTATTTTTCGTCGCACTCAGACGGTCCTCCTCCATCTCCACCTGTTAGAAATGGTTTGAGAATTGTTAGAATTAGTTGAATATTGTTTAAAATAGTTAAAAGATGGTTATGACTTATGACTAATTTTTATAGTTTGTTTACCTTCACTGAAATCGTTAAAGGTGAGTTGTGCTTGTGTGGAAGATGAAACTGGTGGAGAGCATCTATATTGAGGGTATGATTTTTTTTTGCATTGTAGGGTTCCGGAGGACTGACAGTTGCCACCACCGCCTCCACCACCACCACCGCTCGGTGGTGATGGTGACGGTTTGGTGCATGTGTGTGTCCCAACGTCAGGGTCATCGTTGCATTTACCGTTGATGCAAATGAGTTGACCAGAACAATCATTGAGAGTTTTGCATGGTCCGTTGCATGAGGATTGAGCGTTTGTGATCAAGAGTGGAATGTTGATAACGTTGAAAAGGAAAATAGAAGATAGAAAAACAAGATTTGTAATGGAAGCCATTGAGATTAGAGTAAAAAGTGTAGATAGTTTTTGTATGGTAGTTTGGTATGTATATAGTAGTTGCATATCCTTTATATAGAGTTGGGAAAACTATATTGCACTTATCATGAAGTTATTATACTTAGCAAGTTGAAAATTGGGACCAATTGAGCCTCCTATTTTGAGCAGGATTAGCAGTGAGTGCAGTAATACATGAAGGCAGAATTTCAAAATTACAGCCTACTAGTAATAATGAGCAGCTATAATTTGTTTTGGCATTTAAAGAAAGAAATTTGTCTAGCCAATCTTAAGATACCCTAAGTCAGAGTGCGAAGTTCTGAATACAAAATGTTAGTAAAAAAATTCAATTCCACATATATGCATTTATAATAATGGACACTACCGTTGAAAAAATTGCTACGAGCCATGTGAAGTGAATATGTGATGGTGGGACAACTAATATTGATTTTTAGTGGCAACTTACACCTTATACCCCCGTCTTTCCCGTTCAATTTACGTTAAAATTTATTTTTAACATATTAAATGAACTTATTAAACAACTATGGTTCGTGCCTAATAATAAATTGTTTATCAAATCGTGAATGTACGTGAATGATAAGAGTAGTTTGGATTTGATTTTTTAATAGATAATCATCGACTTAACCCTTCTTCTACTACTGATAATCTTATATGTGTCTTATTCAATATACAGTAGATATTAGAACTTAAACCCCTGCGAGTCACGAATTAAATATTTTTTAAATAAAAAATATTATTTTAAAAACGCATTCATAATTTATAAATTTTATAGTTAGATTACTATGTTAAAATGTTATTATTATTTAATAATATACATTAAAAAGTTTATTTAATTATTATTTTTAAATTATAACATAATTTGGGCATTTCTAATTTATTAACAATTTGTGTAAGTTTTTTAAAAAATTAACTCGTTAAATAATTGTATCATAAATTGACTTTTTCCTCTTTATAAAAATATTTGCAACTTATTCCCATTTATAAAAGTAATTATATCATCGATTGACTTTTTCCCGTTTATAAAAATATTTATAATTTATTACAGTTTATAATAATAATTGTATCAATAGTAAACTTTTTCATGCTTATAAACATATTTGCAACTTATTCCCGTTTATATAATTGAATTAATTAATTAATATTTTAAATGTCTCCCGTAAAATTAAATATGATTATTATCAATTAAATAATAATTAAAACTATAGTATAAGTTTTTAAATTACATAAAAGAGTTTAATAAATATGTAGTGATACTGGAAAAGCTTGCAGAAGAAGAAAATCAAAAGATAAAGAAACATCAAATCTATTAGGAGGACGGCGGGTCGCGCAACATTATTATAAATAGTAAATAATAATTATGCTAAAGTAGAGATTAAAAAGTATAGATAAAGATTATACTATTAAAAATATTAAATAAAAATATGTCAATTCGTGATTGTGATCCAAATAGGAATTAATTGTATAGTATATAATTATTTTATTAATTTTTAAAGAAAAATTGTGTTAATATAATAAAATTAGATATACAAATTTACTAACACAAATGAAAAATAACTCTTATGATATTTGAAGATAAAAATTTGAATATAATGAAATATATCAAATTAATTTATTGATCTTTATTAAATATAGTAAGCGAATAAAAATTATCCAAATTTTACTGTATCAAATTTTATAGTAATAAATTAGTGTATTAATCAAATATTTTTAAAATTTTTAGAATAAATATTAAAATTTTATTAACATTTTATTTTAAAAAATACAAACTTTTTTGATAAACTAATATTTTAATATAATTTGTTACACTTTAATAGTGTTTGTAATTATAGTTAATATATTACATATATATTTTTATAAAAATTATCATAAATAAATAAAATTTTTAGATACAAATTATTATATATTATTTTAAACATTTTTTAATAAGATAAAATTTACTTTTAATGGAAAGTAAACTTTATGTTAAACAAATTTCAAATTTTCAAAATAATATTAAATTTATTTAATTATTTAATTATTGCTCTAAATTTATACATTGGTTATAGGTTTTAAAGACTAAATATGTCAGTCAAACTAAGTTTCATTTAATGGTCAATAGAAAAAAAATAAAAAAATTTAAATATAAAAGAAATGATAATGTTAAAATAAACGAAATAAAAAAATATGACACAAAAGATCTATTTCAATTTAATACAAAGTAAATAATTTTTTTATAAAGTTGTTATGACATACAAAAAATGATAAAAAATTATTGTATAATTAGATTCATTGAAATATAATAAAAATAAAAAATAAATAAATAATAATAATTATATTATTATTAATTATTATTATTATTGATAATAATAATAATAATCAAAATTTTAATACTAAAATTAGTATAAAAATTGAATGATTAATATAATGAGAAGGAGGTATATCTATATGGTGACGACAATAAAGCTAAGGATGAATTACTCTAGATTTTAAATATAAGAGTAATAATGAAATATATATGTATTAAAAAATAAAATAAAAATTTCATTTTTATTTTTTTAATTGAAATACATGTATTAAAAAAATGAACAATCTTCATCTTCAAGTCTCAAAGGTGATTGAACATTCCTATCAGTAATGTTATGGAACACATTTTCACGAAATCACGAAAACACATAGGAGCCAATTGAATTGGCGCCTACATGCAACTTAAAAGAGAAGGCGCCATCTCACTTGGCTTGGCCAAAAAGTCAGACATGGTGGAGCCATGTCAATTGGCGCCTCCATACAACTTTAAAGAGGAGGAGCCAATTCAATTGGTGTCTCCTTTATACCTTTTCCAGAAACATGGTTATTTACGTAAATTTGACCGAAAAATGGCTATTTGTGTATTTTTTTTTCAATACCTGATTATCTAATTTTTTTTTCAATTACGTCTCACAAATATAAATGTTTGTAAAAAATAGTTTATAAATAATATAAAATAGTGACATAATAATAAAAAATAATTTAACATATTTATTATTGATTTTTTATATGTCGACAACATATAATTTGTTTTGTTATATAACTAGAATTAATTGGTGGGAAGACGGAGGTTGTTGCAGTAATTTGAGATTCTAATGGGGTGGAGAGAGACTAGCCTGTAAGACTAACATTCTAAGGCCTAAGTCTATATAAGAGTGAAGGTAATGTAAAAATGAAAATAAATTTGAATACTTGTGAAATGATGAACTTATTTCTTTATATAATAAGGACAATTGTAATTGCTTGCATGTGATTATGTGGTGGACTGTCTAATTAATATGGACGGTGCATGTGATTATCTAGGGGCCAAGATTTTTTAGAGAACGGGGGTTCCCCAGTCTCTTGTGAGTTCTCATGTGTTGTTCGCTTCTAGGCTTTTCTTATTGGGCCTTACAGACGCCCAAAACATACCTTAAAATTTATATATTGCCCTCATATCTTAATTTTTTTTTGGCTCCATCGCTTATTAAAAATATTTTAAAATGGCATAAATTCGTATAAAAAACTCTAATGGTTTAATATCTTGGCATCAACATCAATTTCATTAGTTGTTGGTTATGAAAGTATATTAAGAGAATTTCTTTTTCCACCTTTTAGGGGTGAAAAAAACATCTGAAAATTTCAAAATGTTCTTTGATACATCTTCGATTGCACCACAAAAGAGATATTTTCGGCGATACATCTCCGAATGCACCACAAAAGAGTTATTTTCGGCGATACATCTCCGAAAGCACTCCTTATGCGTTTTAAAGGTGTTTCGGAGATTCATCTCCGAAATAAACCCTAACACTGATTTTTTTAAAGAAATTCATCAAAGTTTTAATACGGAATTAGATTAAAACGTTCATAAAAACGTGAACGAAATAAAAATGTTAAACGATAATAAGCAATATCAAACGATAATAAGCGATAAGCATAAATTGTAAAATATTAAAATATTATACATAAATTTTTCTGGAATAAAAAAACATAGCCTACTACATATGCCTAATCCTCACCCTAACCCCTCTTTTGCCTCCTATATCCCACCACAGTCGCTGCCTCGCTATCCACCCTCTCCATGATGGCCACCTTCTCAGGTCCGCCCCTTTCAATGATCCCTAACTCCAAAGCCTCGTGTCCAATCGCCTGTATCCGCTGATAGATCAACAAGACATTAATGGCGTGGTCATCCTCGGCCTGCTGGTTCTCTAAAATCTCCTCATGAGCTGACCTAGGTGGACGTCCAGGAGCATTCTTTGTCATGATAGGGTGTGACACTATGTAGAACCATGTCACGTAGATTTATTGTCTCCTGTATCCCACAATAGTTGCTGCCTCGCTAACCACCCTTTGAGATGGAGATTTGAGTATGATCTGGACATAGCCAAACTTTCGCATGCATCACTCTGGAAGATACCTGACCATAGTGTCGGTCCCACATGCCAGCCACCTAATGTACAAATAGATGGATTCAAATGGGATAATCTCTCTATGATCCTCGAATGACGTCCAAAGAATGTCGTCATGAACACTTCGATCAAGATACACCCGGAACGACAGCACATCTTAATTTCCTCCCGCATTCTCGAGCCTTCGCAACCTTCTCAGCTCTCTCGCGCTGAGCGAAACAGTTTGGGTTGGCCTTCTGAGTCTAACTCTATTAGGATTCTCAGCCATTTATCTTAGAAAAAGAATAATAACAATAAACAGGTTTGTCAAAAAACTACTCAGGCATAATTTTGGAGATGCATCTCTGAAACCCCTCAGGTGTTTTCAGAGATGCACTTCTGAAAGTACCTGCGACCTCCATTTTTGCAGCTCGTGGTCCTCTTCTACTTGAAACATTTTAGCAACTTCTCTCATTTCTCTTTCCTTCCTACTATTTGAGTGCTCTCAAAATCATAATTGTTGACCCGACTTTTTGCATATATAATAGATCTTGTACTATAAGCAGAGATTCTCTCTAGTAACGGAGAATTAGTCATTTTTAAAGGAGAATAAGTGGGATGTCGTGAGTTCAAATCTATACCCTTACATTTGATATCCTTACACAACTACCAACCGAGATGTCTTAATGGGAGTGTGCATTTAAATCTTTTAATTACACAAAAACTATTGTAATGGACACTTTCATTTCTTTAAGAAAATAGATAGGATCTTTACCTTTTACCCAGTAGGTAGGAGAGGATCTTACAAGGAGCTCAAAAGGCTACAACACCCTTCAAAATAATGGATTTAAAAAATAGCATTCTACAGGATTTGAACTTATGAATTCATATATATCAAAGTATATTTTTCGTTATGGAACCAAAAGTAGAGTTAAGATCTGAGATGATGGTGTATATGAGCTTTTGATACGGCGGAGAGGGAACAGACCTACAAGTAACGCTCCAATGCTCAAGTCAGTATGTTAGCGAAAAAACTGAATTTAAATTGAATTTGAAACTGATACCTGTATTTGTACGCTCTCTATATATAATACAGAGGAAATAACAACCTGCTATTTGTTTGGCGTGAATTGCGGATCGCTGGATGTATCTGGAGATTGGGTCCTATTACCTATATAGCTTATTTAGAGTGGTTGGTTAGGGATCAATATGATTGGCCCAAAATAGTTTTCCACCAAGCCCTTGTTTCTATTACCATTATTTTCCTAGAAGCTAATGTAATAGTTTGCGTTGTTAGAGATGGAGTGGAGGATAAATGTGTTGATTTTTCCCTAAGTACTAGAATGAGAGCCATTTTGTAATGGGAAATGGGTTGTACATCTACAAAGAGGAAGACATTTCTCAAAAGGAGTTGTATCCGAAGACGCGGTTGACGAGTTTTATCAAAGACCTGGATTATTTTGGGGGAAGTATTCCTCTGAATGATGTCGACTGAAAACACTTAAAACACATCACCGATACTTGCTTTTGGTGGATGCTCGTACCAGGGAAGAAAGGAAGATTATTTTTGGCAAGTCTTGAAAGTCCTTAGCTTTTATGCATTCAACTTGCTTACTCGTGGCGTATTTGCTTTGGTGATGATTGCATTCATATTCAATGAAGGATGAAGTAGCGCTCTAACTTTTAAGATGGGGAATATGGCCGGGAGGAACTGTAGCAGGCCTTTCCACTACTTTGGAGCCTTCTAAAGGTGTTGCTGCTTTGAATGCCCTTATAAGGTTGTTGTGTGCTTCAAGTACTCTGACCCTTACGTTGTTGATGGGTCGGGCCCCCGCTCCTCTAGGGAACACCGATTTCTTCCTTTAGAGGAAGACTATTCATATTTAGCCAATATGTTCGAGCGTGCCTTGGAAGAAGAAGTGGCAGCTTTGACCCAATATACTCGACACGCTTCTACGACTAGGGATGGCAATGGGGCGGGTCGGGGACGGTTACTACCTTCCCCAAACCCAAACCCGAGTCCCCAAACAATTCCCGTTCCCCGCCTCAAACCCAAACGGGAATGGAGAATTAAAATCCAAACCCGACCCAAACGGGTTCGGGTATCCCGCCCCGCCACCATCCATTTAGTGAAATCAATTTTTTAATAAAAATACTTATTTTTTCCAAAATAAAACTACATTATAAATAATAAAATAAAATAATTTCATATATACATTTAAAATATTTTAAATAATTAATTCAAATCAAAATATCAAAATATTGGCCACTTATTTAATATTCTAAATCATCAAAAATAAATAATAATATACATAATGAAATAAACAGGGCAGGTACTAGTGTCCCTATTACCCGATCTGTCCCCATATTTTGTAATCGGTAAAAACCCAAATCTGAACCCAAACCCAATCAAAGCGGGTTTTCCCCGTCAACTTCGGGGTGGGTTCGGGTGGGTACCCGCAGGTACGGATTTTGTTGCCATGTCAATCTACTACTTTGGCCCTCGGTGGAACCAACCAGGGTCGGTCCTAGGGGTAGGCCACCAAGGCTACTACCGCCTAGGGCCTCATTTTTTATATTTATATGGCACTGTATTAGTTAATAGTATTTTCTTTTAAATACAAACTCTTTAAATTATTTTATATCAATTAAATAATAACACCTATTAAAAATTTATAACAATAACAATAATTTAGGATGTGTATTTTATAATTGATTAACTTAAAAATTAAAGTCGTTTTAAATTTTTCAAGACCTTGTGTAAATTTACGATGGTTTAATTACAAAAAATTAATAAGTCATATTTTGTTATTATTTAACTATAATCAATATTTTTTAGGCCTTTTGTAATCAACAACTTAACCTTAAAATTTTTTAAACCCTTTAATTGTAGCCCGTCTTACACTTCTAAGTTCTCTAACAAAAAAAATACTTGAAATTTAAGTTTTTTTTTAAAGAACTTTGCTAATATTTTTTCAATTATAATTTTTTAAAAATGAGAAGAAGTGTGCTTAGATGGGTTGATTGTATTATCAATTAAAAAGAAAATATATAATTTAATGATTTTACATTAAAAAAAATCTAAAATTAAAATATATTAATCTAAATAAAATTATTTTTATTATATTAAAAAATTAATTTTAAATTTTGCCTCATGTCTCAAGATATGTTGGGCCGGCCCGGGAACCAACCGCTAGGACGCTATTTGGTCTGACCAAGAACATGAGGAGAAGCATCGGTAGGAAGAAAGTGTTTGTAGCCTAACGCTCCAACGAGATACGTACCAGTAAGAAATATAGGAAAATTTCACTTCTCTCACTGGAGTAGGTGGTGTTTTACGCCCCCTTGTAAAAAAGATGATCTTCATCTATCTTAGCTTAGTTTTGATGAATACAAAAATTTATGAAAGAAGAAAGATCAAAGAAGAAAAAGATTAACATCAATTAGAATTGGATTAGTTTTAGAAATCAGAGAATTGAATCATGAAAATTAAGGTACCATTGACAATTCATTTGTGTATGTTAGGTGCTCTCAAACTTTCATCTAAACCCTTCTAAGATTGTCATAGCATTCATACATCTTATTAGCCATTAACTGTTACATAAACTTTATTCAATCCAACCATAGACCAAGTAATTTGCTCTACACCCACGTCTGAATCCAACCCCAACGCATTCTCCATACAGCTACGGATCCATCAACAACATTGTTACGCATGGTGCCATTGAGATTAGACATGGAGTGTTTATAGTTTTGGGTGTTTTGCAGTGTTATTTTGGCATAGGGCAATTGCACATCCTTTATAGAGATCAGAACCTTCCTTCTTTCCATAAAATATAAGTCGAAGAATGTATTGCTATGTCGTGGAGTTCATTTGCGTATGGTAGATTAAAATACCTGTAAAGGGTGCCCTTTCTATGATTTAGCTTACTTTAAACTTGTTTTGACTTTTTTTTTAAACGGAAGAAATTTATGTTTTTTTAAAATTTATTTGTTAAAAAAAAGGTTAAAAGATAGTGTACAGATGGTGTAAATTTTTTTACACTGTTCATTCAATAGAAACATTTTATTCTACCATATCATGTCAGTAATTTAAAATTTACAGTATGATTTGGCGCTTAACAATGTAGTGCTTGATTGACAGTGTAAAACTTTTTTACACAATCAGTGTATCACCTATTTTCTCTTAAAAAATTGGTTAAAAATATTTCGTCTATCAAGTCATTTTATTAAAATAATGTAAATTATATTTTTATAGTTTATATTTTTATTATATTATATTTTTAATTTTACTTTATTTATAAATTTGTTAATATTTTTTAAAAATTTAGACCTATGTTAATTTTGGACATGTATACATTTATTATTATATATTCGAATTGAAATATCATATTGAATATAATAGAATTTTGTAAAATTTATATTAAATATTCAAGTAAAACTTAATCTCGTGATTTATTAGTTTATTTAATCATAAATTAGACTATTATAAATTTTGTTTTTTATAATATAAAAAGAGTTAAAAGGTAGTGCAGAGTAAAATAGTTTTACACTGTCATCTAATAGAAAATCATAAATGTTCCATGTCATTGATACATGGGTGGTGATTGGTTATTTTACACTGTCAGTGCATCGCCCCTTTTCTATTGAATGATAGTGTAAAACTATTTTACGCATATCCATTAAACCCTATAAAAAATGTTTTGAAATAATATTAGATTCTTCAATGGTCTTTAAATGAAAAGTTAAATGGTCTCTCATGTTTAATGGTAGGGATTTTTTTCTCGTATTTTTTATTTTTCATCTATTAGAGAGTTTGAGGGTTTTGACAGTAGGATCATGAACTCTGTCTCATGTTGTCTTTTGCGTGTTCTCTTGAACACCAAACTTCAATATGGATATCGTTAAAAAATACTAATGTACAATAATGGATTATAATACATGATCTTTCTCTGGATATCAAAGACTATGATTCTATTTTCAATGGCAAGAGGTATTAATGTCCCTTTAGTCAGGAAACAACTTGTAGTAAATAAAATAAATATTATGTTAGAATTTTGTTAGATTTTTTTCCAATTTCATTTTTGTTGAAAGGAAGGGTTATGCTTTAAATGTTCACGTTGAGCACAAAAAAAATCCCTTCATTACGTTATTTTTATCATATTGTTAGTCACTCATTAGTATATTATCTACAATATAAGAAAGTTTTATGGTCTGGAAAAGACCATAATGCCCTGCTGCCTCAATAATGCTCCACGTGGATAGCTTCAACAACTTCTTTCATTTTGCTTCTACCACATGTCTCTACATCTTCTTCTACTTTTCTTTTCTCATATTTATTATATATATTTATTTTTTCTTGACTACACATTTTCCTCTTTAATGATGCATATTTCAAAATTTTGTATTTTTCAATAAAGTAATGTCACATCACTATACCTTTCTATTGCATCCTATTGCACGTTTCCTCACTTTTCATTTCATTTGAAAATGCATCTTATCTCTCCTATCACATATCTCTTTCTATCTCCTTCAACCTTCATCTCCTTCTCCCCCAACCTACTTCAAACCCATTCTACTAACCTTCATCTCCTTCATCTCTCAAGCCTATTACCAAACTTCTCATGGTGAACGATTTAGTGGTTGATTCTCATGACTGCGGAACGAAAATGATTTCAGATTTAAGGTTTGGTTCAAGTAAGTATATTTTAATTTTCTTTATGTTTTACTTTTCAATCTTTCTTCTTCTTATGATTCTTTGTTTGTTAATGGATTTTGTGGGTCTCCTATATAGATTTTTTACGATCTGAAAATTAGAAAAGAACAAGGATCTGATAAAATTTCAGTAATGAGTAAAGGATGAGAAGAATAGATTTTAGATGACAATTTTCTTGCTGCGAGGAGAAAATAAAGTATCTCAGGTTTAAGGTTTAGTAGGTAAATATATTTTATATTCCTTATGCTTTATTTTCTAAATTTTTCCTTCTCTTTATGATTCTTTGTTTTTGAACGGATTTTGTAGATCTCCAGTGTAAATTTTTTCAGATCTGGAGATTAAAGAGGAACACCAACAATTTTATCTTTATCAGATGCTTAGGGGCCGGTATTTATGTATACTGGTGTTAACTCTCTCACTTTTGGCCTTCATGTGCATTTACGCTTATGTCATATTTCACAACTTCATCCATATGTTACAAATTCTACCATGTATGTTAAATATTCATAATTTCTTCTTCAGATTATTTTTTATAAATAATGTCAAAAGTATTTACATAATCCATAATTTCTTCTTTAGATTATTTTTTATAAATAATATCATAAATATTTCTTTTTTACTAATCCATAATAAAATTTATAATTTTCTTCAGTTGATCAATGAGAATATTTTGTATAAATTTATTACTGATATTGAGTTACCATCTATATAAAAATTCTTTAGTTTTGTAATTTATGGACTTACTCAATGATAAATATGACATCTTTTTCATTACCAAATTTCATAAAGTTAGTTTTATTTATATTACTTGAACATGAAAATGCATGATCTTCTACTATTATAGTTTCTGATATATCAACATGTTTTCTTTTCAGGGGGACTCATACATGTCATAGTTTCTAAAGATTGAGTTTACTTTCTTACCCAAAATAAATTTCAAGCTGGAGAAATACTTAGGTTTACTTTTCATAAAATTTCATGAATGAGAATAATTGGTGTTGTAAAAATTATATTTTAATAATTATATATTAACCTACAAGATTATATTAACTTAAAATTAATTGATTTTTATTACTATTATTATTTGTAATCATTTTATAACAACTATTGAAAAATATCATTATAAAATTAAAGAAAAAAAAGAAAAGAAGTAAATAGAAATTTATGGAGTATTTATTATTGATTAAGATGAGGGTAGAAAAATAAATGAGAGTTTGAAAATAAAGTACCAATAGAGAAAGCATAGAGGTGCAAAAATGTTGTCCTTTATGTTGAATAACGATATGATAATTAATTGATAGAAATTAATGTTGTGTTAAATAAAATTTAAGATTTAATAATAATAATAATAATAAAACTAAAAGGAGTGTCATATTAAACCGAAAAATTCTCAACTTAATAATTGATACAATTAAATTGAATTAAATACCCTAATATTGTGTGGTATAGAGATATGGAAAACATCATGAATCATAAATATTATTTAATTAAAGTCATATTAAACCGAAAATTCTCAACATAATGAAGATTCGTTCAAATATTATAAGAAAACATCTTTTTCCTGTATGTTTATAAATGATATATCTATAGGAAATAAAAAGTTATTAAATAATGAATAAATATATTTTTAATTATCTTAAGAATATTAAATATGTAATAATTTGAAATTAAAAAATATCATATTAGTGAGAATTAAGTTATATTTGTGAATATAGAACAATAAAGTAAATAATTCTATATATATATAAATATATATATATATATATATATATATATATATATATATATATATATATATATATATATATATATATATATATATATATATATATATATATATATATATATATATATATATGTGTGTGTGTGTGTGTGTGTATCCTGTACCAGAATCCGTACATCGTATTATTCTTTTATTAATTATATATTTATTTATTGATTTTTCACGGGTTTCAGACATTTTTCTATTAAAACATTTACATCTAAACAAATGTGTGTCCTATACTAGAACCCGTGAAAAATATAAAAAGAATGAAAAGAAAAATATTATATAAAAATAGAAAATGATGATATAACAATAAAGTATGTTGAATAACGATATGATAATTAATTGATAGAAATTAATGTTGTGTTAAATAAAATTTAAGATATAATAATAATAAAACTAAAAGGAGTGTCATATTAAACCGAAAAATTCTCAACTTAATAAAAATTGATACAATTAAATTGAATTAAATACCCTAATATTGTGTGGTATAGAGATATGAAAAAAATCATGAATCATAAATATTATTTAATTAAGGTCATATTAAACCGAAAATCTCAACATAATGAAGATTCGATCAAATATTATAAGAAAACATCTTTTTCATATATATATATATATATATATATATATATATATATATATATATATATATATATATATATATATATATATATATATATATATATATATATATATATATATACACCAGGGTAGCATTTTCAAACAAATTCATACATAACATCTCTCGCGCGTTTCTTAAATTATATGCATATAATGTTATCAGCAATGTGTTTTCTGCGCAGTTGAAAAAATAAATGACTCCCATATACAAATATTATATAATTATTTATTAAACTTAAAATATCGATGTTGAAAATAGTATTTTACTAAGATGATAAGTTTTATTTTTTATAACACCAAATTAAAATAATT
The DNA here is from genome assembly GCF_029867415.1 of Vicia villosa. Lineage (NCBI taxonomy): Eukaryota > Viridiplantae > Streptophyta > Magnoliopsida > Fabales > Fabaceae > Vicia > Vicia villosa. The sequence goes on from NC_081181.1 coordinate 215,246,872, forward strand.
ATAACGGGAACGTGAAGCCCTGTTCAAAATATTGAATATTAATGGGACTGTCAATAATTAATGGGTACCAGACATTTTTCTATACATTTAATTATTATTTTTTCACGGGTACCAGACATTTTTCTATACATTTAATTATTATTTTTTCACGGGTACCAGACATTTTTCTATACATTTAATTATTATTTTTTCACGGGTACCAGACATTTTTCTATATATTTAATTATTATTTTTTCACGGGTACCAGACATTTTTCTATATATTTAATTATTATTTTTTCACGGATACCAGACATTTTTCTATACATTTAATTATTATTTTCTTACCAGACATTTTTCTATACATTTAATTATTATTTTTTTACCAGACATTTTTCTATACATTTAATTATTATTTTTTTACGGATATCTATACGTCTAAAACAAATGCGCGTCCCGTACCAGAACCCGTGCGAACGCACGGGTTTATTACTAGTTTTTCACAAATGTTATTAAGTTGAGGAAGAAAAAGATAACAACGAGGATTGATGTTCTAAAATTTTTAATCAGCATGTAGAAAAAGTTACTACAATAGTAAATGAGCTACAAAGAAATAGTACAATCAATATGGAAAGAAACAGAGATAATGCGAGGAGAGTTTAAATTGAGGTTAATAGGGGAGTTAAATTATTTTCTCAAACTTTAAAACAAACAACTTAAAGAAGGGACATTTGTGTGTCAAACAAAGTATTGTCAATAGTTGCTTAAATGGTAGAAGCAAAGTCAATCGACACTCTAATGCCCACAAATGGAAACTCGAACAAAGATGAAAATGGTAAGGATGTTGACTTCAAAAGGTATAGAGTTCATGTGAGTGCATTCTTCGTTGGTCAAGCTATGAGGTAATATTGTTTCATGTATCAGTATCTCTTTGTTCGTAAGTCCTTATATCTTACGTTGCTTATGTATATCTCTTGAAATTTGATTGTATGTTCATGTGATAAAAAATGATGTATGATGCAATCCCATGAATGTTCACTTCTAAAAATTTTGTTGATTAACCTATGAGTGTTTTTCAATCCATATGATTCTCAGATCGACACATGTGCTCAATTTTAAAACTTGTAGGTCTATGTGTCGACACATACGATTTTCAGGTCGATACATTTGCTGCACTTTTAAAGTTTGTAGCTTCTGTTACTTATAGGTCGACACATGTGCTACAGTTTTAAAGTCCGTAGCTTCTATTACTCATAGGTCGACACATGACCTGATATGTGTCGACACATGCATTTACATAGGTTAACACATGCTGCTATTTTTTTTGAAAACTTGCATTCTTTTTCAAATTTATAGGTTTCCTTTATGCCTCTAACTTGTACATCTATAAATACCTCATACATGCATCATTTTCAAGTTGATGAAACTATAAACACATACTAATATTGCTAATCATCTTCAACCTTACATCTATGCAAACACATAAACAACATACACATAATTATTCAGGGTTTGGGTGCCATCTAGACCTGATTGATAACATTCAATTTAGGTTGGTTGTAACCTAAGGTTGGATTGAGAATCATAGGGGGTTTCTAAAAATTGATGTATGATGCAATCCCATGAATGTTCACTTCTAAAATTTTTATTGATTAACTTAAGGTTGGATTGAGAATCATAGGGGGTTTCATCGAAAAAATTGTGAGGGTTTTTAATCCAAGATCAAGGTGTTGATTTGGAGGGTTTCGACAAGAGTTACACAATTGGATTTGATCGAGTGAAAGGGTTTGAAGAACGGGAGGTTCTTGCAAAGGAGTATCGTGAGACAGTGAATAAATTAGTAATCTTGGGTGACAACAACTCGCAATCTGGATTCGACCGAGTGAAAGCTTTGAAGAGCGGTGGTTTTTTTGAAAAGGAATAGCACAAGACAGTGAATCAAATTGGTGTTTATTGGGTGACTTTATCAAACTCGGATCAAGGGGAGAGAAGTGCAAGGATTAACATCAAACATACGGTTTGTAGGATTGAATTGCTTCTCATCTCTTTTAAACAATTTTTTACATAGTAAGATTGATATCTCAATTCCAAATTGGAATTGGTGGCAGACGTAACCGTAGCGAGGACGATCGGTGAACTACCTGAACAACTCCTCGTGTCCTCTCTCTATCTCTTTATCTCTTGCATTTGAATTTTCATCAAATTGTTAAACACATTAATTGAGTGATTGATTCGTAAGTTGATTATTAAAAGCATTATTGACTTGTTGATTACCTTAGAATCAAATAGATTGTAAGAAGATTTTGATATCAACAAACTTAAAAGGAAAATCTGAAAAATTGATCGCACGTCAAGTGTTCGATAATTTGTCACTTTGAGATTTTCTATTAATTTCATTGGAAATTGGTTGCTTAGGTGATTTCATTAGAACTGTTGATTGAAAATGTATTTGGTTAATCTTTGTATAACTGTTATCCTCTACTAAAGGTTGTGTGCATATTTGATGTTCTAATAACTGGTTCGGTTTAGACGACTTTTGATCTAAACACGATACTTCTGCTCTTCATAGTTTTTAACGTTTCAAATCCTTTTAAAAACAGAAATTTAAATATGGGGATCTATACAGTTGATTGAAAAGTTAATTATTTAATCTTTGTATCATAATTATCCTCTACTAAAGGTTGTGTGTATATCTGATGTTCCAATAATCGGTTCGATATAGACAACTTTCAATCTAAACACGATACTTCCGCTCGTCATAGTTTTTAACGTTTCAAAACCTTTTAAAAACAGAAATTTAAATTTGGGGATCTATTCACCCAAAAAAATATCACCTTTCAAAACCTCTATATAAGTCGTCGTCTAACATACGGCGTTTATGAAAAAGAATATCACATTCAACTTGCTGATTCCACAATAAAAATTTATTTTCTTGAAGTTTGATTAATGATTTTGGTGCAAACGTGTTTACTGAGCTTCCATGTGCAAGATGCCCGGAGGTTTCTTTAGAAGAATGAGCCACTTGTTGTTAATCTTGAGGAAAATTTTTCATATCTATCATTGAAGTTCCTACAAGGCTTGCTGCAAAGCTTGATTAGTAAAGAAGTTAAACAGGGAAATGAAACTTCTATGAAACTTTAATCTTCAACCAAAACATCGAAGAGGATGAAGCAGAAAAAATCTCATTTATCGAATGAACTAAAATGCATGAGAGTTTTATCAACAAAAAAAAAATGCATGAGAAATAGAGAGAGAGAGAGAGAGAGAGAGAGAATTTCTTGCATTAATTGAGACAAATTGATTTCTAAGTAAGCCATATAGTTAGTTACACTAACTAATTTTTCAACCACCTAACGAACAATTTAAAAGGAGTCTCTAATACGATATATTATAATATTATATTTTAAAAATAATATTAATATCTTAATACGATTGAAAAAGTTCAAAAGAACTTGTATATAGATCCCAATGCATTTTCATTAAATTAATTAATCTTAACATACATCAATGAAATGATCAATACTAAAAGATGAGTTCAAATGTATGTGTATGGATTTATCTATTCTCAACAGTGCTTCTTAAAGTTGTATCAACTTGCTCTATGCAATCACCTTATAAATCCCTACCGATACATTATTTGGTACAAGATGCTTAAAGTGGACTTGGCCAACTTTTAGAATAAAGATTACCAAAAATGCATGGACAAGACTTTGATAGTATATGTGAATCATAATCCTTGATATGAAAAAGGAGACTAAATTTAAACGGGTCTGCCCTTTTTTTTCTTGCTAATTGTTGACAGCTAATCTAAAACGAAATCGAGTAGCAATTGCATGTTGACTAGGAACTCACAAAGATAGAGTGAGTTATGGGATAAAGGGAAATGGAATTTGGACACAAAGAAACAACTTGACTTCTGAAGACTATTGTTGTAGTCATTCACATTATCACATAGTAGTAGTTATATTTTTCATTACAATAGACCACTCAATGGTAGTGGAGATTATCAATGACTTAGATGTATGTTTGCTTTGTTTTATTGTTTTAGGTTGTGGAAAAGAAATAGTTTGAAGGGTCGTTTTTAAAAATCGGACTGAATTGGTTAGTTGAATTGGACAAATTGAAAATTTGAGGGGTCACATGTCTACTCTTATTGTTGGATCGAACATGCTATTAAAACAATGGAAATTGACAGAAACTGGTCACAATCGATTTTGAAAAATCGACGGATTAAATGCATGTTTTTTTTCTCAAACAAAACAACGATGTTTTGATAATTAAAATAAACTAAAATATTAGTAAAATTTATTTGAAACAACTTTCTCTCGTTTACAATTAGACCTTGTTCAAAATTTATTTGGATTTGTATTATTTTTTTATGTTTGATGACTATGTTTAGAATTTGAATTTAAAGAATGAATTTGTGAAATTATGATATTTTGAAATTCTAAAATTGTATAGATGTCGTGATATTTTTTTAGAGACCGAGTCATTCGGTTAAATAAATATATAGTTTTGTTATAGAGGCTGATTTATTCTACAAAATTATCTAATTTAATTCAGTTTAGTCATGCGATTCGACCAGTGATCCAATGATTCAACTAATAAATCAATGATTCAGTACCCTTATCACCTTGATGACCGATCTGATTTTTAAAACATCTCTTATTAATTAAGGGACACTTGTTTAAGGGTTCTTTGGGCTATTTTTTTAAAAAACTTTCTTTTAAATTCGTGATATATTTAGTTAATCATATATAAAAAAAAGTATAATTAATTCAATGAAATAGATGATTAATTCAATATATATTGAAAATTGTGATTAATTCATGAAAATGAATAAATTATAAATTTAACTATGAATTGATAATGATTAATCATTTGTCTAGTTGAATTAATCACAATTGTGTATGTAATTAAGTCTTAATACCAGATCTTATGATTTGTATTCTCGGGATATGACTTGTATGTTATATTTGGTTGTCGTTGCTTGTTTGACGACAAAACTCGTGAGAGAAATGGTGGCCCCCTTTTCTTCTAAGAGATAAACCTCTTTCCTAGTTGCTCATAAATTATCTTCTTACGATAGGGGATGCACTGTTGCACTGTTCTTCGGCATAAATCTTCTAATTAAATAGGAATGACGACATCGATCCCATACGTCAGCCAGAAAGGAATCTCACTGGTAGTTAAATGGTGTATGGTCTTGTTCACCCAGAAGACATGTCGGAGTTCGTCCGTTCAATTTCCTTTTGTAGCTTTGAGTCTTCGCTTTAATCTTCTCAAGACTACTCAGTTTGCCACTTCAAATTTCCCGTTAGTCTAGGGATGTTCTACTGACGTGAAATATTTCTTTAGTTTTAGGTCTTCTAAGAGGTCTTCGAAGTTCCTATTTTTGAAATGTTTTCCGTTGACTGTTATGAAAGCTTCTGGAATTCCGTATTGAGCTAGGATGTTCCTCTTAAAGAATTTAAATATATTCGCCGCATTGATCTTTGCCAACGCTTCTACTTCAATCAATTGGTGAAATAATCCACTACCACGACCAAGAACTTGAGTTTTCCTAGATCCTGAGGAACGCATTGATTTTTGCCAACGCTTCTACTTCAATCAGTTGGTGAAATAATCCACTACCACGACCAAGAACTTGAGTTTTCCTAGATCCTAAGGAAAAGGGTCAATGATATCCATCTCCTACTATGAGAAAGGCCAAGGCAATAATAATATGGTAGCTCGGATAGGGAGAGTAGTAGACGTCCCTGTGTCGTTGGCATAGGTCACATCTTTTCACATACTCCTTCGCCAATGTTTATGTGCCTAGGTGTTTCCCCTCAATCCCTTCATGTACTTTGGATAGAGTATATGCGACTTCCTCTATTTCTAAACATTTAAGCAAGGGAGTTCACAATCATTTTCTGTACAACATCCCTTCCACTAAAGAGTAAGAATTGACCCTTCTCTTTACGAGGGTGGCCTCAGCAGGGTCTGCATTAAATTTTAACTATCTTTAGTTAAGAGAACGCATGTTGACACGCAAGGGTCCATTGGAACTGGACTTCTTTCTTCAACAACTTGTAGAAAGGAAAGGCATGTTGCACTAACTTCGAAATGAATTTATCTAAGTCATCAACATTTCGTTTAGTTTCATGACTTCCTTCTTTGCGGTGGATGTTATCATTTTCATGACCATTTCACACTTGTTTGGATTTGCTTCTACGCCCCTTTCCACCAGATAAAAGCCCAGAAAGTTGTCGGCTCTTATTTTAAATGTGCACTTCTCTAGATTAAGATTCGTGTTATATTTTAAGACCCTTTAAAAAACTTGGTCGAGGTGTTAGTCGTGCAGTTCCTCTTTGCTTGACTTGACGAACATGTAATCCACATATACCTCCAATGTTTCGCGTATTTCTTCCTTGAAAACCTTGTTCATCATCCTCTGATATTTTGCTCCCATGTTGTCCAAACCAAAGGGAATTACGTTGTATTGGTAGTTCGCATGTTCAGTCATGAAAGTGGTCTTTTCTCTATTTATTTGTACATCAATATTTAATTATATTCGGAGTATGCATTCATAAAGGACAAGACTTAATATCCTACCGAGTTGTCGACCAACTTATATATACTCGTAAAATGGATATGAATCTTTGGGGCATACTTTGTTCAGATCATATTATCCAATATTCTAAGGCCTTCTTGAACAACACTACATTGGATAACCACTACGGGTACTTCAATTCTAAAATGAAATTGGCGTATAGTAACCCTTGGATGGCCTTCGCCTCCGCCTCCTCCATCTTAGGGGATTGTCTCCTTCGTCTTTGTGACACGTATCAGGCATTGGGGTCAACATTTAACTAGTGACACACCACACCAAGATCTATTCCTGACATCTCATGGGAAAATGGCGAAGAGATCGGCGTTTTCTCCCAAACATACTATCAATCTTTCCTTTATTTCGGCAGGTAGACCGACTCCTATCCTTACAGACGGGATGTGTTGATGTGCATAAGGTATATCCTTATGCACGGTGCATAAATACTCAAATATTGTTTATATTACTCAAATTATTATATTTATTAATCAAAATAATATACATATTACTCAAAATAGTATAAATATTACTCAGAACAATGAATATATTACTCAAAATAGTTAAAATTCGATATTACTCAGAATAGTGTAAATATTACTCTGAATAGTGTACTCATTACTCACAATTAATAATGACTCATAATTAATAGACGTGTACAAATAATGCATATATTATTCATGGATTATGATATTATTACTCGTTTCTAACTAAAATGTTACTCGAAACAATTTAAATATAACTCATACGAGAGTTATGCACCGTGCATAAGGATATACCTTATGCACATCAACCTGACCCCTTACAGACCTCCTTGGATTATTATCAAGCTGGACAGACTTGAAGTCTCTGTATGGATTCAATCTCAGGATTTTTGCCTTACTTCCAGTTAAGAGTCCCAGTTCATCTCCGAACGGGAGTTCCTCTTTGTGAGCATCGAGGTCGACTATACGTTCGTCGCCCTACTATCCTCATCAATACTCTTTTTGGGGATGATGGTGGCTGTTATAGGTTTTCTTCAATATCACTTCATGTATCTGGCGGGCTCTGCGGATGTCGGCTTTGACCGTAACGGGCATGCTAGAGTCATCATGGTATTTTAACTTCAAGTGCATGGGAGAAGCTACGACATCTAGATCCACAAGAAACGATTGGCCAAGAAGGTCATTGTAGACATTTTTACATGAAACCACAAAGAATAAAACATTCACCGTCTTTCTCATACTCCCCGCTCCTAAGGTGATCGTTAAGCACATATGTCTACAGGGATAAATAAAATAGTCATTAATGGCTATTAGGCTTTGGCCTTCGCATGGCTTTAGATCTTGTTTCTTCATATTGAGTCTGGTGAAAATTTTAAAGTAGAGTACATTATATAAACTTTTATCGTCTATGAGAATCCCTGAGACGAAATGATTAGAAACTGTGTCGAAATTAGACATCCTGATTTTAGACTTGAGGTCGGCATGAACAATTCACATGTCAAAGGTTCATCTACAAGGTGAACAAGATGCAAATTGTGATTTGGCTATCAATCCTATATTGTTATGCATAAACAACACATCATAACCAGAGTGACAGACACGTAATAGTAATTTAGTAAAGGCTACTTGGATGGATGTGGAGCAATTGACTCCATGGCATAGGCAGAAGAATTTCCCATGTAAGATCTACATGGAAGTGTGCCAGATGAAAAAAAGCAAAAATAGGACGTTGTTTGCAGTGAAGATGGATTTAGGCGTGTGTTTATATTTCTAGTGTTGTTTGCTACTTTGATTGAATAATGAAAAGTACAAGGAGATCATGTGGATTTATCCAAAAATCATTGCCAAGAGAAAAGTTTAACTAATCTAAAGATTAAATATGTTTTTAGTGTCTAAATATATATTATCGAATTTAGTTATTTTTCGTGACTATATAAAGTTAGAAAATTTCTTTACCCACCTCCCTATGGGGGGTCACCCCCAGCGAAATTCCCAAACTACCCCTGCTTCGGAAATGAACTTCCGAAGCGCTTTTTTTTAAAAAAAAATTCCTTGATTCGGAAGTTCATCTCCAAAAACACCTCATGGGGGGTGCGTTCGGAGATGAACATCCGAAAACATCTCATGGGGGGTGAATTCGGAAGTTCATTTCCGAATTATGCAGAAACTGTGTTTTTTTTTATGTTTTTTCTTAAACGCAACCGCATTTTAATTAAACGTTACCGGCAAATAAAATAAACAATAGATAGACTGAAAACACTAATATGATAAATAAACAAAAAAAAATACTAATATGAAAATATTATATACAAACCGAAATAAATAAAAATAGTGTGCTAAATATACAATCCAAAATCAAAAAATGAATAAACCCCATCACTACTGGGTGTGCCTAACCCGCTCACCCTGGGCCCTCCTCTGCCGCCTGTACCCCGCCGCACGGCCCGCATCAGTGACGATCATCTCCATCACGGCGACTGCCTCTGGTCCGCCCTGATGAATGACACCTCGATGCAACGCGTCCCGCCCAAGCATCTCTATCCGCTGGCAGATCGGAAGGAGATCAATGGCGTGGTCATCCTCCGCCTGCCGGTTCTCCAGGATCTCCTTGTGTGCTGGCCTAGGAGCGCCGGGAACGTCGGGTCTCAAGAGAGGATGGGACACCCGGTAGAACCATGTGACGTACCCCTCCACACTGTGCCAGTTCTGGGTGACCCGCATGTGACGGTACTCCTCCGGTACCACATGATGCTGCCACTCCTCCCATATGGCAGTGAGCTGCACTCTGGTCACTGTGTCAGGAGCAGCCTCGAAGGGTGACCTGGGTGTGATCTGCACGAACCCAAACTGCCGCATGCACCGCTCCGGGAGATACCAGACCATGATGCCGGTCCCGCATGCCAACCAGCCTGAATATAGAGCAACCCCGTCGAAGGGGACAACCTGAGCATAGTCGGCGAACGGCCTCCAGGTGACGTCGTCGTGCATCGTGCGGTCCAGGTACAGGCGGTATGGTCCCACCGCATCGTTCCCCCTCTGGAGGGCGTATCTGGCGGCCCTGGGCATGGCGTCAACGTACGCAGGATCGATGTGGAAGCCGTGGATGCGGGAGAAGTAGGAGATGATCCAGCTCTGAAACACAAATACGATAATGTATTAAAAATAAATACGAAACATAAATAAATAAATAAATACGAGAATGTGTTAAAATCAAACGTACCGTAAGCAGAGTGCAAGATCCGACCAGCTGCCTCGTCCTCCAGTTGGAGGCCTCATTCAGCTTCTGGTAGAGATATGCCAGAGTAGCTGCCCCCCAGTTCCACTGGTGAACGGTATCCAGGTCCATGAAATAGCGGAGGTAGGCCACGTCGACGTACCTGACGCTCTTGTCCACAAAGCATGCAGCGCCTACCACATGTATGTACCAGCACCGAAGAGCGCAGCCGCGGTGATACTGTGTGAACAGCTCGTCACCCTCCTGCTCGGCCTCGACCGCCGCGTCCAGGTGGAACTCAAAATAGAGGCTCAGTGTGTTGAACCGGACATGAGGCCCAGAAGTCGAGACGCACTCCAGGTGAGCATCCTCGTGCGGCAGGCCCAAATAGTGCATCATCCACTCAATGGCCTCGACCCTCTGGATCCTGGAGTGGTCCAACAGCGCCCCCCTAATAGGCAGGTGGAGAAGACACTGGACGTCATTGATCGGTAAAATAGCAAGTGTACTATTTTCACCGATGTAGTAATAATGGGTTTTACCCCAAGTATCGATCACGAGGATTGCGTAGGAAACACAAGTAATTTAAGTCAATTAAACAAAAGAGCAAATAGGTGTTTTGTTATAATGCAATAAGTAAATTTAAATAAAAGAAATAATAAAAATAAGCTGAAATTAAAGTTTGACTTTTTAGATGTAATTTGAGGTAATGCCAGGGTAGGTGTTTGATCTTCCTTATAATGACTCTGTAAAAAGATCTCTTCAACAAGTTCATAGACTGCAACTATTTGTTCTTAAGGGTGTTTCCCTAAGTCCTTAGTGGAAAGCCTTTTGGTTTGCAATCCTATTGCCTAAGTCCTTAGAAACAAAGGTTTGCAAACCAAAGATGTAAATAATCGAGAATGTTCAAATAACCTTTCGGTATCCCTAGTCCTAGGTGATAACTACTAGATCAAATTGTTTAAAAACCTTAACAACCGTAGTCCTACAAATTGTTAACCGTAGATCAATCTTCGTTTTTCCGACAAAGAAGGCATAAAAACATTAAACAATCAAATTGCATAAAACTATTACTTGATTAAAGAAATACGGAATTCAAGAGTCATTACAATTCAAATCAGGGACACCCCCCTGGCATTGGGGGGTTTAGCCTCTCATAATATTCAAGAAAGACAAAGTAAAGAATTTAGACATTACAAAGATAATTGGGAACTTTGATCTTCAATGGTGTCCACCGTTGAATCTCTCCGTCTCCGAAACCCTTGATGAAGCTATCTTCTCTCTTCTGTTATTTTCTATCGTATCATTCAAAAAGTCCCAAAATAATTCTCTCAAACTCAACTAAATAGTCTAGGTACAAATCTCAGGCAAAAGAAATGTCTAAAGTACCCTCAAGGTGGAGATTTAGTGAAAAAGCCCTAAAATTGGAAGTTTTCACGCTCACAGCAGCACTGGCCGTGCTTGGACGCACGGGCGGCCGTGCTGCTCTTTATTTTTATTTTTGCTCCCAGCCATCCTGACACGGGCCGTGCGTGGAAGCACGGGCGGCCGTGCGTGGTCCCTGGATTTTGTATGGAGAGTGCCATTCTCCTGACACGGGCCGTGCGTGGAAGCACGGGCGGCCGTGTTAGACCCCAGAACCTTGAATTTTCATCTTTCTCTTGCCTCTCCTTCCTTCATAGTTGCTTTGACACTTAAGATGACTTGTTTAAACCTGATATTCATACACAACTACCCAAACGGCATCAAAAGAATCTAAATAACTTAAATTAAAACAAAATGCAAAGTAAACATAAAAACAATGGAACATGAAATACTTAAACAAAAGCAATAAAACATTGATCAAAGTGTTACCGAATCGACAAATTTAGACCAAATACATGACAGAAATTAGGTAGAAATGGTGACCGATCACAACCCCAAACTTATCTCATTGCTTGTCCTCAAGTGATGCAAGAGACTAAACAGAGGTCACCCTGGATTTTTCTTTCCACAACACTGCCGATGTTATTCGCGACTTGTGTCTACCTTTTTAATCGAATCTCTGGCTTGCCGAACCAGACTTTCTACCACACTTTCACATCAGAGTACCTTTTTGCCTGCAAGCTTTTTCACACTTCTCACCAAATCTCTCAGGGTTAAAGTGTTTTGCACTCACAAAATCAAAGTATGCAATATCAACTCTTAATTTTGAATAAATTCTACCATCACTACACTAACAAAGTTCACACACTTTTCGAGGTCTTTTGGGATGTAATGGGGTTTAGGTACGGTGGGATACACAAGGAAATGGATAAACAAATGGTTTTGGGTTCGACATTCATGTTGTGTTTTTCGTAATTGTGCTCAACTTGTTACACTGGGAATTTATTCGACTTAGACTCTTTTGCTTCACTCATTCTTCCGCGAGTGCTTAATGTAACTGAGTCTTTCATTCGGGCAAGTTTTTCTCTTTTTTTTTGTGGGACATACATTCATATGTCTCAAAATTTTTATTTTCATCATATTTTTTTTCTTGCCCTCTTCTTTGATGATTACTACCCCAAACTTAGATTTTAGCACAACTCTAAAAACCACAACATTTATGCCGAGCAAGGGTTGGAAGTGTTTGGCTACGGGTTAATATATATGGTTATAACAGACAAAAGGATATGGCTCAACTGGGGTAACAAAGGATAAACATATAATTTAGGATGGCTAGAAAGGCTTAGGTGGTAAAACAAACAAATGCCTCGGTGTGTGTCCTCATATTATGCTGTGTCAGTAGAACATACGCAAAATCAGAATGATAAAGTCATACCTGAATGAACTCTCATGATGATACTCTGTTGTGTTTGGCTTTTTATAACCTCACCATGTTGGGTAAGCTTACAGGTTCCAAAGCACTCCTCGTGTCATGTGGCTTCTTTCCGGCGTAGGTACACCATACAATCCTCTTTGTCCAGTATCAGCAAGTTGCGTCCAACAGTTACTTTTCTTTCGGCTGCATCAACTTCCAGGGTGCCTTGGGGGAATAGGTTCAGGTTGCACCTTTCATCCACTAAATACCATTCATCATTCATTCGGCATCCATAAGTCAATCTATAACACAATGTCAACATAACACACAAACAAAAACAAAAATGGAAAACAACTAAAAGCAAATGAAAAGAACCCCTCCCACACTTGAACCAAACATTGTCCTCAATGTTTTAGAACCAGCCTTGGAGAGGTTGCTTACAGAGGTATTGCATTCCAATGATCACTTCCTAGCTTCCACTAGAGATGCTCTCTTTTATTTCCTGAAAATAAAACAAACAAACAAAGAAATTAATTATTAAAACCATGGGTTGCCTCCCACGAAGCGCTTCGTTTAACGTCGCATGGCTCGACGGTCCATTACCCTTTATTATGGAGGGTATTTCCTTCTCCAAACCTTGTTGCTTGTTACTTTCTCCACCAAAAACTCTTGGAGATGAAAAGCATGGACCACTTTTCTCTTTAACTCACTTTCAACCTTCATCTTCTCACCTTGGTTTTCTTCTTTCTTTTTCTTCTTAACTTCTATAGCGACCTTAGGACTTTTGATAGAAACATGAGCTAGTTCCACCTGAGAAGCTATGCTTGAAACTTTTTCTTGGAGATGTTTAGGGCTTTTGTATTCTCCCTCACTTTCGATCATACCAACAGAAGCTTGATCATTTACAACCGCCATATGTTTCTTAACTCCTAACATCTTCAAGGTTACTTCTTCATCAAAAGATCTCAGTGTTAGTGTCCCTTTTTCAATGTCGAGGTTGCAGCGGCCTGTCGACAAAAATGGTCTCCCAAGAAGGATAGGAGTTTCTTCGTCTTCCGGAATGTCCATGATGTGGAAGTCAACAGGGAATACAAACTTATCAACTTCCACTAGTACATCTTCAGCTACCCCATATGATTTCTTAACAGTGTGATCAGCGAACCTTAATTGTGTCTTACTTTCACTAATCTTTTCCAATTCAAGCTTTTTGAAAATGGATAAAGGCATTAAACTTACACTAGAACCAGAATCGAGGAGTACCTTTTTGAATGCTATATTCTTGATAGTGCATGGTATCGCCACCGGCCCAGGGTCTTTCCTCTTAATTGGGATCTTTCTTGCTGAAGAGACTATACCACACTTCTCGATTTCAATTTCTGGTTCTCCTCCTAGTGATCTCTTTTTCGCCAACACCTCCTTCATAAATTTCTTATACAAAGGCATGTGCTCAAGTGCTTCAAAAAAAGGTAGATTCACCTCTAACCTTTTGAACAATTTAGTGAACTTCTTAAAGTCTTTCTCTTTTGAATTCTTCTTTGTTATTCTTGAAGGGAAGGGTAGTTTAATTTCCGGTTTGGCACCTTTTTTAATTTTTTCTTCAGCTGGTTTAACCGGTGGTATCACCACTTCTGGCTCTCTTGGGTTCTCTCTTATTTCCAAATCTACCTCTATCACCATAGGGTCATCTAACTCTTCTTTTTCCTTTTCCAGTTCTAACACCTTTTTACTCCTTGTTGTAACAGCATTGATCTTCTCTAGATTTTTTTGATCTTTCACAGTTTCGTTCGGAAAGTTTCCTTGTGCCTGTAGAGTGAGATGTTGTGCTATTTGACCCATTTGAACTTCAAGATTTTTGATTGAAGCCGTGGTGTTCCTGAGGTTGGCTCTTGTCTCTTCTTGAAACTGAGAGTTTTGAGTTGCCACTTTTTCAAGAGCGATCTCCCAATCTTCTTTCTTTGGTACCTGTTGTTGAAATTGTTGAGGATGATGTTGGAATTGTTGTTGATATGGAAGTTGTTGTTGTGGAGGTCTGTGTTGTTGTGATTGCGCTGGAGTTTGAAATTGGGTTGATCCTTGCTTTTGAAAGTTACCTTGTTGGTCCTTCCATGCGAAATTAGGATGATTTTTCCAACCCGGATTATAAGTATTGGCGTATGGATTATTTTGCCTCAACATATGAATCTGTTCCACCTGTTCCTGCGTTGCCACACAATGCATAGCAAAATGTGGTCCACTACATATTTCACATACAACTGAGGCCGCTGGTTCAATTTGTGCTACCTTTTGTTCACTAAGATTCATCTTCTTCAGTCTTCTTTCTACTTCAGCTGCAATTTGGTCTTCCATTTTAACTACCTGATCAGCAAGTTTCAAATCAATTTTTCCTTCCGGTTGGCTCATTGCACGGTCATATAACTCGATGTGCTCATTAGCAGCAATAGCTTCTATGATCTTCTTGATACCCGTGGCTGTTGAAAAATTAGTTGAGCCACTGGCAGCCGTATCAATAAGCTGTTTTGTCTTAATTCGGAGACCATTTACGAAAGTCTGCATTTGCTCGGTTGGGTCCATATTATGAGTAGGACATGCAACCAAACATCTCTTGAACCTTTTGTACGCATCCCCCAACGATTCCCCTTCTTTCTGCTTGAAGTTTACAATATCATATCTTTTTCGGATGAAAACTGATGCGGGGAAGTATTCGTTCAAGAAAGCGGTTTCCATCTGTTGCCATGTTGTGATGCTTCCAGCTGGAAGTGAGTAAAACCACTCTTCCGCATCTTCAGATAAGGTAAAAGGAAACATTACAAGTCTCTTAGCTTCTTCAGAATGACCTTCAATCTTTAATGACGTTGTCATGGTGAGGAATCTTTGTAGATGCTTATTTGCATCTTCATTGATTCGTCCCGCAAACGGCTTGCTCTCCAACTGTCGGATAGTTGAAGGATGAAGTTGGAAGTGTGCAACATTGACCGGTTGGTTTACAATGGTCATTCTTCCAAGCGGTGCATTGGCCCTTCCATAATCACCCAAAAGTCTCTCTGGAGGAGGTGGATCAGCTGCCATAGTTTCAGGCTCAGAATCTGACTGCTCGGACTGAATAGATATTACTTCTTCGTCTTCTGATTCTGAAACTACAGGGGAGTCTTCTTTCGATGCCAGTCTTTTTCGCTTGACTTCTCGGAGTCGTGCTCTCAATAGTCTTTCTGGTTCTGCGTTAAAAAGAAGTTCAGCTGAGGCCTTACCTCGCATACAAGATTAGAAATCGATTAGTAGATAAGTTAAAAAAAAATAAAATTAAAATAAGCAAATAAAAATTTCAGCAAAAAGAATTTTAATTGCAGAGCAATAAAATTTTAATTGACTAAAATAAAACTTATATTTTGGCAATCCCTGGCAACGGCGCCAAAAACTTGATCGGTAAAATAGCAAGTGTACTATTTTCACCGATGTAGTAATAATGGGTTTTACCCCAAGTATCGATCACGAGGATTGCGTAGGAAACACAAGTAATTTAAGTCAATTAAACAAAAGAGCAAATAGGTGTTTTGTTATAATGCAATAAGTAAATTTAAATAAAAGAAATAATAAAAATAAGCTGAAATTAAAGTTTGACTTTTTAGATGTAATTTGAGGTAATGCCAGGGTAGGTGTTTGATCTTCCTTATAATGACTCTGTAAAAAGATCTCTTCAACAAGTTCATAGACTGCAACTATTTGTTCTTAAGGGTGTTTCCCTAAGTCCTTAGTGGAAAGCCTTTTGGTTTGCAATCCTATTGCCTAAGTCCTTAGAAACAAAGGTTTGCAAACCAAAGATGTAAATAATCGAGAATGTTCAAATAACCTTTCGGTATCCCTAGTCCTAGGTGATAACTACTAGATCAAATTGTTTAAAAACCTTAACAACCGTAGTCCTACAAATTGTTAACCGTAGATCAATCTTCGTTTTTCCGACAAAGAAGGCATAAAAACATTAAACAATCAAATTGCATAAAACTATTACTTGATTAAAGAAATACGGAATTCAAGAGTCATTACAATTCAAATCAGGGACACCCCCCTGGCATTGGGGGGTTTAGCCTCTCATAATATTCAAGAAAGACAAAGTAAAGAATTTAGACATTACAAAGATAATTGGGAACTTTGATCTTCAATGGTGTCCACCGTTGAATCTCTCCGTCTCCGAAACCCTTGATGAAGCTATCTTCTCTCTTCTGTTATTTTCTATCGTATCATTCAAAAAGTCCCAAAATAATTCTCTCAAACTCAACTAAATAGTCTAGGTACAAATCTCAGGCAAAAGAAATGTCTAAAGTACCCTCAAGGTGGAGATTTAGTGAAAAAGCCCTAAAATTGGAAGTTTTCACGCTCACAGCAGCACTGGCCGTGCTTGGACGCACGGGCGGCCGTGCTGCTCTTTATTTTTATTTTTGCTCCCAGCCATCCTGACACGGGCCGTGCGTGGAAGCACGGGCGGCCGTGCGTGGTCCCTGGATTTTGTATGGAGAGTGCCATTCTCCTGACACGGGCCGTGCGTGGAAGCACGGGCGGCCGTGTTAGACCCCAGAACCTTGAATTTTCATCTTTCTCTTGCCTCTCCTTCCTTCATAGTTGCTTTGACACTTAAGATGACTTGTTTAAACCTGATATTCATACACAACTACCCAAACGGCATCAAAAGAATCTAAATAACTTAAATTAAAACAAAATGCAAAGTAAACATAAAAACAATGGAACATGAAATACTTAAACAAAAGCAATAAAACATTGATCAAAGTGTTACCGAATCGACAAATTTAGACCAAATACATGACAGAAATTAGGTAGAAATGGTGACCGATCAGTCATGCAAGGTGATCGTCAACTCCCCCACCGGCAAGTGAAAAGAAGACGTCTCCTTGTGCCAGCGCTCCACAAATGCCCCCTGCATGCCGGTGCTGATGGTGGTGTACCCGGTCATGCAGAGCCCGCAAAGCCCTGAACCTCGCACGTGGTCGTTAAACCACTGAGCTGCTGGTTTAAACAGACCGAAAATCTTCCTGGAGTGGTTCACCATTTTCAATGGCTCTCTCTCCTGTTACAAAAAAAACAAATAAGCGAGAAATAAACGGTAAAATTATAAAAAATGGTGACAAATAAACGGCTAAGTTAAAAAAATACCTCTCCCTCCCAGATCCGCCGAGCGACGTGATCCTGGTAGTGAATCAGCAGGGAAGTGTCAAAAGGCCCTCCCGGAAAGCTATCCACCTCCTGCTCTTCCTGCTCCTCCTCCTCCCCGACTGGAGGGTCAACATCCGGTATGACCTCCTCCTCCTCCTCATCCTCATCCTCCTCCTCTCGCTGGCGGGAAGAAGATACCCGAGCCAGCCTACTCCTAGAGCCTGAAGCAGATGAACTCTCCACCAAGTCCTGTGGAACGCGGACACGGCGTCCCCGTCCCTGCCCCCGTCCCTGGGTCGACGCCAGATGCGCCGCCGCCCACTCGCGTCTAGCCGACGCAGTCTGGGACTCTCTCCCCTGTCTAATGCGTGCTGGCTGGTCTGACATGATCCTGTAAACAATCGAAATCGATTAATATGCGAGACAAATGAAAAAACAAAAAAAAAATGAACTTCTGGTACAGTTCGGAAGTTCATTTCCGAAAACTGGGATGGAGGTGTTTTCGGAAATGAACTTCCGAAACACCCCCACGCAGAGCTTCTCTGCAACCTCCAATGGCAGACCCAAAAACCTAAACCAAATCCATTTTTTTGCCTACTAAACATCCTAATATCAGTACTAAGTTATCTTAATGTCATTTTTTCAGATTCTAAACACCCTAATATAGTTTAATCAAATAGATCTAAAACTTGAAAAAACAATGATAAACTTACCAATTAGTGTTTAATGATGAGTTTGGTTGAGTTTGGAAGAAGAGTTTGGCTACTTCACACTTGCTTCTGCAGAAATTTCGCCTATGGAAGTGTTTGATGATGATTAGGGTAAATGATTTGGGGGAGGGGGAGAGTTCTGCTTAATCTGCAGAACGCGTTTTATTTCGGAAGTTCATTTCCGAAATTGTAGTTTCGGAAATGAACTTCCGAAATAAGACATTTTTTTCAAAAAAAAAAGGCGCTTTCGGAGATGAACTTCCGAAAACACCTTTTTCATGCATTTCGGAAGTTCATTTCCGAAGTCAGGGGTATAATGGGGTTTTCACCAGAGGTGGACTAGAAGATAGGGAGGTGGCCAAAGAATTTCTCTAAAGTTATCATGCAATTTAGTTTTTAACTTCCTTGTTGAACAATATAAAAAAATTCATTCTAAAAAATTTAAAATATTTCAACATGAATTTAATTAAATATTAATTTTTTAAACGTTAAAATTTAAGAAAAAAGTTATGAAATATGAATTTGTATATCAACTTTTGAAAAAAGAAATTATTATAACTTTTTTTATAATGTTCTAAACATATTTGAAAAATCGTGTAACAATTGTTGACAGCTAATCTAAAAGCAAATCATGTAGCAATTGCATGTTGACTAGTAACTCACAAAGAAAGTGTGAGTTGGAAAAATGGGAGAAAGAATTTGGACACAAAGAAACAACTTGACTTCTAAAGACCTCTGTTTTAATCATTCACGTAGACCACTCAATGGTAGTGGAAATTTTATCAAGGACTTGGCTGTATGTTTGCTTTGTTTTATTGTTTTAGATTGCGGTAAAAAAAATTAATGTTAGGGGGCACAAGCAAAAAATTAATGTTAGGGGGCACAAGCAAAATATGTATAAATAAAAAAGAGAAAACAGAAGGTTCTAAAAAGTACAAATAACAAATCAAGCTACAAGCAAAATATGTACTAAATCAACTCCATTAAAAAACAAACTAATAGAAGAAGAACAGGAAAACATCACATACAAAACATAGAGTCGCGTCAATAAGAAAAAAACAAGAGAGGACCATACTAACAATAAATGCTCCACTAAAATAAAAACATGTTAGATCTTAGCACCAAGAACAACAATCAAAAGAAATAGAATCTTCCTAAAAGACAACAAGAACACACTGCCCCCAATAACGAAGAGAAAACAACAATTTTAGAAGGGCTCAAATAACTTAGATAAGTGGTATAATCAAGTCCAAACTTTAAAGATTCAAACTCAAAAGTCAATCAAAGCAACAATTTGTCTTCTTTCGATCACATGAAGATTCAAAATCAAAGACAAGAGGGATAGAACAAATAATTTCTTTTGAAGCAAAGGTTTTTCAAAAGTATTTTTGCCAGACATTAACCATTTCAAGAAACATCTCAACATCTCTAATTAAAACATCTCCAAGACTCACTTGTGAAAGAAGTCTTGTCCAACGCCTCTCTTATGTTTCTCTATATAAGAAACTGAATACAAGAAAAAAAAGCATTGAATGAACCATTGACAAACAAAGAGTTGTTACTCTGTCAAATCAAAATCACAAGTTTAACTTAGAATTTCTTAACACTTGTATATTCTTAGAAATTCTTAAGTCTTAAGAGTATTTTGTATTGTATCTTGTTTACACCTCTGATAGTATATCAAATGTAACTCTTAAACAATCTCTCATTTGTAAGTTAGATTATAGGAAGTTTCTTGCTTGTATGCTTAAGCATCTAAAGTCTCTTGCGTGTGTGCTTGAGCATCTGAAATCCTCGACTTTACACCAAAATTCACCATAATTTACTTGGGGCGGGCCAATCTGTGATTAAAATTCCGAGGCCCATCAAGATCCCCTGGAAGTAGGGCTTGACTCAGTTGAGCTTTTTGAATCCATATGATACAAACCTTAGCTAAAGATAAACTAAAATCCGCCTGAGGTTGGCCGTTCTGTTTTGATTTCCATTTGAACAAAACAATTTTTATCAAAGAAATAAAGTGCATTAAGGCTACAGAACAATTCTAAATAAGACTAACATAGTTATGGTTAAAACGACCTCGTAAGGGCTCGAATATTGTAGTTAAAGGATCAGGAAAACATCAAAAACATTAAAAAATGCATCCTCTCGGATGACTAACGATGAAAGCATTAAAAAAATGAAAAATCAAGATATTAATTTTCATTCTTCTCCTTTTCATGAATGTCGGGAGACCCCTAACCGACAACACCATCTTTGGTGGTATCAGCATCACGAGAAGACTTGTTTTCTTCCATATCTACAAGACGATTATCCACCACAATTTAAAATAATCCATTTTTGTTACATTGAGCCCAGGGTGAAAACAAAAAGCTTGTGCTTTAGCCCTTTCAAAGACCAAATCGCCAGCGGAAAGGATATCCATCTGAACCTCTTGAAAGGACTTTTGTGATTTGTCATAAGACTGCTGGGATGAACCCAAATCTTTGGTCAGGGTGGCGACAATCACTTGAAGATCCCGACAGTTAGACTCTGAGGTCTCCTTCTGTTGTTTCGCCTCCAGCAATTGCTTTTCCAATTTCTCTATCTTTTCACTATGAGTCTTCTATACTTCCTTCAGCTGATTCACTTTGTTGTTTAGGCGGATTTCGTTCTGTTTATATGTATCTCCGACCTCCAACAGACCCTGGGTCATGACAGCACACCTCATCAGATAAGACCCTAAATTTTGCGTAAACTTTTGAGCACATATGGTATTTACTTTCTCAACGTCCTCTGTGGCATTCAGATGATCATAAATATATTTAAGTCCGTCAAAACTGTTAGACCCGAACTTAAATTCCATTGATGGATTAGGCTTCGAATTGCCACCGATCTCTTGCATCAAACTGTTAACTTCCTAGTTGGCATTGCATATTGGGTCCCCTATTAGAGTCTTCAGCTTCTTAGGGGTACTCGGCTTTGAGGCACCAGAAGTGAGAACTAAGGAATCATTTTACTCTAAAACATTTAGGAACACCTTTCTATCATTTGCCTTTTTTCTCTTTAGAGCCCAAGTTTGAATGTCGGTTGGGTCACTCTTAATGTCGGACTTCTCTCCTCTTTTGGCTCTCGCCTTAACCATCAATTTCTTTTATTCTCTCAATGATAGATTAGTCATTCTGGGTGAAAAAGGAAAAAAATCAGGATACAGATACTGACAATATGATAATAAATATATTCAAATGCATATGTATTACCTAGAAATTCAAATATTTGTTCAGAATCATCAGCCAGACTTCGTAGTTCCTGGACCTTTATCATACAAAAGGAGTCTAATAAAGCCAAAGCCTGCACCTCCAATGCATTTAGTTTGTCATAATCAAACCCAAAAATAGACAATTGATTGTCTGTACAATAAATGGGAAAGCGATGGCTTCCGTCAAACACATATAACACCTGAGGACGCCTATCCCCACCTCTAACGCGGAGAAACTTATCTTTGAACCCCTAATAGTTAGAGCTATAAACTTGGAAAAACTTTTTCTAAGAAGGCCGTTAAGGGAAACCCACCCTCCTTTGCCAATCCCATTGTTCTCGTAGAAGGAAGAGAATAGACCTATAGTGGGAACTATGTTCACAGCCTCACACACCATCTCAAAAGCTTTAATGAAACCCTAACTATTAGGGCGAAGTTGAGATGACGAAACATTTTGGGTTTTGAGAAGATTTGACTTGAAATGTGTAAACGGGATGCGGGCCTTTAAATCCTCAATTACCCTAGAGTAAAAATGGAAGAATTCGTCTGACACCCTTCGCGGTCGAGTCATGAAAACTCGTTCACCTGGAATACAATGTTCCAATATGACATCTTTTTCATTACCGCACTGGAGGAAATCTTCCTCTCAGATCGAAGTTTGAAAATGTATTTGGCATCAATTGAACTCCAATCGTAGCTTATTACTTCTTGGTCGATCGAAGATCCATTCATCTCTATCATTATTTCTACAAAACCTGACGATGAAGATTCTGAATCAGTTTCGCTAATAGATGCAAAAATATCTCCATAAACTTCCTCAATAATACGATCAAACTCAACTTTTTCCAAATAATCTCTACACTCTTATTTATCCACTAAGTGCTATGATTATGAAATGACATGGAAAGCTATGTCATTCAGAGTCATGATGAGCTTAGTTTTCCCATCAAAGTCATCATTATGAAGAGACAGAAAAATCCCATTAAATGTGCAAGATCATTACCAATTTAACACTCCAACATATGCCATCATCCGATCAAGATTGACGGTCAAGATCTAGTCGGATCAAAGCCAAGTTGGGATAAGGTTTACGTGGATGTAACAAATGTCGAGATTCTTTATCTAAACACTTCATCTTTCCAGACCTTGTGTTTGGGGGCTTATGCACATCCCAAATTTTTAGCTTAGTTGAGATATCTCTTTTAGTTCGGATGTGATGATGATTTATATATACAAGAATTCATACGACTAGAAAAACATGACAGAAGACATTTTGCCGGGTTAGTAATCAGGGTTATAAAGGTCCTAGATAGATCACAGGAGCTAAACCATGATATAAGCCAGTTTGCCGGGTTCGTAACCCATCATAACGGTGAAGAAGCAGTCCAAGAGGTCGTTTGGAGGTTACGAAGTTGATATTTGATTTTTTACGATTAATGATTAGTGACAATTATTGAGACGTCGGACGTTACCTTTAGCATTTAATCGTGAGAAACGTAAATGCAATTTATTTTAACTTATTGTTGAAAGAATCATAAGGTTGAAACAAAGACTACATAAAGAACACCGTAGCTAATATTGAGATATCTGAAAATATCCGACAAAAAATCATTAACAAATAAGCTTATTAATCATTAACAAATAAGCTTATTAAGGAGATTATCCAAACGGTGTTCTCACGGGCAACAAATAGTTAGCTACAATCAAGTTATTGAGTTTAGGTCTTTGGCCTTGTCTTTCTATACTTGGTATTTAGTGAGACTAATACAATGGACTAAGTTAACCGTGTAATTATGATAATCCATTTTCTATATAACATTTCCATACTTTACATTCAAGTTGAAAGTAACGTATCTCAAAATTAAAAATAAATATAAAATTAGAGAATAAAAGTCTTCTCCCAATTCAAAATAGGTACTACCCGAAGCAAATATGGGTAGTTAATTAGATGGTTGCCGACGCCATTACAGCCCACACACCATGAACACAACCTCCAACTTAATGCCGACTATTTAGAAAGCGACGAAGAAATAACCCACACGAGTATTTGCACTTATTTTATTTCAGTTTCAGCTGTGTCCACATCGTTGAATCTTCAAACCCCACTTGACCCTCTCACAATCTTCACTTCCATTCAATTCACAAATAATACCCCTTCAATCTTATGTATTCAAAACTCTTTCACTTTCCTATGTGCAAAACCAAAATGGCCATTAACGCTTCTACCCCTAAATCAACCCCACCTTCACATCAACAACAACAACGCACAAACCAAACACCAAGAACACCATCATCATCATCAAAAACACCATCAAAAGCATCATCGAAAACATCATCAAAAACATCATCAAACCCCACAAATCCCAAAACCCCTTCTTTCTCCGACAACCCATCCACCTCCTACGCCACCACAACCAACTCCACCGGTTTCCGTCTCTCAACCGACACATCCATCTCAAGCCCAACCTCCCTCACCACCTTCCGCAACACCCTCCCAGAAAACCCCAACATCTACGACTTCTCCGAAATCTGTTCCGCCACAAACAACTTCCTCTCCAAACGCTTCTCCTCCTCAACCCCATGCTGGCACTGCACCCTCCGCGGCGCTGACGTCATCATCTTCCAACGCAAATTCCGCCGCAAACTCCAAACCACCCAACTCCGGGAGCTTCTCTCTGTCGTCTGCCGTAGCCACCACATCAGCATCATCAAACTCCTCGGCGTCTCAATCTCCGGGGAACATATCTACCTCGTGTACGAATTCGTTAACGGCGCTAACCTCTCCGATTGTTTACGTAACCCTCGTAACGTTCATTTCACCGTTCTTTCTACATGGATTTCGAGAATGCAAGTCGCCACCGATCTCGCTCATGGACTCGATTACATTCACAACAAGACCGGTTTGAATTTCAACTTCGTTCATAACCATATCAAGAGTAGCGCGATCGTTGTTACTGAATCTGATTTCAATGCTAGGGTTTGTCACTTCGGCGCGGCTCAGCTCTGCGGTGAAGCCGTTGCGGAAAACGAAACCGCCACCAAACAATTGGGGGAAAACGAAATCACGGAGGAAGTTAGATCCAAGGAGTTGAGAAGCTCCAACGTTGAATTCGAAGGTGTGAGAGGTTACATGTCGCCGGAGTTTCAAACCACCGGCGTGGCGACGCAGAAGTCTGACGTGTATGCTTTTGGAGTGGTGATACTGGAGCTTTTATCCGGGGAGGAGCCGTTGAAGTTTAGGTTTGACGAGAAGAGCCGTGATTTTGTGAGGAAATCGGTGATTGAGTCAGCGAGAGCCGCCGTGGACGGTGGCGATGGTGGCGTGGAAGGGAAGCTGAGGATGTGGGTGGATAGGAGGTTGAAAGATTCGTTTCCAGTTGATGTTGCTGAGAAGCTGACACGTGTAGCGTTGGATTGTGTACACGTGGATCCGGATCAAAGGCCTAACATGGGACGCGTGGCAGGGAAGATTTCCACGTTGTATTTGAAGTCTAAGAATTGGTCTGATAACATGAAATTGCCTGATATGTCTTTTTCTTTGGGTCCTAGATGAGTTCTTCTTAATCATAGGTAACATTTTTAAGATTTTAGAAATAAAAATTGATTTTTTTTAATTGAAAGAACAAGTTTTTATGATATGATAGGAGAGGAATTGATTTTGTTGTTATTTTTTAATATTGTATTTGGATGATTCGATTGTGACTCGAGTTGTGGAAGATGTATATAAATTTAGTTGAATTATGAAATGGGTTAATATAAAATTAAGTAGCCATTTGTTTTATTCCAACATGCTTGGCTTTCAGATTTGAAATTCAAAGGTGGGATGTTGGAGGATGGCAATGAAAAGTGTATTTAAGTGGATGACGGCTGAGGCATTCTTGGTGGTATTAGCTTAGATGAGGTGTTGGTGGTTATGCATGTTAGTGGATTTTTTTTTTCAAACAAAAAGGAATGATAATATATAACAAAAGAGGGAAAACAAGAACACAAGGAGATCAAAACCAAAATCTCTTAATGAAAAAGTTTAAGTTTAGGGGTACCTTCTTTGTCAAGCAAGAATTTTTTTTTGAGAATATCCGAAATAATTTGAGGAAATCAAGTAAAATTTTTAAGTGTAAGGCCTAAACTAGCCAGAAAATTGGCACAAAAATTGGTTTCTTTATAAATATGAATGATCATGAAATCAATAGTAATCGTGAAAGTTCGACATTTAAGTCAACGAGGCTTGATATTCCACGACACCAAGTTAGAGTTAGAAAACGCATTAACAACAAGAATGCAGTCCGATTCCAACCAAACCTTCTGCCAGCCAAGATCTCTAGCTTTCTCAATAGCCACCATAACGGCACAAAACTCCACAAAATCTACTTTCCCTTCCCCCAAAAAATTACAAAAGCTGCCAAGATGATCACCCTTGTGATCTCTAAAAATACCCCCCATAAGAGCTGATCGAGGGGGAACCTGTAGCCACCCCATCAATATTTCCTTTTATGCAAGTTAATCGATTGATTTGGCCAACTTTTGAATGGATGGATTTTTATGTAGTAACTCCAGTCTATATGATTATGCAGTACTTAAAGTTTGAACTAGAAAATGTGAAAGAGAAAAAAATGCGCACACCCATATGTGAATTTAGTTAGTTCATCGAAAAATAGAAAAGCTCGGAACTATAAATTGAAGCTCAAGCAAAGAATAAAGTTTTCAACAAAAAATTGTTTTGAAATGGTTTAGGAAACTATTAACAAGGGGCTATTGAAGTGATACAAATCCAATTTGTACGAGTATAATTGTATTAAGTATAGTTGTTTTGAGTCTTATACGAAAATAAGTTTATCAAACTTGGAAGAAAAGGGTCTAGAATAAGCAAATACTAAACTCAATGAAGATAGGCAAATATTACATGCCGTGTAAAGTGAAGTTTCTAGTCGATCATTGATCGCAACACACATATGTTGGTTATAGCACTCGTCCATTGGTCGCATCATTCTCCTCTTATTGGGCTTAGGTTAAACCACCTGCCCTATATTGGACTTGGTTAAACCATTCATCACCCACTTACGAAACATGGGGGTTAATGTATCCTTAAAAATTAATGGTATGAAAGCTTAGTCAAAGGGAGGAAGCTACGCTCTCCCGAAGAATAAGGAGAATAACTAGGGGTGCAGAATAGACATGCCCGCCCCGCAAAAATCCCCAAAAAAGGTAAGGCACGGTTGATGATGCGGGGCTAAAATTTTGGTTTGGCCCACAAAAAAATAAGGGTAGAGTAGGGAAGGCCCGCGAGCACTACACCTTTTAAGCCTAAAAATCATAAAAATTATTTAAATATTTGCGTCCGCAAAAAAAGTGGAGCGGGTAGGACGAGAATATTATAAAGGGCGCTGAAATAAAACCTTCATTCACTTGCAGAAAATTGCAGGAAAAAGGGGATGCTTGACGGGCTAGGCCCATTTTGCCACCCTTAGAAATAACAATTTCCATGCTCCTGATAGGGGTAGAATAACCACTAACTGAGTCCAATAATCTAGACCTAATATGTTTATATAAATACCTAAACCACAGGGTTGAGAAAGGACATTAAGTTCACATAAAATTCAGAGATATAGAGTTTCTCATCACTCTGGTTGAGCGTTCTCTATCACCATCAATAACTCTTAAAATCCCCACATAGCCCTCCAAATACAACGCTATCCATATTGTACGTTTTTAGCAAGTCGAGTTGATGTCTATTGAGGGACCGTGGTAAAATTTACATGGGTTGCCCTTGTATCTTACGGTTAAATTGCTATCTACATCTTTAACCCCTATCAAAAATGGTGAACAAACGAGTAATAACTTCGGCCAATAGTAGTTTTTTTGACGACCAGGACGCCATAGCGGAGATGCGTGCTGCTATGAACAATATACGTCGCCATAATCAAACTTTAGAGGAAAATTTCCTCCACCTCTAAGAAAACCAGCAAGAGGTCGGATCCATTAAAGAGACAGAGGTGTTGGACTCCTAGCCTCTCTTTGACGAAATATGGACGGTTCTAATACTAGAAATTTTAAGCCGCAATCACTAGCTAAGTTTAATGGGTGTAGTGACCTCTAGGAGCATGCCACCTCCAACAACACGCATATGAAAACTAGTGGAGCCTTTGATTCCTTAGAATTCATCCTTCTGTTAAGTACATGAGTCTACCATAAATCTTTGTCACCAGCTACAAAGATCTAGTAAAGAAGTTGGTTAATCAACTTTGATAAACAAACTCAAAAGGATGTCTACCACTAACTTGTTCATCATTCGCTGAGGCCTTTCAGAATTCTTGAGGGAACATATCGCCTATTTTAATGATGAGACTGTAATACGATGAACTGACTTTATCAAAATGTCACAATTAAGCAAGAGTCGCCACCGACTTTTATTTTATCCAAATATCATAAAGGCTAAAAGAACAGGAAAAACCTTTTAAATAAAAACTGAGTTCGGGGGGTAATTTATGCAAAGGGAAGGTGTAAGGCACCCTTTGCATCCATGGTTTTCCATGGGCTCTTAATTGTTTTGCTCTTTTGAAAGAAAAAGTGTAGAAATGAAATAAGACTTTAGCTTGTAAATAAGCGTAGCTTTTTGAAGATTTTTGAGAAAAGGGTAGAAAAAGATTTTAAACCAGAGCATGCAATTAAGGGCAAATTAACTGGTTAGATGAAAAATGTTCTTTAGCCTTTCAGGGCTATCCCTGCCATAGGAGGGCAAGGAAGTCATTTGATTTGGAGGTTGAAGGGTCGTCGAGTTATCGTTTGCCATAAGACTGTCCCATGCCATAGAGGGGCAGATAGTTTAGGGGAAGGATCATAATAGCCATTTTTCGTTTAGCAACCAGAGGATACCTCAGCCCTTCGTAGGCAACTTCGGAGGGACGAGATCATATTTAGTGTATCGAAGGCAGCATCATTAGGGACTTATGATCTTTGCATTAGTCGAGTCAACATGGCTGAGGTATCCTCGTATTCGAGGGACAAGGCTATTCTGCAAAAAAACACAAGGCAACAGGCAACAGGCAACAAGAGGGGTACCATAAAAGTGCGTGGGTGCAACAATCACGTGATCAAATTCGATCATATCATCTTGTAATTAGGTGATTCTAATTTTGATTAATAGGCTTGCACTCCCTAGGATTACTAACCACACAATAATATGGGGAAGGGGAAAGAGAAACCAGCGGATCAATAGTACAATAGGTCTAAACAAGTAATAATTAAAGAAAGTAAATCGGATAGGTTTTAGGGTTACCGACTATCGAGCTTTGGCGGTTGGCAAACCCTGAAAATTGGAAAAGGGAGAAATAAACAGAAAGGAGTGAGTGTATGGCTAATTCAACGACAATTAAGGCTAACCCTAATTTTGATGAAAGAAACAAAATAAAATAGAAGGAACATTTAAAATAAATATGAAATAGGACTTAGCTTTTGATTTGATCTGATATGGTTCGTAGTCGGAGGTAGCCTCGAGGTTACTCCTGAAAAATGGGCGAAAATAGGCAAAATACGTGAGTGCAAAAGAGTCCATGGACTTTCGAGGTTTCAACCCTAATAACAATTTTATAATGCAAATAAGGAATAAATAATAAAATAAAAGAAAATAGAGTCGGGACTTAGCTTCGTAAAAGGCGTGGCGTGTGATCGGGAGTCGTTGGATAATATCCCTGAAAAGAAAATACACAAAGAAATATTTTTTCAGTGTATGACTAATTCTCGCAAACCCTGATTCGGGCGTAAATTAAATAATAAGAGATAATCAGATTTAATTAATTATTGGTTTCTCAACCTAATCAATTAAATCGATCAAAATAAAATATGTATTTTAAAATGTCAAGATATATTTTTTAATTGATTAATCAAAATTAATTTATGAATTAAAAAAATTTAAACAAATTTTAAACTATTTTAAAACACATAAAATAAAATCGAATAATCGGTGATAAAAATGTTAAGATAAAAAAAATTTAGAGTTTTTTAGGAAGACAAGGAAAAAAAAAGAACCTTTTTTATATAATATATATATATGAATAAGTAAAATAAAGGTTATGTAATTAAAAATAAAAAAAATTATAAAAATCTTAACTTTTGATTCTGTGTGGCGCGCGTGTGAGGTGTATGATGGACTTGCGTGTTCCAAGACGTTGGATGCAGTAGCTCAAAGATCTAACGGTTTGCATCGTGAGAGAGCACCATACGCACATAAGTGAGATGCACTTGATCGCTGGCTGGATGACGCGCGCGAGAATTTGAATCGCCCAATCACGCGACGACACGAAGTCGTCTTCTACCCTGGGCCGTCGTTTTAGCCCTGAACTTTCAGCTACGGTTTTTTGGATCGTCACTATAGCACGTGCCACTAGCCAAAATCGTATACAAGCACAGAAAATAAAATCTAAAGCCATATTTGTGATCACCTAATTCATACGAACCCACCTACGTTAATATTAACGTCTGATTCTCTCTAAATCCAGAAATCCTAAATTTAAGGTATAAACCCTAAATCGGCAATTGGTCTTAAACACGCATGAAAATCCAATTAATCTTCCAGAAACCTTCAATGCATTGTTATGAACAATAATATGCAATCAAATAACACTAATGATGCATGAAAAGCACAATTCGAACCAATTTACAGATGAACAAACCATGGGATATTACCTCGTGTTCCTGAGGTTCGGAGTCTTGATTTCGATCGCAAAAGCTTCTTTAGAATTTGGATTTGAAGTTTTCTTGAATTTTTTTGTACTCGGGTAAGGATCATGAGGGTGCAAAATTTGTGTAACCCTTGTATCTGAATGGCTTTGGTACTTATAGGGATTGTATTAGGGTAACAAACTTGTGTCAAATCTCCCTAGAATCCAAGATTGAAATTTGATTGAAATTGAATATGGATTTTGATATTTTCTTTCTAATTATGGCCAAGATTGTTTCAATCACTCCCATTCTCTTTTGCATGAATTTTATATAATTATAGGACATTATTGATGATTGAATTGATTGAAAAATATAATTAAATCAAATCTTTTCAAATTTCTTTGATTTACTTGATTTAAATTATATTTTTAATGAATAGAAATTCAATAAAAATCAAATAATTGTTAGAAATTCGTGGCATTGGTCTTGGATCTTCTAGATGAATTGGGGAGAAAGATTGGGCCATAAAAACTTTGGCTCCTTTGCAAAAGAAATCAATTTGAGGCCTTTTATTTCACATTTTCCCTCTCAAATTTGTCCAACTTTGACAAGGCATATCTCCCTCAATTTTTGAGGTATGGAGGAGTTCTAAGACTTTTTAAAAACCTTGAAGGGTCCTCTAACTAGTGTTTTTGGTCTCATGTCAAAATGATTTTCCATGCTCCCTGTGTGCTTTTTTTGAAAAAAATGACTTTTGGTTGACTTTTGAAAAGGACCTATAATGTTTTGGTCCATATCTCTCAAATGAAGCATTTTTAGACTTGGCATGTGAGAGACAAATTTGTAGATAATTCAATTTCCTTCCAAATGAGATTTGGATGGAACATTTCTGATGTTCCATGTATGAGTTATGGCTGGTCAAAGTTCAGTTGACTTTCTCCTATGAAAACCCTAATTTAGAAACTTTTGGAATTGTTGATTTCTGATCTTTCCTTGATGAACCATGATCAACTCTTGATCAAATGGTGAATGATACTTCATTATAAGGATGTTGACAAAAAATCTGGAGTTTTGACTGTACTTTGACCACAGTTGACTTTTAGGTCAAATCAATCGACTATTGACTTTTTGAGCAAATGAGTGACCAATCTTTTGAATTGAGCCCTGAACTTGGTCATGGAAGTAGTTTAGAATATCATAGACCATATGAGATGCCTTGGAGCTTTTGATCCATTGATTTTTCCTCAGAACATCAAAACTCTAGTTCCTTTGATCCTTGTTTAGGAGGGGTGTCTTAGAGCCATGTGCTTTGACTTTGAATTTGAATAGGAGAAATAGTATGGGAAAATTTTGGGGTATGAAAGAGACCATTGATCGGTCACCATTTCTAGTAAGTTTCCACACCTTTTTCCGATCAAAAGTTGTAATCTTGGTAATACAATGTGGCGTTGTTTTAAGTTTTTATATAAGTTCCTTAGTTTTTCGGTTGTTTGAGCTTTTACATTATTAGTGTGTTTAAGCTTCATAAAAATGCCATTTTATGCGTTGGTTGTTAGTATGTTGTTGGCCAGGTTAATCCCGAGAAAGATGGCGCTCCGAGGCGAGAAAAAGGAGCTGAAAGAGCTAAAGAAGAGGCCAACACGGGCACCCGTGTGCACCCACACGGCCGTGTCAAAAGCTGCCTGGAAAGTGGATTCTGGAGAGCAAAACAGAGGTTTTACACGGGCACCCGTGTTCCTGCACACGGCCCGTGTGGAAAAGTGCCCAGAAAGTGAATTTTGAGGTGAGGGCCAGATGGACAACACGGGCACCCGTGTTCCTGCACACGGCCCGTGTTGTTGAGCGCGGGCAGATGTTCTAATTTTGATATTTTGGAAACCTTGGGCCTCATTAAGGGTATTTCGGTCATTCCGGATACTGAGTGAGTGAAGCAACACTACTAAAACCTAACAGGAATAGAAGAGAGGAGCTTGGATCATCGAGCAGAGAGAATTACAGAGAAAGAAGAGTCAAGGGTTTTGGAAGAAGATCTTCAAGAGCACTGGCGATTGGAGATCATATCAACCACTAATTTCTTGTAATGACTTCAATTACTCTTGTTGTTTTCTTTATCATTATGAGTAGCTAAACAACACTATGCTAGGGGTGATGTCCCTGAATCTTTTTATGTGATGAATTGTCACAACCGTTGTTGATGAATTTGATGTTTAATTATAAATTGAGTTTTTGATTCATTGTTCTTAATGCTTTATTATATTGGAAAGTATCTTATCGTTCTATGGTTAGGGTTTGGCGTGACAAACCTCCCTAATGCTTGTGAATCAAAACACTTCCGGCAAATCGCTTAGGAATAAGGATTGCACTTTAGTGATCATTCATTCTAGACTCTAATGCATAAAAGACCTAATACTAAATTCAGTTATTGAGGAATTGAGATTGTCTAATTAGTGTTAAGGGGTTCTTCACTAAGGAATTAGGGAGAACTATTTATAGAATTGATACACAGTTATAATTAAATCATCTCATGAACACGGTGGTTTCAAGGAGTTACATAGGATTCATACATCTACCTTAGCATATCTGCTCATATTTGCACCAAGCTATCTTTTATTTAGTGTTTTATTTATTTCTAGTAATTCTAATTAATCAAACAAACCAAAACAACCCCCATGATATTTTTGTTCAATTGAATCATTGTGAAACTTGTAGTTTACACGCAGTCCGCGAGTTCGATACTGGGTATTTACCCTTCTTTACTACTACATCGAGGAAATAGTACACTTGCTATTTTACCGATCAAGTTTTTGGCGCCGTTGCCGGGGACTGCCAAACTATAAGCCGAACTCTAAGTCAATTGAAATTTTGTTGCTCTGCGACCAAAATTTTATTTTTATCTGTTATTTTAATTTCGTTGCAGTCTTGTATCTGTTCTAACTGTTGTCTAACTGTTTATGCGAGGTCAGACCTCAGCTAAATTTTCTTTTGACACAGAACCAGAAAGAGCTCTGCACGAGAGACGCCGCAAGGCAAGACTTGAAAGACTGGCAGCACCAAGTGCAAGTCTTAGTGTTCCACATCAGGAAAGCGACGACGAAGTGTCTGTGCACTCGAAGCACAGCGACTCGGACTTTGACAGGGAGATAGTTCAGGAACCAGTTAACATGGCTGGAAATCAACCCCCTGCAGAAAGATTGTTAGGGGACTATGGAGGGGCAAATGCTCACCCCAACCGGATGACTATTGTTAATCAACCTGTGAATGTGGCACATTTTCAATTGCATCCATCCACCATTCGCCAGTTAGAGAGCAAGCCGTTCTCCGGAAGAATTAACGAGGATGCAAATAAGCATCTTCAGAGATTTCTCACTACGACAACTTCATTGAAGATCGAAGGTCATTCAGAGGAGGCTAAGAGACTTGTTATGTTCCCGTTTACACTTACTGATGACGCAGAGGAGTGGTTTTACTCACTTCCGGCTGCAAGTATCACGACATGGCAAGAGATGGAAACGGCATTCCTCAATGAATATTTTCCTGCGTCGGTGTTTATCCGAAAAAGATATGACATTGTCAATTTCAAACAAAAAGAGGGGGAATCATTGGGGGATGCATACAAGAGGTTCAAAAGGTGTTTGACTGCATGTCCTACTCATAACATGGACGCTACCGAGCAAATGCAGAATTTTGTGAATGGGTTGCGACTTAAGACAAAGCAGCTTATTGATACCGCTGCTGGTGGTTCAACAAATTTTGCTACAGCCACAGTTATGAAAAGGATCATAGAGGCAATTGCTGCTAACGAGCATCTTGAGTTGTATGATCGAACCATGAACCAACCGGAGGGTAAAATTGATTTGAAATTGCCAGAGCAGGTTGTTAAGATGGAGGATCAGATTGCTGCAGAGGTAGAGAGAAGGTTAAAAAAGATGAATATTGGAACTCAGACAGTAGCACAGGTAGAACCAGTTAAAGCGGTTCTTTGTGAAATATGTGGTGGACCGCACTTTGCTATGCATTGTGTAGCAACTCAAGAACAGGTTGAGCAAATTCATATGTTGAGGCAAAACAATCCTTATGCCAACACATATAATCCGGGGTGGAAAAATCATCCGAATTTCTCATGGAAAGACCAGCAAGGAAACGTCCAGAAGCAGGTTCAAGGACAACAACCATATCAGCCTCAGACTCAACAATACCAACCACAGGGACAACAATATCGTCCGCAACATCAACCATACCAGCAACCTCAACAACAATACCAACCACAGGGTCCAAGAAAGGCGGATTGGGAAATTGCCATTGAAAAGATGGCCGCTCAGAGCTCCCAATTCCAAGAAGAGACACGTAGCAATTTAAGGAACACCGGAGCCTCAATTAAGAACCTTGAAGTACAAATGAGTCAAATTGCTCAACACCTTGCAATTCCGCAAGCACCAGGAGCCCTCCCAAGCGCAACTGTTACTAATCCTAAAGACAATCAAAAAATCAATGCCGTCACCACACGGAGAGGGAAACCACGTGAAGTGGTGGAAAAGGATTCGGAGAGTGAGGATCAATTGCTTGAGGTGGAGCTGGACATAAGAGAGAATGAGCAAGTGGAAGAAGAAGTGGTAACACCAGCACCAGTTACGAAAGAAAAAGTATTAACACCAACACCAGAAGTCAAGCTGCCTTACCCTCAAAGAAACAAGAAAAAGGGGCAGCAAGAAAAGAATTTTGAGAAGTTCTTGGAACTATTCAAAAAGCTGGAGCTGAACATTCCGTTGTTAGAAGCACTTGAGCAAATGCCCACCTATGCCAAATTCATGAAGGACATCATCGCTAAAAAGCGAACCATTGCAGACCACCCCATTATTCTAACAGAAACTTGTAGTGCTATTTTGCAGGGCATGAAGATACCAGTGAAGAAGAAGGATAGAGGAGCAGTTACTATCCCTTGCACTATTGGAGATAGATCTTTCAAGAGAGCTCTAATTGATCTGGGGGCAAGTATCAGTCTCATGCCTCTATCCATCTACAAAAAGTTGGGAATTGGTGCAATCCAAGACACTCGGATGACTCTCCAATTTGCAGATCATTCGGTCAAGCGACCTTACGGAGTCGTCCAAGACGTCCTTGTGAAAGTGGATAAGTTTGTGTTTCCGGTAGATTTTGTAATTCTTGAAATGCCAGAAGACGAAGAGATGCCAATAATTTTGGGACGACCATTCTTGGAAACGGGGAGAGTCATGATAGATATGGATGGTGGCACTCTGACTTTGAAGGTTTATGATGAAGAGTTAAAAATCAATGTTCATAATACCATGAAGCATAAAGAGGATATTGGCACTAGTAGCAATATACAAGTGCTCCAACAAGTGGAAGAAAGTGATCATGTGGAGAGTGTATTGCAATTACCTCTCGGAAAAGTTTTGAGCATGTCAATTTTCGGAGAAAATGAAGAAGCCGATGATAATGACTTGGAGGTAGTATCAATGTTGGAAACTCAACCTATCTTTAAAGGTTCTCGAACACATAGGTGGGAAGATTTAAGGCAACCAATAGCATTGGGTTGCAATGAAGAAAAGCCAAAAAGTTCAGAATTGAAACAGCTTCCGGAGAATCTTAAATATGTTTTCCTCGATTCTGAAGAAAAATGTCCCGCCATCATTAGCTCGAGCTTGAAAAATATACAAGAAGTCAAGTTAATTGAAGTTCTGAAAAAGTTCAAGGGGGCTATGGGTTGGAAGATTGAAGACCTCAAGGGAATAAGTCCTACGATGTGCATGCACAAAATTCTCATGGAAGAAGATCACAAACCGGTGGTGCAGCCTCAAAGGAGATTGAACCCAGTTATGAAGGAGGTAGTGAGAAAGGAAGTTGTGAAGCTGTTAGATGCAGGTCTTATTTACCCGATATCAGACAGTTCATGGGTGAGCCCTGTTCATGTGGTACCTAAAAAAGGAGGTACAACAGTGATAGCTAATGAAAAAAATGAGTTGATTCCTACCAGAACGGTCACTGGGTGGCGAGTATGCATAGACTACAGAAGACTAAATCTGGCCACAAGAAAAGATCATTTTCCATTGCCATTCATTGACCAAATGTTAGAAAGATTGGCCGGGCATGACTACTATTGTTTTCTGGATGGGTACTCTGGATACAACCAAATTGCGGTTGCACCGGAGGATCAAGAGAAGACAGCCTTTACTTGCCCATACGGTATCTTCGCTTATAGAAGGATGCCGTTCGGGTTGTGTAATGCCCCAGCGACTTTCCAAAGATGCATGACTTCTATTTTTGCTGATATGCTTGAAAAGCATATGGAAGTCTTCATGGATGACTTCTCGGTTTTTGGTTCCTCCTTTGATAATTGTTTGGCTAACCTTTCACTTGTTTTGCAGCGATGTCAAGAAAGTAATCTGATCCTAAACTGGGAGAAGTGCCATTTCATGGTACGAGAAGGCATTGTTCTTGGTCATAAGATCTCCCACAGGGGAATCGAAGTTGATCAAGCTAAGGTGGAGGTTATCTCAAAATTACCACCACCTGTGAATGAGAAAGGTATTCGAAGTTTCCTTGGCCATGCGGGATTCTACCGCAGGTTCATAAGGGATTTTTCTAAGATAGCCAAACCACTCACCACTTTGTTGGTTAAAGACAGGACTTTTGTATTCGATAAAGAGTGTGCCGATGCATTTGAGACACTGAAAAATAAACTAGTGTCGGCACCCATTGTGATTGCCCCTGATTGGTCTCTACCCTTTGAGATCATGTGCGATGCTAGCGACATTGCAGTGGGGGCTGTACTTGGACAGCGAAGAGAAAAATTGCTTCATGTTATTTATTATGCCAGTCACGTTTTGAACCCTGCACAGATCAATTATGCAACCACCGAGAAGGAGTTGCTAGCTGTTGTGTATGCCTTTGATAAATTCAGGCAATATCTGTTGGGTTCAAAAGTGATTGTTTATACTGACCATGCTGCTTTAAAATATCTCTTTGCCAAGCAGGATTCAAAACCCAGACTTCTGAGGTGGATTCTACTTCTCCAAGAGTTCGATGTAGAGATTCGCGACAAGAAAGGGTGTGAAAACACTGTTGCAGATCACCTTTCACGAATGTCACCCATTGAGGAGACAGAAGAGCGGCGTCCAATAAAGGATGAGTTTGCTGATGAACACATCCTAGCTGTTATTGGAGTGCCTTGGTTTGCTGATTACGCAAACTACCTTGTTGGCGGTATAATACCCGACGATTTTGATTCTAACCGCAAGAAAAAGTTTGTTCATGATTGCAGGTTCTATCTATGGGATGACCCTTACCTATACAAGAGAGGAGTAGATGGGCTGATAAGACGATGTGTGCCTGAGGAGGAGCAGAAGGATGTGTTGAGAGCATGTCATGACTCGGAATATGGAGGGCATTTTAGTGGGGATCGTACTGCCTCCAAAGTGTTGCAGTCAGGATTGTACTGGCCATCATTGTTCAAAGATTCCCAGGAAATGGTTAAAAAATGTGATAAGTGTCAGCGTACTGGGAACATTTCAAAAAGAAATCAAATGCCCCAAAATTTCATGTTAGAGGTGGAGCTATTCGATGTTTGGGGAATTGACTTCATGGGTCCGTTTCCACCATCATTCGGGAAGAACTACATCTTAGTTGCAGTGGACTATGTCTCAAAATGGGTGGAGGCGGTAGCTTTACCAACTAATGATGCAAAGGTGGTAGTAAAGTTCTTGAGGGAGAACATATTTGCTAGGTTTGGAGTACCAAGAGCACTTATTAGTGATGAAGGAACGCACTTCCTAAATCACCTCATGGAGAAACTCCTGCAGAAATACAATGTGAAGCATCGGATAGCCACCCCTTATCACCCTCAAACAAGTGGTCAGGTAGAGGTGTCTAATAGACAACTCAAACAAATTCTCGAGAAGACGGTGAGTTCATCGAGAAAGGATTGGGCAACAAAGCTAGATGATGCGTTATGGGCTTACCGAACGGCGTTCAAAACACCCATCGGGATGTCACCATACCAACTTGTTTATGGAAAAGCATGTCACTTGCCTTTAGAGCTTGAACACAAGGCATTTTGGGCAACTAAATTCTTGAACATGGACTTGTCTCTAGCAGGAAATTCTAGAATCTTACAGTTGCATGAATTAGAAGAGTTCCGGAATCGTGCGTATGAAAATGCCAAGGTTTACAAGGAACAAACTAAGAAGTGGCACGATAGGAGGATTCAGCAAAAAGAGTTTTGGGAAGGACAGCTGGTCCTTCTGTACAATTCCCGTTTGAAGCTTTTTCCGGGAAAATTGAGATCCAAATGGTCGGGACCATTTGTGGTTCATAAGGTGTTCCCTTACGGTGCAGTTGAAATAAAAAATCAAGCTAATGGAGACACCTTTAAAGTTAATGGGCAGAGATTAAAGCCATATTTCCAAGGTCAACCAGTTGGACAGGTTGATGTCATTCGTCTTGCTTAGTAGGACGATTGACCGTCGAGCCATGCGACGTTAAACGCAGCGCTCCGTGGGAGGCAACCCACGTTTGTTTCCGTTAACTTTCATTTTCTTTGTTTTATTTCGTTTCCTTTGTAGGTGGTAGAGTTTGGACCGGTAGGCGCTCTCCGCACCGAGCAAACACGACAGGGTGTTGAGTTGTTCAGGCAAGGAGCTGTGATGGATGATGTCCAGGAGATGATGCGGCGCCTCATGTTGCAATTTCCTCAGGATCCTCCTCCTCCACCGCCTTATCAGTGAGATTGGTAATCTCCGTCACACTAGAATTAAAACATTGAGACAATGTTTAGTTCAAGTGTGGGGGAGGATTTATTTTGCTTTGCTTTCTGTTTCTTTTGAATTCATAGTTTAGTTTGTTTAATTTGAAATTTTTTTTTCTTTTGTCTTCTGTTTTTATGTTTATTTCAAGTTTGCAGTGCTGCCATTGTGTTACCTGGTTGGATACAAGTCGGAAGGGGGCGAATGACTAGATAGTGGTTGAACAACACATCTCACACTCTATCTCTACAGGCACCACGGAAGTTGACACAACCAAGAAAAGAAGGTAGGACGCAAGGAAGCACACTGAACCAAGAGAGAGTATGGTGAACTTTTGATGAAAGGAAATGGCAAAACACTTAGAGTACGTTGAAGCATGCAAGCCTAACCGACCCGGTGAGACATCAGAGCCAAATGCATAACATCCATATGAGAGTCAAGTTCAGGTATGGCACTATTCACTTTGATTTTGCGTATTTTCTCATAACACAAGCACACTATGAAAGCGCACACTGAGGCAAGTTTTTTGTTTTAACCCCGAGCCTTTTTAACCATCCCGTTTGCATGTTATCCATTGTTAACCCCCTTTGAGCCGTAATTTTTATTTTTGTTCATCGTGTTATTTTTCCACCACTTGCCTTCTCATTGTTTGTATCATTGCTCGGCATTCATAATAGATCACTCGAAAGACATAAAAAGATCTAAGTGTGGGGTTGTAAACCATTGAAGAGTGGAACAAGAAAAGAGTACAAGAAAAGAAAAAATTTTGAATATAGATCTTCTGAAAACAAAAAGAAAAAAAAAAGAGAAGAGAAAAAGAATAATGCATGTACCCTTGTCCATTTTTAGCTAAAGAAGGTTTAAACCCCATTCTTAAGATACAGATCAAAATGAGTGAAGAAGTGAAACCTATGTGATGCCGAGCACTTAAAACCTATCGTTATCCCATTCCTTGTTAACCCACCAAACCTAAGCCACGTTACAACCCGAAGACCTCATAAAGTGTGTGTGATCCTTGTGTGTAGTGATTTGAGAATTTATTCAAAGTTAAAAGTAATATGCATGCCTTGATACTATGAGTGTAAACACCTTAACCCGGAGAGATTTTGTGAGAATGTGAAAAGCTTGCAGGTGATAGACGTGCTCGAAGGTGGGAATGCCATGGATAGTCGGAAGAAGGGAACCTTACACTTGATTGCTAAGTGTAGGAACCTTGCGAAAAACCTGGTTGTGTTGTGGAGAAAAGAATCTTGTCGGTGACCTTTTGTTTTGACTCGATACATCACTTGAGGACAAGCAATGAGATAAGTGTGGGGTTGTGATCGGTCACCATTTCTAGTAAGTTTCCACACCTTTTTCCGATCAAAAGTTGTAATCTTGGTAATACAATGTGGCGTTGTTTTAAGTTTTTATATAAGTTCCTTAGTTTTTCGGTTGTTTGAGCTTTTACATTATTAGTGTGTTTAAGCTTCATAAAAATGCCATTTTATGCGTTGGTTGTTAGTATGTTGTTGGCCAGGTTAATCCCGAGAAAGATGGCGCTCCGAGGCGAGAAAAAGGAGCTGAAAGAGCTAAAGAAGAGGCCAACACGGGCACCCGTGTGCACCCACACGGCCGTGTCAAAAGCTGCCTGGAAAGTGGATTCTGGAGAGCAAAACAGAGGTTTTACACGGGCACCCGTGTTCCTGCACACGGCCCGTGTGGAAAAGTGCCCAGAAAGTGAATTTTGAGGTGAGGGCCAGATGGACAACACGGGCACCCGTGTTCCTGCACACGGCCCGTGTTGTTGAGCGCGGGCAGATGTTCTAATTTTGATATTTTGGAAACCTTGGGCCTCATTAAGGGTATTTCGGTCATTCCGGATACTGAGTGAGTGAAGCAACACTACTAAAACCTAACAGGAATAGAAGAGAGGAGCTTGGATCATCGAGCAGAGAGAATTACAGAGAAAGAAGAGTCAAGGGTTTTGGAAGAAGATCTTCAAGAGCACTGGCGATTGGAGATCATATCAACCACTAATTTCTTGTAATGACTTCAATTACTCTTGTTGTTTTCTTTATCATTATGAGTAGCTAAACAACACTATGCTAGGGGTGATGTCCCTGAATCTTTTTATGTGATGAATTGTCACAACCGTTGTTGATGAATTTGATGTTTAATTATAAATTGAGTTTTTGATTCATTGTTCTTAATGCTTTATTATATTGGAAAGTATCTTATCGTTCTATGGTTAGGGTTTGGCGTGACAAACCTCCCTAATGCTTGTGAATCAAAACACTTCCGGCAAATCGCTTAGGAATAAGGATTGCACTTTAGTGATCATTCATTCTAGACTCTAATGCATAAAAGACCTAATACTAAATTCAGTTATTGAGGAATTGAGATTGTCTAATTAGTGTTAAGGGGTTCTTCACTAAGGAATTAGGGAGAACTATTTATAGAATTGATACACAGTTATAATTAAATCATCTCATGAACACGGTGGTTTCAAGGAGTTACATAGGATTCATACATCTACCTTAGCATATCTGCTCATATTTGCACCAAGCTATCTTTTATTTAGTGTTTTATTTATTTCTAGTAATTCTAATTAATCAAACAAACCAAAACAACCCCCATGATATTTTTGTTCAATTGAATCATTGTGAAACTTGTAGTTTACACGCAGTCCGCGAGTTCGATACTGGGTATTTACCCTTCTTTACTACTACATCGAGGAAATAGTACACTTGCTATTTTACCGATCAACCATCAAGGTCGTTCATCCTAACCAGGAGATGTTTGTAGACACTTTCAAAATGCACTAAGGGTTGGGCAGTTTAATGAGTCCCTCGGCCAAATGTCGGCTGCTTCCATGGAGGAAGTAGTGACATACACATAATATTACCAAGAGGGAGAGGATAAAAACACATAGAATAATACCATACATGTTAATGAGTAGATAGCTGGTAACCCTAATAAATTTCACAACTTTTACACATGAGCCACCACACTTCTCATGTTAAAGACAGTGAGACCTTCAAAAAAAGCGGGATGCTTATAGAGAACTTCATGCCCTTGAACTCTCTCGATGAACAAATATGGCACAAGGTTCTTCTCACGCATGATATTCCTATTCTACCAGCCCCTAAGTCAAACACCTTGGGACCTGAACCCAACATGTGGTGTAAGTTTCATAAGGTCAAGGGCCACCACACAAAGGACTATTACCAACTCAATAAGAAGACTAAGAGCCTGATCCAAGAAGGTCACTTGAAGAAATACACTTGAGGCAACTTCACTCAGACATATGGAAACTCTAGCTCTCAGGGGTGAGACGCCTCTAAAACCCTAGATCTAAGAAGGGAATGAAACCAAGCAAAGGAGGAAAAGACAGGTTCATGCGTCACACCCTTAACACCATCACACGAGGGTTCGC
The DNA here is from genome assembly GCF_029867415.1 of Vicia villosa. Lineage (NCBI taxonomy): Eukaryota > Viridiplantae > Streptophyta > Magnoliopsida > Fabales > Fabaceae > Vicia > Vicia villosa. The sequence continues at coordinate 215,289,353 of NC_081181.1, forward strand.
CGAGGGCTCATCAATCATCCATGATTTAGGCAAAAAGGAAACTTTGGAGTTCGAGATTACTTATTGTGATAGTTTTTGCCAAGGCTCACTTATCACCTCTCAATGATGAAGATTTAGCCTCCTGTCATAAAGGAGCATGGGTGGATTTCCTTTCTTAGTTTATAATCCCTCAAGACGTAGGTGACGTTGCATCGAACTGGGTTACCAATTCTCTTGGGTTATTTATTGCTTTTGTTTTAAATCATTGTTGTTGTCAAATTGTGTTAACATTTTATCAAGAAGTTGCACAAGTTATCCCAGACATCATGTCCAACATCGGCTCCCAAGAGCAAAATTTTAGATTGTGGAAAGGAAGAAGAAGCATTTCTTTGTTGAACTATTCTTCCTAGGTCATCATAAAATAAGATGAAGATAGTTTCATGAAATATGGCGTGTTCACTGATTAGTCACCAAGTATCTAAGAAGTTCCAAGCATAAAGTTTTGAAAGAGCCATATATTTGTCAAAGTGTTGAGTCAGTTATCCAAGACTGTCAATACATAAGTTCAAAGCAATGAAGTATCTAATCATTTTCTTAATAAAAGGGCAATTAAAGATAATCAGAACCTTGGTGTTCCATTCGGGAACTAGATATGGATGTAGTTGAATAACTGAAGAGCTTGAACAATTGTACTGGTCTTCTTCAAGCTGGCGCAATACGGAACTGTATGGTTAGAACTCTAATGCCCAAGTCAGTTCAAGATTCTAGATGAGTGTAGTGAAAAATAGAGATTAGAAAATGTACCGTGATCTTTGCGTGTGCACTAATTTTATACCTAGGATCAAGTGAAGTGGATTTGAGATGAATTAGGCCTTAACCATTTGGGCATATGGTCGACCTAGAACAGTTGACCTAAGGTTTTACCGGGCACTGGAGGATTTTGGGAAACTTTAAGTGATGTCAGTCGGCCTCCAAGATGTTACCCGATGTGAAATAGAATTAAAACACCTGAAGTCAGTTGAAAAAGAGTGGAAAACAAGCACATTGAATGAAGCCCCATCATTGAAACGTCTCATAGTCTTCTTCTAACATGTATGGTGACGTGACTAGCTATAGCATGGTGCGGTTTACAGTGCACTTGTGTGTACTCAAGTTGGCATGTATCCACAAGGGGCCGTTAATCTTGTGACTTCTTTTTCTAGTTGGTCTAAATCCTTCAACTGTCATTGCCTATAAATAAGAGGAATTGAATGTTTTAAAGTTTTTGCAACCCTTTCCATTCAAACTTACAATTACTTTATCAGAGAACATCTTCTTTCCTTATTCCCTAAGAATATCATTATAAGAGATCTTTAGCGTTTTTCTTAATGTTTTTGCCTTTCTTCCTTTTATCATGCTTCACCAATCTCACATAACCATGTACCATCCTAAACTCAGTTTTTTATCTTTAAAATTTCTTGTTTTCTAGCCAGGATGAATGATAATATGGCTGAATTTACTAATTCTCTATTTAATTAATTTTTATTGTAGGGGAGTTAGTTTTTTTATTTAGTACGTGAGATTAAATGATTTTTTTGAAATTATTTTTTTAAATAATCAAAATATTATATTTGGGTCTAAGCCCATTTCACTTGCTGCTTAGCTGTCCACTTCCTCTCACATTTCTTTTAATTCATAAGTACATATGGTTGATTGGTATATAAACATTAATTTTGTTCTTTTATCAAACATTAGTTTTGTTCTTTTATTAAAAGATGTGGTATATAAACATTAGTTTTATTCTTTTAATTCATAAGGACATATGGTTGATTGGTATATAAACATTAATTTTGTTCTTTTATCAACCATTGATGTCATGCATACATTGATGTCACGCCCACAGGTTCTATAGAATGTTAGTTTGAATGAGACAATGCATAATGATGATTATATACATGAAATTGATGATGATGATGATAATGTGAAATGAAAAGGAATCAATTGCAGTTGGTGAATGGATTATCACTCATGGTATTTGTGGAGCTTGCATATTTAATGGTCCATATTTGTAAAACAATGTCATTTTTTCTTGTGAGAAAACTATACCTGCTATTATATTTCCAATTGTCGTAGCCTCAAGTAGAAACATAGTTGCTGAAAACTTTCCATGTTCCACATCGATTGTTCAGCCACATAATTAGTGTTTATATATTGTCATACCCCAATTTTTGACCCTAAGATCATACATCATTTACATTTCAATCATCAATCAAGATCACAATCTTGAGGTATCAGTTTGTCTTTGAGAGGAATCATCAAGCACTTTTAGCTTTCTATTTGTTTTATACTAACCAAAATCCAAAAATATGTATTTTGTCTCTTCTGTTCATATTTTACAGGTAAAAGATCGGGCAGAAATCAAAACAGTGCAAGAAAACGGATTTTTGAAGATTTCACTATGAAAATCGATTTACCCATGAGGGAAATCGATTTCCCTGGGGCGAAATTAAAAAAATATAAGGAGGGAAGCATGACATCATTTTGGCATCAATTTTCTTTGATCATTTTTGTCATTTTACCAATTTTCCACCTCACCAAAATTAATTCCCTTCATTAAACCTTTTTTTAACCCCATTTTACCATTTTTACCATTTAAATACCATTTAAACACCAATTAAACACAAATTAATTACCAAATGCAAAAAAACCAAATTGCCACTACTCTTGATCCCATCCTATAAATAGAGGTCTCTACTCCCTCATTTCTCAAGCTTTTGATAGCCAAAAAAGTTCTTGCAAATTCATTTCTCAAGCTTGGAGAGCCAACAAACCCCTTGCAATTTCTCTCCTCATCCCTACCAAATTCACCAAAGCTCTTTGTTCTTTCATAAAGTTTGTGAGTCACACCTTGAACCTCACAAACTTTGAGCTAAACCACCATCCATTTCACTCTTTTTTCTTCAATTGTTGAGAGATCAAGATTTGTGTTGGTGATTCTTGAAGTAGATCTAAGTTTTGTTCAAGATTTGGTAATTTTCTTCATCTTTATTCATCCATCATAATGTGATTCTTTTGTGCTTGTGTGTGATGCATCTTTGATTCTATATTGGTCCTATTTGATGGTGAATTGATGGAAAATTCGTGCTCCAATTGATGTGTGATCATAAGGTGTTTGTATGTTTGCTTAAGTCAAGTTTTATGCCTCCTAATGCTGATTTTTTGAATGCTGCGTGCAGGAAATCGATTTCCCTCTGTAGGAAATCGATTTCCACCTTATTTTTTTTCAAAATTTGAACTCTGCACTCAGGAAATCGATTTCCTACAGAGGTAAATCGATTTCCTGCTGGCAGAATGTGGTTTTTTGCCTTTTTTATGCTTGTTTTGGCTTCCTACTTCCTCCACTTCATTAATATCATTGGATCTAGGATGTTGATAGGTTTGAAAGGACCAAATCCATAATATTAGATGAATGATATTAATGATAGTGTGAGTTGATTTTACTTTATGCATTTTATCTTCTTCTTCTCCTTATTTTCTTTTGATCGATGAAAGTCTTAACGCCTTGAGAATTCTTATGGATTCTTGGTAAAGACTAGATCGTTACCTATTTTCTTTTCGTGCGGTATTGCTTTCGGAGAATGATCTACATATCATTTCTCTCGCATGCATTAGCACATAAAGTTTTGACCGGCCTCGTTGTAGGGTGATTTCTACATAAATCACTTGGCGATCTGCTTAACATAGCGCAATATTTCGTGTCCCGAATAAAAAAAGACAAATATGGAAGAGAATTGTATGCGGTTGATTTATGACTTATGGAGGTTTATCGTGTAGCCGCTATGATTTTATCAAGCTTCTGATAAATGTCCATTGAATTTAAATCTGAGAACATCCTTCACTCACCATCGATCTTTATTACTAACTTTGATAACATACTTGACAAGTTTCAAGATGGTTATCTTTAACATCTAACAACTAACTTTAATTTCCGCAATTTATTATATTGCTCTTTATATTTCTCGCTTTACCGCTTTATTTTATCATTTCATCATGTTTATGTTTCCGCCATTTTCTCTTTGTCCATTTGGACGTTTATATTCCGCTGTTTTTTCTTTGTCCATTTGGACGCTATGTTTATGTTTCCGCTATTTTTTCTTTGTCCACTTGGACCATACTTTATTTTTATGCTAAAACACTAATAAATAACAAAAATCTAAAAAAAACACTTAAGGCTCTCTTTTGGACTATTGGTTACTATCCCTAGCATTTTGGAGATTCGGACTTATGGACTTAGTACCTCTGGACCCTTATGATATTGTTACTCTGCTGTTATTCTGTTTGTCTGGCATTGGATTGTTGTCTGTTTGTATGTGCAGGTATTTCCTTGAAAGCCCTTGATGGTTAATTCCAAGTCATTGAAATAAGGATTTTACCCGAAAACAACCGTTACTCTGCCCGATTTTCGTCAGAATTTTAATGTGCTTAATGCAAAGTGGTGCTAAGATAATAAATTCATCTGGATCCCCAAGTGATAATTTTGGTTTAGTATTGATATTCCAAAGGATGGGAAATCTACCTTGACTCACAATGTCAAGTGTTGGCTTCTTATTTCGGTTAGACCGTTTCTTTCCTTAGCTTTTATTTTACGCAATAGGATAGCCTCTTCATCTCCCCCCTTCTTTAATTTTCAAAATCTTCTCCCTTTTTCCAAAACATTCTTATGTTTGCAACCCTTTTCAAAACCTTTTCTTTAAAAAATATCTTTTGCCTTCAATGGCCTTTTCTTCAAAAAGTTTAGACACTGTTAATTGTCGAAACGAGTGGTTATACCCCACGATTTTGAAATTGATTGATATAATGAGATCTTTTCCGCGTGAGAGAGCTAGTGGCATACTCATTGATTTTATCCGAGTTGGAGCCCTTCTTTCATTTGCGATGCAAATAACTCATTTGTTCTCATGCTCAAGATCAATGGCTGAGTATTTCTCTCCGACGACGATAAAGTGTTTATTCGTTTTTAAAACGTTTTCCCTTTAAGCGGAACTACATTAGCTCTGACTTCTCCATTGCACCGAGGAGGTATGTAGGCACAAGACTTAATGTCTTGCCGAGCTTATTTTAAAAATAAATAAACCGTTTTTTTTAGCACACACACAACACAGATTTTCAAAAAGGTTCCTGTGGAGTACCACAGATATGAGGGGTGCTTAAAACATTTCCCTTGTATAAACAACACCCGTACCTAAGATCTCTTCTTTTTGTTTTAAAAAACAAACTTTGGGTTTTTTTTCGTTCTTTTCCCTTTTCCTTTGGAAACAATAAAGCGCGGTGGCGACTTTCACTGAAATATTGAGTCGAGTCAATCCTATGGCTTCGATCTCAGATTTTCCCCGCTACATATATCAATCAAACACATGCACTAAGAGCACCCACATCCATCATACTCTCATGAGTTCTTTAAATAGGGCCCACTCAATTTTTTATATTATATCACACTTTCACATTTTCTAAACAACTCAACTACATCTTTTAAATATCCATACAACCCATCAAAAACTTTAAAATGGGTCCCACCAAATCTTACAATATATCTCTCTTTTATATTATAAAAAATATATAATTGAAACAATTTAATTCAAATATATTAAATTATGTTTAAAAATTATACATTTAAAATAAATAAAGATTAAATATATATATATATATATATATATATATATATATATATATATATATATATATATATATATATATATATATATATATATATATATATATATATATAGGGCATATCATATGAGAATGTCATATTTATATGAGAATGTGAGAATGAATCTGAACCATTGGATTTTAAAATAAATGGTTGAGATTATGGGCGAATCTTTTTTTTCTCTCTCCTACATTTTGAAATAAATGAAGTAGGAGAGAGAAAAAAAGATTCACCCATTTTCTCCACCATTTATTTTAAAATCTAATGGTTCAGATTCATTCTCACATTCTCATATGATATGCCCTATATATATATATATATATATATATATATATATATATATATATATATATATATATATATATATATATATATATATATATTAAAAATACAATACATGACACAAATAATTTACTAAAAAAACATAAAAGACATAAACTTTAAAATAAATTACTTAAAAAATACATTAAAAAAACATAAACATTAAAATAAATTACTAGCATAAAATACAAGAAAATGATATATTTAAAATATTTTTCAATTGTTACTATTCTCCTGCCCGTAACGTTGCCATATATGTTCTATCAAATCTTGTTGAAGGTGTCGATGAATTTTTCTATCACAAACATCAAATCTTCTACGCAGGAACTCTTGAAAATCAATATTAGAATCATTCGGCAATGTTGTTGCGTCATAGCTTAAATGATCATAAGAAAAATCAAAATTTCCACCATATGTGGAACGTTCATCTTCAACAATCATGTTGTGTAATATTATGCATGTATTCATTATGCGCTGGAGTATGTCTAAGTGCCACGATCGTGCTGGGTTGTGTATGATCGCAAATCGGGATTGGAGAACTCCAAATGCTCGTTTAATATCCTTTCTTGCCGCTTCTTGATGTTGGGCAAACAATTTTCTCTTATCCCCTTGTGGCATCGGGATGCTTTTCACAAACATGGCCCACTCAGGATAAATACCATCTGATAGATAATAACCCTTGTTGTATTCAGTATGATTGATTGTATAGTGAACCTGAGGAACTCGTCCTTGCAAAACATCGTTGAAGACATTGGATTGGTTCAACACATTAATATCGTTGTTTGAACCCGCTACCCCAAAGAATGCATGCCAAATCCACAAGTCTTGTGAAGCCACTGCTTCAAGCATAACAGTTGGTTTCCCATGATCGCCTCGAACATACCGCCCTTTCAATGCAACTGGACAATTTTTCCATTCCCAATGCATACAATCAATGCTCCCTAACATACCTGGAAATCCTCGTGCCTCTCCCATTCGCATTAGGCGTTCAATGCCTTCAGCGTTTGGCCTTCGCAAATATTGTGCCCCAAAGATGTTGATCACTCCTCTTGTAAACTTATCAACACATTTTAGTGTTGTGGTTTACCAATTCTCAAATAATCATCCACACTATCAGCAGATGTTCCATATGCCAACATACGGATAACAGCAGTGCATTTCTGTAATGGTGAAAGACTTAACCTACCAGTTGCATCAACCATCATTCGAAAATACTCATCGTGCTGACTCAGAGCTTCAACAATACGAAGGAACACATGTTTATGCATTCGGTACCTTCGACGAAATTGCTCATTCGTGTATACTGGAGTTTGTGAAAAATAATCATTGAACAATCGATTATGTCCCTCTTCACGATTCCTCTCTATATTCCTTCTTTGACGGCTAGGCCTTTTAGAGCTCGAGGCTTCTTCTTCTTCTTCCATAAACAACCTCACAAGTTCTTCATCCATATCATCATTCATATAATCCATGAACATTTTGGCGATATGGGAAGGATTGGAAGGATCCATGTGAAAAGAAGTTTGATATTAAGTGGAAGTTGATAACAAATTGTAGAGAATGAAAAAGGTTGAGAAATACAATGAAGTTTAATGCTATTTATAAGACTAGTTTGTAACGGCTAGTTTGACTTTGAATAACGGCTAGTTTGAATAACGGCTAGTTTGACTAACGGCTAGTTTGAATAACAGCTAGTTTGAATAACGGCTAGTTTGACTAACGGCTAGTTTGAATAACGGCTAGTTTAAATAACGGCTAGTTTGACTAACGGATAGTTTGAATAATAAAAATTTCAAAATACATAATCATACTAATTAAGTACATATCAATTAAGTTCAAAATACATAATCATACTAATTAAGCCCAAAATACATAATCATACTAATTAATTCCATATCAATTAAGTTCAAAATACATAATCATACTAATTAAGTTCAAAATACATAATCATACTAATTAAGCCCAAAATACATAATCATACTAATTAATTCCATATTTTTCTCTAATCATGTTGCACAATAATTCATGAGCTTGTAGTTGTCTTGTATCCATATTTGATGTATCTTTTGAAAGTATTTGCAAATCATTCATCTTCAATCTTTCCTCTGCACTCTCAAGCTTTTTTCTTTCTATCTCAACTTTTTCACCCTCAATACGTGCATAGTCTCGTGCAAACGTTGACATCAAATCAATTTTTTTTTGAAGTCATCTTTCAAAGAATCATATTTGACATTGGGAGTAGTAGACTTTTCCACAAACTTTTCCTTCTCCTTCCTTTTGGCTGCCTTTTGACCGATTGGTCGACGAGCCAAAGTAGGTGATGGTGGATTGTATTCGCTACTCGTTGGTGTCGGTGGATTAGAAAATGAATAATATGCTCCTGAAGCTGAATTCTTTGTTCTTTTGTAGAAGCTTCCAATGAACCTGCGAGCCATTTAGGTTCATCTTTCAATAATCTCCATGCAGCCTCAAAAATAAACTTTTCACCTTCATCTTGGAAATAAATTTTATATGCAGCTTGCATGATATTGCTCTCGGAGCTCCCACTTTGTTGTGTAGACACGGCTTGTTTGTAGCATCCAACAAACTTTTGAACAGATGGATTAATTTTGTGCCATCGACCTTTAAGTGCCATTGGTTTCCTCACTTTGTAATTGGCGTCACGATGCTTGTTGTAAGCTTCGCCAATCCTGTTCCAAAAACTATCTCCTTTTTGATCAACCCCAACAATTGAATCCTTTGAAACGTTGAGCCATGATTGAATGAGAACTTCATCCTCTTTTTGTTGGAACCTTTGTTTAGGCGTTTTTGCAACCGGTGCAGATAAAACTTCTTCACCAAGGTTAATAGTTTCTACGCTATCTTGAGTGCAAAATTGTTGTGTTTCGTGTTCTTGATCATTTGATTGCATGCCACTACTACCTATTTGAGCCACATGAGGAATATTGGGGTTAGTTGGTTGAGATGTAAATTGTTGATATTGATATGGATAAGGTGGTGTATGATATGAGTAATTTCCAAAGTGTGGATTATTTTGTGAATTTGGGATAAAATGAGAGTTTTGAATATTTGGGTTATGGTGTGAATTTGAGATAAGAGGTACATTGCTGATGCATGAGTTACTTTGTTGATTTGGAATAGAAGGAGGAATGCCACCATTTTGCATAAAATTAGACCAAGAGTTGTGTTGATTGGAATCCATTGACAAATGAATGTGTAAGAAGAAAAAAATAAATAGTTGAAAATTAAACTAATGGTAAATCAAAATTATAATAAAATGAGGGACTATTTATTATGTTAAAAATTATTACCGTTGTAAAATTATTTCCGTTGCATATATTGTCAAATCCTTCAACGTTCAATTTGAAATTGAAATTAATATATACTGGCTTCTTATTATTTCTAACAATTGCATTAATGGTATTACCATTGCTTTTCACACGTGGCACTAAATGTCAGTTAAGGAGCGTGGTTGAATATGAAAGCGTGCTTAAATGTAGTAACGTTATTTTTCTCAATTCTCCAAGTATTTGAAAACAACTTTATTAAAACATGTGTAGCAACGGCTGTGTGTCAGCCGATATTCATGCTCTAATGAGTTGAAATTGGTGAGAGAGTAATTGATAGTTGGGCTGAGTTGAATCTTAATAATTAATCGGACTTAGGCTCAATAATAATATTTTGATAATTTAAAAAACTATTTATAAAAAATATAAATAAAATAATTTACCTAGACGTTATAAAAAAATAATAATATAACAAAAAGTAGTAAATAAAAATATTAAAAAACTAATAATATAAAAAAAGTAAATAAAAATATTAAGAAATTCCACGTGTATTTAAAAATAATTAAAAAATACTACGCGGACTGCCACGTAAGCAATTAAAGAGAATCTTTTCTGCAAAGTCGCAGTCAGGGGTGTATCTGAGAGAATCTAAAAATTATGAGGGGACTTTTAAAAAAAATATTTACTAGGGGCTAAACTAAAAACTCGCTAACATTACAGGGGGATTTGTATATTTAACTCTTTTATTTATTATTATTATTATTACAATTATTATTATTTATTATAAATGTTTTCAATGGTTAAATGGTTATTTAGTATTTTACTTATCTATTAATAATTAATAAAAAACTGAAATGCACTTTTGGACTCATAGTTTGATGATTTTTAACTTTTAGTCCTTCATCTTTAAAATCAAAATTTTGTTCCATCAATTTTACATCATTTAGAATTTTGTTAACCCCTTCCAATTTTACAGACGTGATAGTGATGACTAAAACACAAAATATATTTTTAATGAAGTTGCATTGATGAGTAGGATAATTTTATTTTTTTTACATAATTAATTATTTTTATTAAAATTTATTTAAAAACTATTAATACAAGTATCAAAAGATATTTTTGAATTTAAGACCCATGTTATTAGCACTTTTTTTTTTGGTAACATGGAGGGCCTAAGCCTAAAAGAGAGAAAACCTACACAAAAACAAACCTAGGATACTTAACACCCCTTTGATCTCTATCATAAATATCAACAAACCAAGGAGGAATATCAATAAACACACTAAATTCACAACCAAGCTCTCTCCCATGCAAGGCCAAACGATGAGCACACTCATTCGTCTCACGATACACAGGCAAAATCTCCACCTTCTCCAACTTCATCATCTCCAAATGAATTTGACGAACTAAGTTGTACCTTACAACTTCTCAGGCCTGCTTTTATTGCAAATATCAACCGCTTCCCTCGAATCTGATTCAACCATTACCTTCTGATACCCAAGCTCCCTAACCATCTTTAGACCTTCCAAAATGCCCCAAAGCTCAGCTCTCAACGGACTGCTGCTTCCCACACCTTTAGTAAAACCACCACACCAAGCACCTACTTCATCTCTAATTAAGCTGTAACACCCCATATTTTACATTTATTAATTTAATGGGAGTTTAAATTAATTTCTTGGATTATTGGTATTTTAATTGGACTTAAGTTGGAAATTGTGTAAAATAAGCTATTGGGCCAAGTTGTGGTTAGTAATGGAGGGGGTGTGATTGATATGCCCTATTACTAAAGTTATTTTGCTTTATTTTCATAAAAGAGTGAAGACCCATTTTGGTCCCTCACAAATATTACACGAGTCAAATTAGTCCTTCACAATAAAATAGACCCAATTTAATCCCTTATAAAATTTAATCGGGTCATATAAGTTCTTATGTTAATATTTTTTTCAAACCGGTTTTTTCTTAGTTTTAAACCGTGACTGGACTGCCACGTTGAATTTTATTTAATTTTTATTTTTTTAATACTAAATTGTTTTTCATTTTTAATTTCATTTTTAAACAATTATAAATTAATAAAAAAGCCAAAATTATTTCTTATAAGAAATTGAACTCAGGCCCATGTGCTTAATCTTAAACAATTCTAAATTTAAAATAAAAAATACAAAATTTGTATTAATATGGTCTCGAACCTAAGTCTCTTTCGATTAAATGACAGTCAATTTAATGCAATAGAAATTGATTTGTCTATTTGTAAATGATAATCACTTTACTAACAATAGAAATTGATTTATCTAGTTGTTATTGATAGTCACTTTACTAACCGTAGAAATTGATTTGTCTAGTTGTAAATAATAATCACTTTATTAACAATAGAAATTGATTTATCTAGTTGTAAATGATAGTCACTTTACTAATAATAGAAATTGATTTTTCTAGTTGTAAATGATAGTCAGTTTATTAACGATAGAAATTGATTTGTCTAATTGTAAAGTGAAAATCATTTAACTTGAAGGGAATTGGATTTGAGACCTCATAGGTAAAAATTTATGTATAGAATTTGTTAATATTAGTAGAAATCATGGAAATTACTTATTTAAAAATTACTTCATAAGAAATAATTTTTGCTTTTTTGATATTATTCATTGATAACTGTTTAAAAATGAAATTAAAATTAAAAATTAATTTAGTATTTAAAAAATAAAAATAAAAAAATTCAACGTGTCAGTCCAGTCACGATTTAAAAGTATGAAAAAAACCGGTTTAGAAGTAGGAAAAAACCGATTTGAGAAAAATATTAGCAGAAGGACTAATATGATCAGGTTAAATTTTGTAAGGGATTAAGTTGGGTCAATTTTTTTGTGAGGGACTAATTTGACTCGTGTAATATTTGTGAGGGACCAAAATGGGTCTTTACTCTTCATAAAATAAGAAAAAAAGAAAGAAATTGGAAATTAGAAGAAGAAAACCTAAGAGGAAGATGGAGAGAGCTCATAGAGAAAAGAGATTTTCGTATTCATGGTGCAACCCTCACAAAATGGGTCATAACTTCCTGCTCGTAACTCCAAATCAGGTAATTCTCGAAGATTCGGATTCTACACGAAATTTCCTTTGATTTGATATATTCATTCGTGTCAGGGAGGTTTTCGATGAGGGAGATAAGCGAGTTTGAAGATTGGGAATTCTTGCTGAAAATGAAGAAAAAAGGCTTACGGGTTTGATGGAGAAGAAGGGGAAAAGTCCATATTCTTGGCTAAGGTAAGGGGAGACTCTTTCAATTAACATCTATTATTGGGTTATGGATAATAAGACTGATATAGGTATATTATCTCATGTCAATTGAGTCGTATGATAGAGTTGGGATTTTGGGGATGTTGGTTGATATTTATCTGTTTTGATGAATTCCATGAATTTGGTGTTGTATGATGTTTGATGATGCATAATATATGTTATATGTGTGTATGATATATGTTGTGTGGCTATTTTGTGGTGTTTGATCAACTTGAATCGAATTGGTCGAGGTTGAGGAATTTGGGATTCAGGTTCGTATGCTGTCAATTGCGATGGGGATCTCTGATGTGGTCAGTTCACGCCGCGTCCAGTTGTTGGCGCCGCGAACTGCTTGACAGAAAGCTTAAGGAGAATTATTTCACTCAGTTCGCGTCGCGTCCCTTGTTGGCGTCGCGAAGGCGTCGTTTCCTGGCAGCGCGTCGCGAACAATCTGTGGCGCCGCGTGCTGCTAGTAATTTTTGAAAAGTTTAAAGATGCATAACTTTCGAACCGTTGGCCTGTTTTAAGTGCCGTTTCGAGCAGGATGAAGCTTATGAAATATTCTTTGTGTTATAATTAGGGGTGGAAATAGGCTGGGCCGAGCTAGGCTTTGCCAAGCCTAAGTATGGCCTGTCAAAAAAACTGAAGCCTAAGCCTGGCTTGTGGCCTGTCGTAGGCTTATTTTTTAGGCCTGAGCCTGGCCTTTTCGAAGGCCTGGTTAGCCTGTTAGCCTATATAAAAACCTATTTGTTTTAGACATATGTATATAAGAAATTAAAATAATGTTTAAATAGAATAACTAACTAAAAGATGAGACTAAAAATTTGTTTGCATTGACTTATTTTAACTTACCTCTTAGCATAATTTTTACAAGACTATTTGTTTAAGAGAACTTATGAAAACAATGTTCATCAGATGTTTTCATCTTATTTTTACAAGTTCTTCAAGATAACCAAATTTTATTTATGTATTTTAATTCAAATTATAAAACATAAAATAATGATAATAAAAAAGTATTCATATTTATTTAAATAGGTCGGCCTGATAGGCTTAAAAGGCTTCTTTTAGGACCCGTGACCTAGCCTTTTTAACTAAATAGGCTTATAAAAAAGCCTAAGCCTTTTCTATTTAAAAGTAATGTGTGGCCTGAGCCTATATAGGCTAGCCTGTAGGCCCCTATTATCGGCCTGGCCTATTTCCACCCCTAGTTATAATAATAAAATGAGCAGCATCTTGAATTTATTTTATCATCATTTACTTGTTTTGATGTATGATGTGTTGTGGATATATATGATAAGATATGACGATGTATGCTATGTTTAAAATATGAGTCGTATGGTGATTTGTTTGAATGGTATGACGAAACTTATGAGACATCCTATGCGAGGATATGAGTATGATGTGAATATTTTGTTAGTTTGATGGATGACGTATTGTTGACATATATGATGAAATGTGACAATATAAGATGTTGTTTTGAAAAACATTATTATGTGATGATTGTTGAGAATTGTATGATGATGATTGCTTTGTTTGGAATGATGTAGATACATGTATGTTCTTTCTTATTAATGATGATGATTGATATGGATACATGTATGTTCTTTAATGATGATAATGATGATTGATTGTATTTGAATGATGCTAATGTATATAAACATACTTTGATGATGATGATGATGATGAAATGAGTATTTGAAGATGTTACTCATTAGACTTGACGATGGTATAAGTATGTTCATGTATGTTTGCATTCATTCATATTCATTGATGATGTTGTATCCATGATGATGTGTTGGATCAGTAAAGGGCATGATTCCCATTGTGTGGAATCTGTACTGGCAGGGCCGTATCTTGATGATGTTGGATCGGTCATGGGTTATTCCCATTTGATGATGTTGGTACCACATGCATAGTGTCAGTTCATTCATATGCATGATTTTATAATATGATTGAATGTTTTCCAGTGTTATGATTTTGTTATGATGTGTTGGTTTGATGAGGATGAAACTGTGTTTTAATTTCATTTTAAAACAATTATATATTAATAATATAAAAAAGACAATCATTTTTTATAAGGAGTTGAACTTAAGCCCCTTAAACCACAGCTTACGTCTTTACCATTAGACCAATGTACATTCATGATAAGTAATTTCCATTATTTCTAATAATCTTAAACAATTGTGAATTAAAAACAAAACAAAAAATTTGAATCAATAAGGTCTTGAACCCAAGTCCATGTTGGTGTACAAGGTGATGAAAGCAACGAGGAATAAAAGAGAAAGTAAATGGCGGTTGTTATTAATGTGTAAGAAGAAGAATTACAATAAAAGGGTTGTTACAAATGACAACTATAACTAGTCTATTTATACACAAAGTAAATTGCCACATATGCCTTAAGAAAAGGAGATTCCGGAAGTTTGACTACAGAGTTCCAGAATCTCCTTCTTATTAATGTGCTTCTTCAATACCCAATAGTTCAGAATCTCCTTCTTATTCAGAAGCTCTGCCTTCAGAAGTTCCACCTTTAGAATCATGACTACCATCAGAGGCTGGACTACCTTTAGAAGTTCCTCTTTCATAAGGTCCGCCTTCAGAGTCGTGATTACCATCACAAATTTGATCATCTTTAGAAGCTTTTCCTCTAGAACCTACGTATTTAGAGTTTTCCCTTCCAGAAGCATGACCACCACCAAATTCTTGATCATCATCAAAATCTGGATCAGAATCATATTCACCATCTGACTCATCTTCAAAGTCTCCAGAAAATTCTTCACTTTCTGACTCTAACTCTTCTTCACAACTTTCAAGTTCTGACTCACCTTCAGAAGCAGAATCTCCTTGAGATTCTAACTCATCTTTTGATTCTTCTTCAGACCCAGAATCACCTTCGAATTCTGACTTGTCTTCAGCTTCAGAGTCATCTTCTAACTCTGACTCTTCTTTCGAAACCTCAGATTCTGACTCATCTTCAGAATCTTCAAAGACATCTTCTGATTCTGAATCATATAAAAACACTCCTTCAGAATATTCAAAGTTATCTTCTTCCCCTTCAGAATCAGAAAATGACAACCTCACAGGTTCTTCATCAGATTCATAAGCCATTAATAGCACAGGTTCATCATCAGAATCTCCTCTGGCTATTTTTACTTCTTCTTTGTTTGACCAAAAATATTTAGCAAAGTGGCCAAACTGCTTACAACAGTAACATTGAACCATTCTCATGTCATACTTCTCCTTTCCCTTATGATGTTTCTCATCAGAATGGAAGGCTTATGACTTCTGCGACCTACCATGTTCTTTCAGCTTCTGCTCCTTCTTTACAAAAGAAGCCTTCAAGGCCTGCTCAACTTCGCTCTTAGAAGTTCTTTCAGTCAGACGTAACTTTTGCGCCTATGGACTTCTTTGCAGCTCTTCTATTCTCATGGTGTCTAGATCTTTAGAATGTTTAATAGATACCACAATGTAATAAAATTGAGGAGTAAGCAACCTCAAGATCTTCTGAATGATTACCTCTTCGGAAAGAGTTTCTCCACAAGCTTTCATCTCATTAGTGATCATAATCACTCTGGAGATGTACTCAGAAACTTTCTCATTGTTCTTCATGTTGAGATTTTCATACTGCTTTCTGAGGGAATGGAGCTTCACCTTCTTCACTGATGCGTCACCACCGTAAAATCTTACCAGTGTATTCCATGCAGCCTTCGTCGTCGTCGAATCAACGATTTTTTTCAAACATGTTCACATTCACACACTGATGGATGTAGAACAACGATTTATGATCCCTCTTCCTTGCAACTCTTTACACCTATTTCTCTTGTTCTGTTGCATCTGCTGCAACTAAAACGTATCCTTCAGTGACAAGATCTAGAACATCCAATGGTTCCAGTTGTTGCCATCGAACACTAGAAGTTTGGCATTCAAACTGCTTCCTCCACTCATCTTAAACCGTGTACAGTTCTCACCCAGATCTCACACATAGTGTTTCCCTAAAATCCACAGAATCAGAAATTATGATTCTGTTCAGATTTTGTTCAAAGATTCAACAAGAACCCATTATCAAAATCAAACACACAACTCACAATCACCCGTGTTTGCCGGGTATTTCCCAGTGTTTTCTGAATCTGAACCAAGAGCTCTAGATACCAATTGTTGGTGTACAAGGTGACGAAAGCAAGGAGGAATAAAAGAGAATGAAAATGGCGGTTGCTATTAATGTGTAAGAAGAAGAATTACAATAAAAAGGTTGTTACAAATGACAGCTACCACTAGTCTATTTATACACAAAGTAAATTGCCACATATGCCCTAACAAAAGGTAAACTTAATAGCTAAGCAAACAGTACAAAATAGGAAATACTAAAATACCCTTCAAACTAAACTTAAACAGCTACGCTAACAAACTTAACTCTAGAACATCAGAAACATTTGATGTTCTATACACAAAGTAAATTGCCACATATGCTCTAACAAAAGGTAAACTTAATAGCTAAGCAAACAGTACAAAATAGGAAATACTAAAATACCCTTCAAACTAAACTTAAACAGCTATGCTAACAAACTTAACTCTAGAACATCAGAAGCATTTGCTTTTGATTAACAACCTCAGAAGCTTTACTGCTCTTGACTAACAACAACTTCTAGATAATCAACCTTAGAAGCTCTACTGCTTCTGAGCAATACTAGAACATCAGAAGCATCTTCTTCTGATTAACAAAAACTTCTGAATATTGAAAGATGCACCGCCTTTAAAAGATGCACCGCCTTCAGACGCTCTGCCTTCAGAAGTCCCACATTTACAATCATGACCACCATCAGAGGCTGGACTACCTTTAGAAGTTCCTCCTTCATAAGGTCCGCCTTCAGAGTCGTGATTACCATCACAAATTTGATCATATTTAGAAGTTTTTCCTCTAGAACCTACGTCTTTAGAGTTTTCCCTTCCATAAGCATGACCACCACCAGATTCTTAATCATTATCAAAATCTGGATTAGAATCAGATTCACCATATGACTCATCTTCAGAGTCTCCAGAAGATTTTTCACCTTCTAACTCTAACTTTTCTTCAGAACTTTCAAGTTCTGACTCATCTTCTGAAGCAGAATCTCCTTGAGATTCTAACTCTTCTTTTCATTCTTCTTCAGACCCAGAATCACCTTCGAATTCTGACTTGTCTTTAGCTCCAAAGTCATCTTCTAACTCTGACTCTTCTTCCAAAACCTCAGATTCTTACTCATCTTCAGAATCTTCAAAGTCATCTTCTGAGTCTGAATCATATAAAAAAGCTCCTTCAGAATATTCAGAGTTACCTTCTTCCCCTTCAAAATAAGAAAATGACAACCTCACAGGTTCCTTATCAGATTCATTAGCCATTAATAGCACATGTTCATCATCGAAAGTTCTTTCAATCAGACGCAACTCTTGCGCCTCTTGACTGCTTTACAGCTCTTCTATTTTCATGGTGTCCAGATCTTTAGAATGTTCAATAAATATTACAATGTAATAAAATTGAGGAGTAAGCGACCTCAAGATCTTCTTAATGATTAACTTTTCGAAAAAAGCTTCTCCACAAGCTTTCATCTCATTAGTGATCATAATCACTCTGGAGATGTACTAGAAACTTTCTCATTGTTCTTCATGTTGATATTTTCATACTACTTTCTGAGGGAATGGAGCTTCACCTTCTTCACTGATGCGTCACCACCGTAAAATCTTACCAGTGTATTCCATGCAGCCTTCGCCGTCGTCGAATCAATGATTTTTTTCAAACATGTTCACATTCACACACTGATGGATGTAGAACAACGCTTTATGATCCCTCTTCCTTGCAACTCTTTACGCCTATTTCTCTTGTTCTGTTGCATCTGCTGCAACTGAAACGTATCCTTCAGTGACAAGATCTAAAACATCTTGAGCACCAAATAACACACGCATCTGAATCATCCAACGATTCTAGTTCTTGCCATCAAATAATGGAAGTTTGGTATTCAAAATGCTTTCTCCACTCATCTTAAACCTTGTACAATTCACACTGAGATCTCACACACAGTGTTTCCCTAAAACCCGCAGAATCAGAAAGTATGATTCTGTTCAAATTTTGTTCAAAGATTCAACAAGAACCCAGAATCAAAATCAAACACACACCTCACAATCACTCGTTTTTCCCGGGTATTTCCTAGTGGTTTCTGAATCATAACCAAGAGCTCTTGATACCAATTGTTGGTGTACAAGGTGATGAAAGCAAGGAGGAATAAAAGAGAATGTAAATGACAACTGCTATTAATGTGTAAGAATAATAATTACAATAAAAGGGATCCCAGTAGACGTTCTATGAATAAATAGAGAAGAATCATACTGACTCTAAGTAAAGGAGAACCCAAGTAGAGTGGAGCGGAATTTTTCATACCATGCTCTAGGCGCTTGTTTCAAACCGTATAAGGAGTGTTTGGGCTTGCACACACCCTTAGATGATTAGAATAAACCTTGGGGAGGAGTCATATAAATATCTTCCGTGAGGTCACCATGAAGAAAAGCATTTTTCACATCCATTTGATGAAGAGATCACCCATTAGAAGCAGATATAGAGAGTATCGTACGAACAAATGTCATTTTGACAATCGATGCAAATGTCTCATCATAATCAATTCCATATTCCTGCTTATTTCCTAAGGCAACCTATCGAGCTTGGAGCGATTGAGAGACCCATCAGAATTCATTTTCACAGAATACACCCATTTGCAGCCTATGGGTTTGATATCAGGGGGACAAGAGACAATATCCCATGTAAAATTCTCTTGAAGAGTGTGAAGTTCCTCATTCATTGCTTTTATCCATCGCTCGCCTTAACAGTCTGTGCATAACAAGTAGGAATAGATATGCTAGACAATGAGGCAGTCAAAGAAGTATGTGAGGAATCATACCTGTCTGGTGAATATCTATCTGGTGCTTTAGATATTCGACCGAACGTCGTGGTTCAACCGGTTCAGGATCAGGTGGCAGATTTCTGTTGGGAGGGGCAGTAGGAACCTGTTTGATGCATTGTCTCACATATGTGATTCTTAGTTAGTACCGTTCTATAGATAGAGGCATAGAAGAAAAATTAGGAAGAACAACTATATCATTTGTGGCAAGAGAAAGAGAATGAAACATATATTTGTTATAAAAAAATGTAACATTCTGAGAAACTCGAAAGCAGTGAATAGAAACATCATAACACACAAAACCCTTATGAGAGTTGCTATACCCCATAAATGCACATTGAATAGAATGTGCTCCAAGCTTATTTCGTTCTAACGAAGGTAAGTGAATAAAACACACACATCCGAGAGTGTGTAAATAACTATAATCAGGCTGAATTTTAAAAAGACGAAAGAAGGGAGAATCAAAATCAATAACCGTAGAAGGAAGACGATTGATCTAGAATACAGCTGTAGAAAGAGCCTCTACCCAAAATCGGGATGGCATATAAGCTTGAAGAAGTAAGGTGCGCGTTACATCAAGCAAATGACGATTCTTTTGCTCTTCCATCCCGTTTTTTTGGGGAGTATTGGGACAAGACCGTTGAGACAAGATCCCATTTTGTTGAAGGTACTCTTGAAACTTATGAGACATATACTCACCTCCAGAGTCGGATCGAAATTTTTTAACACTTGCTTGAAATTGAGTTTCAACATATTTCAAAAACTTCTGAAACATAGAAAACACTTCAGACTTAGATCGGAGAAAATATATCCAAGTAAAACGACTGTTGTCATCAATAAACATGACAAAATATTTATAGGGAGCATGAGATGTTGCAGGAAACATTTCCCACACATCACTATGAATCATCTCAAAACAAGTGGAGGCACGATGAGCACCTGACGAAAAAGGAAGTGTTTTACTTTTAGCCAATTTGCAAACAGAACATGAAATAGACGTAGTACAAACATGTTTAGTTCTCAACAAGCCAATTTTAAATAAATGAGACAAAACAACAGAATTTGGATGGCCCAATTTTCTATGCCAATCCTCTTAAGAGTTCAAAACAGTATTACAAGCAAAAGATAAATGCCTAGAAGTAAACTGGAGCGGAAACAATCTTCCTACTTTAGGCCCATTCACGATCACCTTCCCCGACACTTGATCCAACACAAGACAACCAACACGAGAAAAATTAACATTACAATTGTTATCCATCATATCAATTGACCAACCGACAATAAGTTGGAATCAAGCTCGGGTGATACAAGCACATCCTGAAAGTTAGATTTTATGTCACCAACATCAGTGATAGAGAGTTTATTATAATCACCAATTTGAATAGCTGATTACCATTATAAGAATGTAAATTGTGCAAGTATTCAGAGGAACCCGTCATATGATTCGATGCACCAGAATCAAGAAGCCACAGTTGAGAAACATTATAAGGCTTACCTTGAACTCCCAAGGCAGAAAGAGTAGAAAGTACCATTTGTTGAATCACTTCAGGATGTATAGTACCACCGTTTGATGCGCTACTAGTGGAAGGACCAACTGCAAAATTTGTAGTTGCATGGAATGCCTGCACCGAACATTGTGCTAATCGCGAAGGACGTAGGGGACACTCAGAGATAATATGTCCCTGCTACTTACAATAATTACAAAACTTCTTATTGCAGCTACGAGCAATATGTCCAAATTGTTTGCAAGAGAAGCATTGAACCTGTCTCATATCACGACCTTTACCTTTACTTTGAGCAGCATATGCCACCGTCATAGGCTCAGAAATAACAGCTGCATGAGACATGGCTCCTTGAGTAAGAAGACATTGTTCCTCCCTTAGAAGTTCTCCAACACATTTATCTAAAGAAGGAACAGGGTTCCTATTCAGCAAAACACCTCTGACAACTTCAAATTCTGGGCGAAGTTTCATGAGAAATTGATCTCGGCTACTTATGTTGTAGACTTCTTGAATAGCCGCGAGATAAGTCTTGGGAACATCGGCATGTATAAGAGCAAAGTGTTCTGTCCACAAATTCAAAAAACTAGAATAGTATTCTTGAATAGACAAATCACCTTGTTTGTAATTGGCAATGTCTAGCTCCAACTGAAAACATTTTGCCGAATTGTCCTAGTTGTAAATGCGCTTCAAATAGTTCCATATTTCTTGAGCAGTTGAAAAAGAGCGCAAATTATTGATCATCTAAGGAACAATACTATTGAGAATCCAAGTGATGATTTGAGCATCTTTAGTTTCCCACGCATCTAAAGCTGTTTTCTCCACCGGTGCTTTAGATACTTCATCTAAGTGACTCCATAATCCCTTTCCTTTAACATACATCTTGAACTGAAATTCCCATACAGAATAATTCTTGCCGGTAAAACGAGCACAAAAATTCTCTCTTTATTTTTCGGAAGCCATGATATAGTATGCTACTAGATACAATCTCACCAATTATTTGATTATTACAATAGTTATTATAATAATAATAACAATCAAACCAATGAAACAATTATCAACCACTTACAACAAGCCTACTTACGACAAGAAAACCCCATATACAACAACAAGAACAAATTCCAGAACGCAAGCTTTGTAATTGGATACCGCAACGGTGCAAACCCACGAACAGTAACAAACAAACAAAATCCAGCCCCACGAATTGGAAGGAGTGGCTGATTAACCCAAGAGACATAAGCAACAAGAACCAAGAAGCAAGATTGCAATAAAAAACGAAACTCTAAATTCAAAAGAGAATTACCACGACAATTGTATGAATCTGCACAAAACGAATTCCACGGTGATCGATCACTACCCAGAAACGATGAACACCAAAACTCGAGTGATCGGGATGTTGTCACAGACATAGAAGAAAAAGAACCAAACATGATCACAACCAAAAAATCACAGGTTGACCGACCAGGCTCTCATACCATGTCAAAAAATTATGGCTTTGTGTCTTTCTCATTGTTATTTCTTGTATATATAGAGGTTAACATTTAATAAGAACAAATCAATTTCTAATTTGTTTCCCTTATTCTAGGAACAAACCCTTACTCTAGAAACAAACTAACTTTTATTCACACTTCCATGTCTTCGTGTACCATAAAGTAAGTGAAGCGAAACCCAGGTTGTCTTGGAACCAGACCTACGGAGACAAAATAATATGTATGGAACATCCAAATAATAACAATCCAGTGTATTACCATTACACTAGAGAAAGGAGATAGGTTTTAAAACACAACCTTAATAAGTACTGGAAAATCGACACGAGCCACAATATATTGCCTTGACGTAATCATTTCTGACCCTATCAAATTTGGAATTGCAGCCCAAATCAGTACCTAACATTGGATATAAATTGTCAAATAGTTAGCGAACTTTGCAAACTACACATTTTAGTCGATTCTTTGAAAAGTGTATGCTTTTGGAGGGTGATCAATATATACCTGAGGAAGTGGTAGTGCAACAAAAAGATCAAACCAAAAGTCTCTACTGAGATAATTCGATGCAATCTTCGACGAGTCAATAATGACTTCGCCTCTACTAGAAACACGAGACGAGGGAGCAATATACGCAGTTTGAAACTTAACATAAATCTGAACAATGTAAAATGCGTAAACCAATGATCTTATAATGGTAAGTGAAACTTCAAGACCAAGTGACATATCAACGCACTTTTCTTTCTTAGCAACAGGCAAGTAAAAGAAAAGCGGATCCACGGACAACGATATCAAACACGCTTATAAGAATATTTTGTTCCATAAATTCATTCTAGGTCCTCTAGGATCTAATATTAAAATCTCTTCCGCGTCATAATCTTTAGAAAACAGTCTTGAAAGATCTTTTCCGTTTGACAATGACTTGTTTTTTGCATCCCTTACATGCTTGTGTTGACTACTTATCTCGTACGTCATCATTTCCATTTGATTTTCTTCAACTTCCTTTAGTTTCTCTTTTCAAGATCATCATGAAACCTGAGAAATGAAAAGCAAAATGTAAATTTATTTTATCGCCCAAATTTTAGTGACACAGATCGAACTCTAGACCTATATAGAAATCATTCGGTGTCCTAACTCAAACCATTGGACTAAGGCTTCGAGATTAGAAATAATCAAAGGAAATGAAATTGAAAATAATCATATAAATATAGTACAATCGAAATGTAATAACTATGTAAATCACATTAATGACAACATTAGAGGGAATATTATGCAAACCTTACTGATCTTGAGTTAACATAAACCATTGCTCTATAGTTTAAGTCTTACCCTGCAAGAAAACTTATATACAAGTGTAAAAAAACGCTATTTGGAAAAGAGTTGATTAAAGAGCTCAACCACAAAATCTCAAAGCTAATTTTCCATACTATTTTTTAGGCAGAAATCACGTGACTGAAAAGGTGGACAAGTAAACTAAACTATAGGTGCAATAGTCTTTTGGTAAGACATGTGAATTTGATACTGCATTCAAAGTCTTTGGACTTGATGGTGAATTTGATGTATGGACATAATATATTTATGAAATAAAAAAGATCAAAGTAATGAAGAGAGAAAATGAAATGAAATAGACATATATGAGAAAGTTGAATGCCTTCTAAGATAGGTGATCAGTGCATTTTGATGCACATTCCTCTACGGTTGTACTTATACATTTCCATGGTTTGCTTGTCTTATTTTTGTATTTTATAATGTTTTTATATTTTAAATTATTTTTATTGTTATTTGATTTTCGTTTTTATTTTTCAGCTTTAGCAGTCTGCACGGAAACGATCATAACTGGAGTTCCGGGAGTCCGATTGAGACGTTCTAATAATCGCCGGAAAGCTAAGAGAAAGAGCTACAACTTTTATGTTGGAGTCAAAGTCAGAATAGGAACCTATATTTCCCAGAATTGCATTTGAAGCTGCAACACTATTTTATTTTCAGTTTTTGGGTCGTTTAGTAATGGGTCTGGTTTTGTCATTCGACCCAGTTGGGTCATAAACGTTTTTTGGCTGATTCCTAATAGGTCTAGCAGCCGTGTTACCGTTTATCACGTTTTACTATTCACAATTTTGTTTCCACTATTTTGCTCTGTACGCTTGAATGGAGAACTAAACATCCAGAGTCGATCTACTGTAATCGAATTCCAAAAGCTTTGAGGTTTTTATAATTCCAATTATTTGTTTCCTTTGAATTCTTCCTATAATTCCAATTATTTGCTTAATTTGATTGTTGCTATAGGATAGATTTCTTAAATTCGATTGTTGATTGATGATCCTGAATCAATTTCGTGTTAACATAGCTTTTATATTATCACGAACGATCAAAGTTGCGTTTGCTTAATTCGTAACAGTATTAATCCGTTTGCTTAATTCGGAATAGGAATCCAATCTGTTTAATATCTTTTGCGCTTGTCAATTGATATTGAAATCGAATAGAGATCGAAGCCGCTTAGGGAATTGGTAAGGTAGAAACCCATGATAAGCCGGAACCGAAAACAGTAGATTGGCTTAATTTTATAATCACTTTTTTAAAACAACTTATTTCATTAATCGCTTTTGATAATCATTTTTTCTATAATTCGAACCTAAACCAACCCCCCTAAATCGATTTACCTTTGGTTAATAATCAACGAGAATCCTTGTGATACGATACGCGAGTCACTTGTCGCTTTCTACGGTTTTATTCAAAACTACTCGTTTTTGATCCGCGCGCGACAGCAGATCAAATTGGCGCCGTTGCCGGGGATTCTTGTTATTATTAATTGATTTTAGAGTCTTAGGTTTAGTGTTCGTGCGTTTAGGCTGTAGTTTCCTCACGGTTTAGGTCAGTCCGCGTTTAGAGTCGAAAAAGTCAGTTTTTGCAAAAATTGTATTCGATTGTAAAACGTTTTTTCCTACTGGAAGTAGAAAAATCGTGCGATCAATACTCCCTTACTCTAGAAGAGTAAGGGAATTCGACCCAAAATCGCCAAATTCATCGTTTTTCTATTTTTAATGAATTTTTTACTGTTTTCATAGAGTCAAAAAATCCAAAAAAAATCCCAAAATTCTTATTTGTCTTAATTAGATTAAATTTCGTGTTTTTATATTTTTCTGAATTTAGTTAATCATTTTTATTCTTTTTATTCGTTTATGCATGTATGGGACATAATCGGTATTTCGGTGTATGTTGAACCCATGGCTGAACAAAGAACACTAACGCAGTTGGCTGTCCCTAATGTGAACTATAATGGTTTATGTATTGACTATCCTGCGGGTGATGCACCTTTTGAATTGGAATATGGTTTAACACATTTGTTGCCTAGGTTTAATGGTTTTGCAGGTGAGGATCCGCATAAGCATCTGAAGGAATTTCAGGTTGTGTGCTCTGCCCCTTCCAAACCTTCACTAGAGGATATTGTCAAACAAATGGCTGCAAATAATCTTCAGTATCAACAGCAAGTAGATTCTACTCTCCAGACTTTGCAAACACAGATTGGACAGCTTGCCACTTTGATGAATGCCATGCAGCAAGCTCAAGGATCAAACCAACAACGCTTGGAAGAGCATTCTGTTTTTCAAATAGAGTTGCTTTCTGAAAATGTTGATGATACTTGTACTGATTTGTTTGCAGATGATTTTCCATCATTGTCTGGTTTTGATGATGTTTACTCTTGTGATGTTTGTACTGACACTAAAATTTGCTCTGTTTGTGCTGAAATTGAGGTTGCCTTGCAAGTTGATATTCTTACTACAAATGAGGTTGCAAATGAAGTTGTTCATGTAGATGAAGCTCTCGACACCCCGGCTGCCCGGATCAAACCATCCATTGAACAACCACCTTCCCGGGAGCTGAAACCAATTCCTCACAATCTTAAATATGCTTATTTAGAGATGAATGAAAAACTTCCGGTTATAATTTCTTCTAAACTTTATTTTGATCAAGAAAGTAAGTTTTTGCAGGTTTTGAAGAAGCATAACAAAGGAATTGGATGGACCTTGGATGACATTTATGATATTAGTTCGTCCATGTGTGTGCATAGGATCTCACTTGAAGATGTAGCAAAAGTAGTGAGGCAGCCCCATAACCTTTGGTTCCTTGATGTCGTGAAAGATGAGAGCACCTTCACGTGTCCATTTGACACTTTTACTTTTAGAAGAACATTCTTTGATCCTGGAATAAAAGGCGAAGGAGCTAAACCACTTTTTAAGGACGATGAGCATTACCCAGAGCTACTCCATGAGAGCCCCACTTTGGAAGAAGAAAATGTAGAAGATATCTCTTTGGGAAAGGCAGCTTATGTGATCACTTATCCCCCTTGACTACTCGGGTGTGTTCTTTCCTTTCTCTCACTCTTATTTTATATTAATGTTCTTTCATTGAGGACAATGTATGTCTTAAGTGTGGGGGAGAGAATCATTTATTTGTTTTGTTTTCTTTCAATTTTTTTGTTTGTTTTTGTTTTAATTTCAACCAATAAAAAATGCATCTTCTTGAAAGTTTTAGGCTATAGACTGATTTGAATCGAGTTTGCGGAGACGTGGGAAAAATTCACAAGATCGGTATCGTTCTAACACCGTAAGTCTCCTGCATATGGAAATCGATTTGAATTTTTTATTATGTTTTAGCCTTAAATTCTCATTCTCTGACAGCTCTTGAGTAGTTTATTTCAGCAGTCGGCACCATCTCTCACACACTTTACGCAGGAAGCCGATGAATATAAGTGAATGTTCCGAAAAGAAAAGAAAAAAAGAGAAAAGAAAAAGGTAATACACCTTCTAAGTTTGGTGATCCTCACCCGGTCACTTAACCCAACGGTTGTGTAATCTTCAAAAAAAAAGTTTTCAAAACTCTTTGTTAGTTGGTTCAGCGGTTTCTGGTGCTGAACTTGGTAGGGAGGATTACGGTCCGATCCCCCGCAACTACATCTGAGTAAGCAAAAGGTTATGCCACGCAAGTACCGGAACCCCGTGCAAAAGGATCAGAGTCACTAACCGGTCGTCCTGCTATAAGTGTGTGGAGATAACGGGCTTAATGTGATTGCGCTTGAATGAAAAAGAGCAAAAAGGATGAGTAAGTTAGGCTATGGTATAATAATATGATTTGAATTGGTTTGTGTATTTAGGAGGCTTATGTCTGCATATCTGTGGTTAGTGTTCTTACGATGTCCTTAGTGTCCAAGATTAGTACCTGTCGATGCAAACTTACCCGAAGAAGATTGGTAGCCTAGAATGAGTAACTGTTGATGTATTTCTGCTTTCTTTGTTTTGTATTTCATTTTGCTCGGAGTGCAAAAGTTCAAGTGTGGGGGAATTTGATCAGTGCATTTTGATGCACATTCCTCTACGGTTGTACTTATACATTTCCATGGTTTGCTTGTCTTATTTTTGTATTTTATAATGTTTTTATATTTTAAATTATTTTTATTGTTATTTGATTTTCGTATTTATTTTTCAGCTTTAGCAGTCTGCACGGAAACAATCATAACTGGAGTTCCGGGAGTCCGATTGAGACGTTCTAATAATCGCCGGAAAGCTAAGAGAAAGAGCTACAACTTTTATGTTGGAGTCAAAGTCAGAATAGGAACCTATATTTCCCAGAATTGCATTTGAAGCTGCAGCACTATTTTATTTTCAGTTTTTGGGTCGTTTAGTAGTGGGTCTGGTTTTGTCATTCGACCCAGTTGGGTCATAAACGTTTTTTGGCTGATTCCTAATAGGTCTAGCAGCCGTGTTACTGTTTATCACGTTTTACTATTCACAATTTTGTTTCCACTATTTTGCTCTGTACGCTTGAATGGAGAACTAAACATCCAGAGTCGATCTACTGTAATCGAATTCCAAAAGCTTTGAGGTTTTTATTTTATCAATTCAATTTCGTTTCTCTTTCAATTATATTCTATGAATTTGCATTTGCTTAATCTGTTATTTCGTGGAATATTTTGATTAATTTCGTATGATTGTATTCCTAACTGTTAATCGTTGTTTACGTCGCTTCGTCGTTAAATTGCGTTTCTATATCGTGTTTGCTTAATTCGCGATTGTATTAATCCGTTTGCTTAATTCGGAATAGGAATCCAATCTGTTTAATATCTTTTGCGCTTGTCAATTGATATTGAAATCGAATAGAGATCGAAGCCGCTTAGGGAATTGGTAAGGTAGAAACCCATGATAAGCCGGAACCGAAAACAGTAGATTGGCTTAATTTTATAATCACTTTTTTAAAACAACTTATTTCATTAATCGCTTTTGATAATCATTTTTTCTATAATTCGAACCTAAACCAACCCCCCTAAATCGATTTACCTTTGGTTAATAATCAACGAGAATCCTTGTGATACGATACGCGAGTCACTTGTCGCTTTCTACGGTTTTATTCAAAACTACTCGTTTTTGATCCGCGCGCGACAGCGGATCAATAGGTAATGAAGAATAACAGGACACTAAAGATTTTGTTTTAGTTATAAACTCAACACTAAATATTTTGTTTTAGTTATAAACTCAACAGGACACTAAAGATTTTGTTTTAGTCATAATTGGGTCTTGTACACCTTACAATTATAAGCCATGTCTCCATACCTTCGGCATTCAGCACATATACAAAGGTTCATTCTAGCATATTTCAAATTTTTTGTGAATCTTAATCCAGTTTCAGAAACTTCACAAGGGTATGGAAAATTGTGTAATTTCACCCATATGTCAACTAAATCAATCTTAGTTATTAATGGGTCAAAACCGGCCACATATTCATGTGTCCAGATGTAGTACTGGTTAAGCCCGTTTTGGGTCCGCACATAATCCTGCCTATCAGAAAAATATCAGCCAGAATCCAGGGTTTAGTGTCTTTAATTCAAAGATGTTCAAGTTCTCGCGTGATCCACTTTTCTTCTATCAGTGTCTCTCCTTCCCCGTCTCTACCCCATAAAATTTGATGAATAACACCAGTTTTGGAATGTTAATAAGTGTTTGTAGTTTTCAGTTGGAAATTCTATAACGGAGGAGGAAGAAGGCTTTGGAACGTTAATCAAGTGTTGGTAATTTTCAGTTGGAAATTCTATAACGGAGGAGGAAGAAGGCTTGTCCATAACACTCTTTAAAGTCTCAAAAGCTTGAAAAAGCTGGTTGATGGTGGACTTAATGAGAAAACCGTGTTCTTTTTTGTTGAATGGGATGGTGCTGGTAAGAAAGCAGAAGAATTAGCTCATGGGCCCAAAGAACTGCCAACCTTGTTCTTTAATAGGCTTAATGGGGAAACAAACTTGTTCATAACTAGGGACGGACCCAGAAATATTATGTAGTGGCGGCAAAATCTATTTATAAATTTGTATAATTAAAATATAATAAATAAAATTTTGAAATGTACATATATGTTATTGTCATAAAAAGCTCATATTTATATTTTTAACGTAAAGTAATTGTCACTTTAAAATACAAATATATCATTAATAATATATATTTTCATTAATATACCTTAATTTATTAAAACTTACTCTATTAATTATAGTAATTAAAATTATTTTATATTTTAAATATTTATTATTCAAATCAACTTCACTAATTAATTTTTTAAAAACGATTTCTAACACAAATATCATATTTAATTTTAGATTGGAAATACTATCATAGACACTTATCTTATATTATCAAAAATGTAAGTCATTCTTATCAATTATATGCATGTAAAATGAAATATAACCATCCTTGGATAAATATGTGTTTAAAACTAATATATATATATATATATATATATATATATATATATATATATATATATATATATATATATATATATATATATATATATATATATATATATATATATATATATTAGGATATAAAATGAAATATAACCATCATTGGATAAATATGTGTTTAAAACTAATATATATATTAGGAATAGATTAGTATTTTTGTAAATGTAAGTGGGGGCCTTAGCCTACACATAGGTGGGTGTAGGTCCGTCCCTGTTCATAACACTCTTTAAGACACTTGTAATGTATTCAATAATACGAGTTATTGAGAGACAAGACCCTATTTGATGCAAGGACATTCATATGCCTAAATTTTCTATGAGATTTTGATTATGTGAAGTATTTTATTTCTTTCGAGTTTCAAGATTATTCTATCATGTACCCATAAATTGATAATTAACCATAAATCATTCAACAAAATTAATTTCAAAATTTGTAACCTAAAATAATAAATTCATATTTGTAATACCTTCTTTTTAGAAAAATAATTCAAAACAAAACCTAACTTCTGTCCAACAACAAAAAATATAAAATTCAAAAACAATAAAAAAAATTAAGTCTTATAAAAAAAAGTAATTTTAAAAAAATAAAAACATTTTAAAAATAGCAGATCTTACTTTGAATGATAAAAAAAGATTTATAATATGAGAAACAATAATGACGAATCTGAAAATAAAAAATCATGGATATGAATTGAAAATTTAAGAGAAGAATTACATATTTGAAAAATATAAACTACTAATATGAAAATAAAAACATAAGATATGAAACTGTTTTTCAATATGTTATTGAGAACATGTGTGATGGAAAGTGGTGAAACAATTTTTTTTCAATAAAATTAAAAGGATAAAGAATGAGACTGCATGCTTGTTGTTGGAAATGGATAATATAATAAATAATCAATATAGGAAAAGAGTTTCAAAATATATAAATAGTAAAGGTAAATAACGAGCTAGTAAGAAAAAAGAAATGTTATTTTAATACAATAGAATTTAAATAATCATTGTTCATTACATATAAATTATCCATCTCATATATACCACTTTAATAATATTAATTATTATATTATTTATATATGTATCTAAATAATTTTACTAATGAGAACGTACAAATATTCTGCTAATATATAAATTAAACATTAGATAAAAATATTTTTCTAAGTTTAACAAAAGATAAATTTTGATCAGATAAAAAATTTGGTTGTACATATTTATTATAATTATTTATAATTGATTTGGTTTAATATTTATTTCAAAAGTATGATTATTTTGATTTTTTGATATGAGAATTGGTTTTTCATTAAACCCTACATCCACATACATATTTATACTAGAGACAAATTCTACCCTCTCTAGTTTTACTCATTCGTTCTCAAATTGTACCAACTTTTTTCATCATGCATTTCATTTGGTAAATCAAAACCTTTTATTATGCATTCTAAACATTATATTCATTTCAAATATGCATTCGTTGTTTTTTCTATTGGATTTTTTGTCCTTGAAATTTTATTGGTCCATGCAATATTCTTGAACCCGGAACAAATCTCATGCATACACATTAAATTGGCATTTCAATGTCCCCTGCACACACTCATTTTGCTTCAAACCATTCATCAATTGCATGCATAACCCTCTCATGTAAATTTAACAATTTTTTATTTTGTTAGATATTCACAGTAAATCGTAATGAATAATAAGATTATTTCACCAAAAATTAGTGGTGATTTTAATTGCAAATAGAATAAAAATAAGTAGGAAACCTATTAATGTTCTTGTTAAAGATATGATATCATATCTACGGAAAAAGACATTTAACAACAATTGGAATAGATATATAATCACGTATGTCCAGACATTGTTATGTAACGTATTGTTGTTTATGCGGTACTTTCAATCACGGTTCTGTGACCCTTATAGTAAAATGAAAAGCACGCGCCATATAACAACAATTAAGCCTAATAACTAGGGGTGGCAAACGGGCATGTCCGTCCCGTTTAGGCCCGCCCCGCAAAAGCCCGCGAAAAAATGGGACGGGGCGGGCATATTAGAGAGTGCGGGTCTAAAACCTTGCCCCGCCCCCCAAAAAATTGAGGGCGGGGCGGAAAAAGCCCGCGGGCATTGAACCTTTTAGGCCTAAAAATAGTAAAGTTGTATGAAAAAGCTCATGCCCGCAAAAGCCCACAAAAAAACGGGGCGGGGCGGGCGGGCACACTAAAGGGAGCGGGCCTAAAACCTCCCCCCGCCCCGCGAAAAAGTGCGGGTAAAACAGGCTTTCCCCGCGGGCCGAGCCCGTTTTGCCACCCTTACTAATAACCGTTGTGATATTGTTTATGAATAAATGTCAATTGTATCATACCAGAATCATCAATACACCATTTTCAAATTGATATCAAAATTAGTTGTATTAAGTTTACAATTTCATTAATTACATCAAAATATACGAAGAATGAATATATAAGAATGGAAGAATAAATTTGAACAACTTGAGGTAGGCAAATGATCTTTCCAACTTCCAAGAGAAGAGAAAGAGTATAGAATTAAAGAACCAATAATGAGCAAACTAGCTTGACATGCGTGTATCTTTTAATTTTTAAATTTCCAAGAGAAGAAGATGAAGAATCAGAAGGAACAATATAAAAGCGGGAGAACCAAAACACAAAAATAACTTCATCCAAAGGAATCAAAATGAGTTCTACTATTTAAGATACCAACAATGCTGAGAATGAAGATGTTGTTGTTGTAGATGGTGTTGTGCTGCAAAATCATCCTCAAAATCAAGATGTTATTGCTTTAGAGGTATTTGTGCTGCAAAACCATCCTCAGAATCAAGATGAGGAAAGAATATGGTCTTGTGCAAATAAATTATACTTGAGACACATGAGAGCTTTTAGAGTGAGAAGAAGCAGAAGGTTAAGAAAGTAAATGATTTTCTTCGACTCTGACGCAAAGGATGAGACAGACTATGATTGGTCAAACTTCCTCTCAGCCAGAGGATTTAGATTTGATTATTAAGGTCTTCTATAATGAAAGTGACACCAATGCAATTCAAACCCTAAACCCTAAACATAACATCTTCAACTATTACATTTCATAACAAAGATAAATATTAAACATAAAAGAGATAACAAAACATAACATCTTCAAATTTCTAGAAAATCTTTTTGATTTCAGTTTGTTCTTTAAATTCTTATTCTTATTTTTTGAATCTTCATACATAACCTTCAAATAGCCCAAAACTTCCAACTCTGACTTCATAATGCTCTCATCTTCATTTCCCCATTTTTCTACTATATCATCATCCCATATGTGAAGAAAAGAAAAACACAAGAAAGGGGGTTTGAATTGGGGTTTTCAAAAAATAAAATAGTATGACACGTTTGGTTATCCTGGTTTGTTTGACCTCAAACTACTCCAGTCCACCATATCAAGGTGATTTTGCCTCTCTCCAACGAGGTCTTAATTCACTAATCAAAACTTTGATTACAACACACAAAGACAACCGTCAACGTCTTCTCAAGATCAAACCACAACCCAATTTTCTCAAGGAATAACAATTCTTACAACAAGACTTTATGTGTTTACAAGATTGCTTCTAATAAGTTGTATCACAACTATGATTTATACACGAAGTTATAGCACAATTTAAAATATGAGATATACAATGTATGAAAATGATTTTGAGCGCTCTTAGCTTTAGCATACGTGAGAGTTGTATATGATCCATCATCATAGTCTCCTTTTTATAGAATGAATTGAGAGATCCATTGGAGACATATTCTCTTGTTTTTGAAGGTTGATAATATACGATTTATGACTCTTTCCTAAAATATAGATGTTGTCCATAGTCATAATGTTTCAGTCGCTACTTGCTTGATCATGTATTAATTGTCTTTAATGAATTATGGATCTTCTGATCATCAGAGTGACGTATCTATTTAAAGTATCAGTCCCAGAACTTCACTTGATAATTATATAGTAGCTCTTTATCAGAGTATGAGTTACAACTTGTTCATTGGTGCTTGTAAAGCGTTTAACATCAGAACTTCTTATTCTTGTAAACTTCCCTCAATGCAGCCTTCTGCTTTTGAGAAATCACTATCATAGCTCTGGTCTTCTTAGAACGGAGATCAAGAGGCAGATACTTCTTTTTTTAGCTTTGTTTTCTTCTTAAAGTACTTTAGAACTTCTAACTTTTTCTGCATATTTAAACACACGATTAGAGTACTTATTTGGTCTTATTAAAAATTATGTATTTGTTATCATCAAAACTATTACTAAGATATAGAACCAAACTATGTTCTAACAATATGAACAAATTACATTTTTCACCACTCCTTCAAAATGGACATCTTCAAAATAACCTTCCTTTATTTTTTCCCTTCTTGCATTGGTACAAAACCATACAACCACAAAAATTTCCAGATCAAGATATTACAGCGGAAGAAGACATAGAAACACCTTTGGATGAGTTTGTCTTCAAATGCGACATTAAAACAAAGCTGAACAACAACAATGTCAAAAATATTTGACGTACCTTAAAGTAGAACACTGTGTAGATGTTGTTGTCTTCTTTCCAACGATGACTACAACGTTGGTGTTAGAGTTGTTTCTTTTAATAGTGAAATAATGGATATTTAGTGTTTAATATATATATATATATATATATATATATATATATATATATATATATATAAGTGGAAGTGTGTAACAATGGTTTTACAAAAGAACCGTAGAGATATATCTATTATTTTTTATTAAAATAAATAAAAATGAAGAGACGCACATTAACGTAAAAGGAATAAACTTTTTGAGGGAGTTGAGGTTTGAACCCAGGAAAGATTGATTATATCACGACGGTTATGGAAGTAGCCGTAATTATACCTTTAAAGCTTGATAATAAAAGGCATGTTTGGTAAAGGTCTTTTTATCACGAGCTTATAATTTATTTTACTACCTTATAGCTTATTTTTCAGATGCTATTTCAAATAGTTTTTTCCCATATAGATTATTATTTTTTATTCCACTTTTGTCCTTATTATTTTAATTAAAATCCATCATTATCCTCTATAATTTATTTTAATTTAAATTAATTAATTATATATTAAATGTATTTTATGTCATTTTAATTTATCAACTAATTGAACTGCTAATTTTACCAAACAATTCAATTAGCTTATCAGCTATAAGTCATCTGCTATCAGCTATAAGCTATCAGTCATCAGCCAGTCGTAAGTTATAAGCTATCAGCTAGCTTATCAGTCAACCTCTATTTTTACCAAACAGAGCCATAATAAAAAGTGATTCGTTATGATTATATGTTGGATGTATATAGCGAGGAAGAGGCTCACACGTTTAGGGAAGGCGGGAGCAATAAGGAGTTCAATAGAGAGACATCATATCTCTACTTAAAATCGTATGGTATTAAGTATATGAATTAAACCTCCTATTATTCTAGGCCAGCTAAAGATAAACCCAACTCATAGGCTCATTTCAAGCAAAGAGGCTCCATTCACTAAGAAACACGAGGACTTTCACTTTGTCATTTTGCATAAGAGCACAACCATCTTCCTCATCTCCACCACAGATACCATTCAACAATCATTTACACCTTACGCCAGATCAACCATGTATTATTTTCATTCACACTTTCAATTGATTCACCTCTCGCAGATAGTGACATGGGCATTGGAGTTCTAACATTGCATGTACCCTTTCTAATCAAAAAAACTATATCATTTGTATCGAAAGCTTAACTATAGTGGTAAACTTTAACCTTTCATCTACTTTTATTCTAGTACAGAATAATGATTCTATCTGTGAGAATAATCTTTTGATTGTCACCAATTCTTCAACGAATCTCTTTGATTGCCACCATTCCACATCTACAACCTTTTGCTGTTATTACTACAACAACCATAACCATTTTGTAAACACCTTTTCTGCAACCTTGTGGCGGTCAATTCAAAAGAAAATTGCAATTGTAATAGACAACACTTCACTAGTTATCCCTCTAGTCATTGAAGAGCCCACACAACACCAAAATATCTGAAGCTTCTATCTCAATTCGTTAAGCGATCATAAATTCTCAACTAATTGTGTCAGTTCGTTTTAGCATATTATTTCTCCTCGATTTTCTCTTCCTCCTCCATAGCATTAACCTACTCATTCTTAACCTTTAGTTCCACCACAATTTCACAACCTTCAACAACTCCAAGACTCATTCAGAGCACCAGGTGTGAACGAAGTTATGTTAATAATCTTCAATCAGTCTGAACAGAAAAATGTGAGGCTTTTCATAGTAAAAAGTAACAAAAAATTATTCCAACTCAAATAAAAAATAATCTAGAGGTGTTGCAACACTACCATTCCAAAGCCTTCCCAAGGAATGTGTAAGAATAAAATTTGGTTTTGCATTTGACCTTTAGTTTTGATGATAACAATACACAGTTTCATAAAGAACAATTATGCACGCTAATGGTTTTGTTTACTATCAAGATGGTTGCAAACACGTTTTGAATCTAAGAAGGTGACTTGTGACGTCATCAAACTCTAAACATAGCACCCTCTAATTCATAGGAGAAAAAAAGGTGTGTTCTAAAAAGATAATCAAGCTTTGGACTACTCTACTCAACGCTTCTGATCATCGCTTATCTAGAAAGCTTTGGTTTATGATTCTGATAGAGAAGCCTTTAATGTTATGAAGCTCTGAAGTTTTCTACTGAATAAACTCTGATGAGTAGTGTTACCAGATTCTAAATCAAGACTTTGAAGACCATATTTTGAAGACTTTCTCATACAGACTTTGATTCTTCTATATATGTTTCATCAACTTTCTTCCTAAAGCCTCTGAATGTTAGAAGATAAGATCAAAATGTTTTACGTGAGAAAGTAGTACATAGTACAAGATTAATATTTCATCCACTACACTGATTTTGTGGGAAAGTGACGGTACTATTGTACCATTCTGTCTCCTATTTTCTACGAACCGTTATGCAAGGATATATCTATACATTTTTCAAATTCCATCTTCACCCTTCAACGGATCTTTTCGTTGCCTATATAAAGGAGTCTTAGAAGAATGGAACAATAACAACTTCTACGTGAACATTGCAATATTATGAAACTTTTGAGAGAAAGAAAAGCATACACGCAAGGAACTTTTATTCATGCACTTGGATAAAAAATATTTTCGTGTGTAAATCTTTGTAATACATTTGTGTAACCTGCTTTCATAGAAGCATCCTTGTCACACACTTTGTTTCTCAACTTTTGAGTTGTATTTCCTTGAGATACTAGGGTATAGTCATAATTTCTCAAGAGGACATTGAAAATTTGTCTTTTTGGTTGTAATCAAGTTTGGTTATAGTGGGTTAAGTCCTTGTGATAAGGCGAAGTCACTTTGGCAGGAGGACTGGAGGTAGCTTCGTTAACAACGAACCAGGATAAAAATATTGGTGTTCATTATTTTTATTCCAAGCTCTCTCCTTGATTGTATTGGGTAGTAAAAGATTTTCATCCTAAAAACTCAATTTGAACCCCCTTTCTTGTGTTTCATTAACGTTCAATTGGCATCAGAGCTCTAGTTATGATATTGATTGTTTATCAAACACTTCACAGTGTCAGATAAAGATCCATATTTTTGAAACACAATGGCAGGAGTTAAATTAATCGCTTGTAAGTTCTCAAAAAGGAAATACAATATATATAGCCGTTCTACATCATTAAGGTTTTGTCCCAATTGCTTGAGGCATAAGTTTGAATTAATTTAATCGATTAGACAAGAGACCTAATCGATTAGATAAGCCAAAATTTCCCTCTAGCTATTCGGACAATTCCTAAGTCATCTGGCACAACTTTAAGATATTTTTAAAGATGTTTTCTTTGATAAAACGATTTGAAAAATGTTTTTGTGTGTGTGTGCTTTAGACTTGCGCTTTTACGATAAAACCCTTTTGTTTAACAATTGTTCACTCCCCGCTAAATCTAGGAGGAACCTAAGTACTTCAAGTTTTTGCTAGATACTTCTCTTTTCATTGACACATGCTTGAGTAGTTTGAGATGAGGCTTTGATTGCATTCCATTTGATTGCCATCATCGGACAGTCAAGTTCATGAAACCATTAAGGATGAGGTTTACATCTTTATCCGTTTAATTGTTCACTTGATTTATTATAAGTTGTCATCATCAAAAATAGATGTCCTTGTTGAAAGCGTATCACCTGCAAAACAAGATTCCACATAGATAAGAGAGAGTTGAAATAGTAAGTATTTTCACCAAAATTTTCTCGATTTAATTTATACATATAATAGACTTTAATCAAAATAATTAAAGACCATATCTAAATTCTATGGATTCAGATATTTTTGTAAATGACACCTAAACAGAAATAATATTTGTATACGAGAAAAAAATCTATTATTGATCTAAATATTTATATATACGAAAAATAATATTTATGATCCAAAAAAATTTTGATTCAAAAAAGGTAAACAGGAAAAAACAATTATTGATTTAAATATTTTTATGTAAACGATACCTAACCATAAATAAGATTTGTATTGAGAAAAATTTGTTAATGACCTAAATATTTGTACATATGAAAAATGATATTTATGATCCAAAATTTTTTTATTAAAAAAAGGAATACGGAAAAAAATTATTATTGATCTAAATATTTTTATATAGGAAAATTTACAATTGATTCAGATATTTTTGTAAGCGATACCTAAACATAAATAATATTTGTATAGGAGAAAAATCTATTAATGATCTAAATATTTTTATATATAAAAAATGCCATTTGTGATCTAAAAATTTTGATTAAAAAGTGGTATACGGGAAACAAATTTATTATTAATTTAAATATTTTTATATACGAAAATTTACTATTAATCCAAATATTTTTCTAAATGATTCTTAAACATAAATAATATTTGTATAAGATTTTTTTATTATT
Source organism: Vicia villosa (assembly GCF_029867415.1). Taxonomy (NCBI): domain Eukaryota; kingdom Viridiplantae; phylum Streptophyta; class Magnoliopsida; order Fabales; family Fabaceae; genus Vicia; species Vicia villosa. Next base: position 215,328,525 of record NC_081181.1, read on the forward strand.
AATCCAAATATTTTTATACACGAAAAAAATGATATTTATGATAAAAAAATTGATTAAAATTTTATTTTTGATTTAAAATAAATATATTAGGTAAACAAATTCGCGTATGAAACCAAAACCCTTGCGTATTCACGGGTTTGTTACTAATTTTTTTATTATGTTTAGAGAAAGGTTAACTAATGCCCCAAAAATATTAATTAAAATTAAAAAAATGTTTTTGTTGGAATTACTTGTATTTAACATATTGAAAAATTAAATAATTAATTTTTCAAAAAATGATTTTTTTTTAAATATTCGTATTCAATTCATTACAAATTAAAATAATTGAATTTAAAAAATATATATTTGTTTTTGAGAAAAAAATGTTTTTATTTAAAATTCTTAAAAACATTGAACAAAAATTAGTAAACTATTGATATTATAAAAAAATATAGAACAAAAATATTACTAAAACGACAATAACAAGAACACGACTCAATCTCTTGTCATAGATCTCATCCTCCATAACAACATCTTCCCAAACACTCGTTCTTGCTTCTTCTTTTGAATCTTTCATTCTTCAATTTGAACTTCTTCTGTTACAGCCAACTTCGTGTAAAATTGTCACAGTAGAAATGGGTGATGATCCAGGAGGAAAGCATAGAATCCTGATGGTTTCGGATTTTTTCTACCCCAACTTTGGTGGCGTCGAGAATCACATTTATTATCTCTCACAATGTTTACTCAACTTAGGACACAAGGTTCGGTTTTCTCTTAATTATTGTTATATTTCCATTTTCAGAATTCCATTTTTGATTCCACTTTCCCTTTTCTAAACATATATTGCTAATTAGGGTAAATAACTTTCTAACGGTATAATTAACCAACTTATTGAGATTTGTAGCATTTTTTTTTTTTGACTTATTAGGGTTTTGGATGAGCTTATTTTTATAAGTCCTTCTAGATTGATTATTGTCTTAAGCTATTTTTAGCTAACCTTGAGTTTACATTCATTCCCTCTTCGATGGTAGAAAGTTTAAATTCATTTCCTCTTTGATGGTAGAAACAGTTATTTACATAAGCTCTTATAGGATAATTAACCCTCATTCATTAAGCACCTCTATATCACCGAGACCTTTGAAAAAAGGTGTGTTTGTGTCGGTGTTGGTTTCACCGACACTTGTAATTACATTTATTTATTTTCAAATTATTACGGTGTCGATGTCGGTGTTGTGTTTCCAGTGTGTCTGTTTCATAGCTAAGCACTTAATTAACCTGTATATCTGTTGGTATATCAAGTGTGAGTGTGAGTATGAGTCCTTCGTTGGATTAAAGCCTAATGGGATATCTCCATACCCCTTCATGACCCAACAATATCCAAATGCCCCTTAGTTGTACTTATAATTTTCTCTTGTTTTTCATTACAGATGAGAATGGAAAGTTTATATAGTAAATCTCTTTTTGGATAAACAACTTAATTAAGACTTTTTAGTATTAGTGTTTATCGTATAGGATGTATAATTTATATGTTGAAAAGTTACGCATTTTCATATAAACTATATGTTGAATTTGTATAAGTTATATGTTGAAAAGTCATGCATTTTCATATAAGCTATATGTTGAATATTAAGCTCTTTCAAATATTCTCACAAGTGTTTATGTCAGTAGATAAGTTCAAATAAGTTAATCAAAGCAAGCTCTAAATGTACTATGTAAGAGCAATTTACTTATTTTCGTCCATATAATAATTGATTCGTGTGATTCAAAAAGTCTACTTTGTTGTTGCTAGTTATGCTGATGTTGTTTGTAATAGTGTGAATTGAATGGAAATGATAATTTAGGTGGTGGTTGCAACTCATGCTTATGGAAATCGATCCGGGGTTAGATATATGACTGGTGGTTTGAAAGTATACTATGTTCCATGGAGACCATTTGTTATGCAGAATACGTTCCCAACAATCTATGGGTTATTACCAATTATAAGAACTATTCTTATACGAGAAAGGGTTACAGTGGTGCATGGGCACCAAGCCTTTTCAACGTTTTGTCATGAAGCTCTCATGCATGCAAGAACCATGGGATACAAGGTTGTGTTTACTGATCATTCGCTCTATGGTTTTGCTGATATTGGAAGCATCCATATGAATAAGGTGTTGCAGTTTACCTTGGCAGATGTGACTCAAGCCATATGTGTTTCTCATACAAGCAAGGAAAACACCGTGTTGAGGTCAGGTTTGCCGCCAGAGAAAGTTTTTGTAATACCTAATGCTGTTGACACTTCCATGTTCAAGCCAGCAGCTGCTTGTCCAAGAACATTGGAAGAGATCGTTATTGTTGTTATCAGCCGGTTGGTTTATCGGAAGGGGGTTGATTTGCTTGTTGAAGTCATCCCAGAAGTATGCCGGTTACATCCCAATGTGAGTTGATAAAAGCATTGTTTGTTTGTCTTGCATAACTAGGAGATTTGACATATACCATTTTGGAATGTTTTTATATCTTCACAATCTTTGATGCCATGTCAAACTTAATATCAGTGCTGAAGTAAAAATTGGTTTGTATTCCTCAAGTATAACTCAGGACTATGATGTAAATTGTATATCTGTTTAAAGACAGCACCGTCTTTGGCGTTGAGCTGTATTAAAATTGCACCAATGGAAATACATAATGCTACAGGAATGGATTGGAGTAATTTGTTTCTAATTTTACATTTTCAAAGGCATAACTTATATATCCTTTGGAAGGTTCGTTTCATTGTTGGAGGTGATGGAGCTAAGCGCGTGCGGTTGGAAGAGATGAGAGAAAAGCATTCTCTACAAGATCGAGTAGAAATGTTGGGAGCTGTGCCACATGCACAAGTCCGATCTGTTCTAATAAGTGGGCATATCTTCTTAAATAGGTTTAGCTCCTTTATCAAATTTCTCTTTTCTGTTTTTTTTAAAGCTTTGCAAAAGCGAGTTTAATTCTTCTGCTTATTTATGAAAGTTAGGCAGTTCTAGAAGTTTGAGTTTAGTTTATTGATGAGATGTTGTGGCTCTTACGTCTCCGCCAGTTATGTTGCGCATCTAGTTTTAGTCATTAATAACATTTGAATTGTTTCAGTTCCTTGACAGAAGCTTTTTGCATAGCTATATTAGAGGCGGCTAGTTGTGGATTGTTAACAGTCAGCACGCGTGTTGGTGGAGTTCCTGAGGTAGGTAGTGCAAAAGATTTTGCTTTTATGCCTGTTCAGGATGAGAAAATAGTAGTTTTATATTTTCCAAACAAACCCTTTCAATGAAATTTTTGTTTAAGAACTTCAGTTTCTTTCCGATTCAACAATTTTTGGAACGCTCTCCTTAAAGGCTTGATATAGATGCTATTCTTTGCTATATAGGTTTTGCCGGATGACATGGTTGTTTTAGCAGAACCTGATCCAAGTGATATGGTGTATGCAATACAAAAGGCCATATATATGCTGCCAAAAATTGATCCACAAGATATGCATAATCGAGTGAGTTTATTGTTCAAATATTTTATTCTGACACATTTGGTGGGTAAACTAGTTCTTTTTTGTTTATGTGTATTCTGTAGATGAGGGAGCTCTACGACTGGAATGATGTTGCCAAAAGAACTGAAATTGTGTATGACCGTGCTCTAAAGTGTTCGAATCAAAATCTACTAGAGCGTCTCTCACGGTACACTCTAAACATCTTAGGTTCAATTTGGAAGTAATTGCAACACGTAGTAGATACCTGTGTATCTAACTCTACAGTTCTTACATGCGGTATTGAATTGAGCTGCTACTTCTACTAATGCTGATTTTCTCTTTTCTTTAGATACCTCGCATGTGGAGCGTGGGCAGGGAAGCTGTTTTGCTTGGTTATGATTGTTGGTTATCTGTTTTGGCAGCTATTGGAACTATGGCAGGTAGGCAGTGGTGTTGGATGTGTACTACACTTTCATTATGATTTCATTTTGGTAACTGTGTTGTTTGTGTATTTCCATTATTAGCCTGCAGATGATATTGAAGAGGTTCCGGATTTCACTCTTCCACACAACCATGATGACGAGATATTAGAAAATGCACAATGATATCAATCGCGTGTTTTGGTGTACCACGGAGCTATGTTTTGCTCATTAGTCCTTTGCATTGTCGGTCGAGGCACTTGCGTGTGTCTGAAATTGGAAGCCAAAAGCACTCTTGTTGGGATATAGAGAACTAAGTTAAGCTATGTTAGTGTTTATGTATGTTTTTTAGCATTGCTTTTTTGAGCTTAGTCAAACACATTAATCTAGCCTGTAAACTAAGGTTCTGAATATTTTTGTAGCATTCTTCTTAAATCTTACTAGTTGTTAATTTGAGATCAAATGATTTAGTTGACAATTTCCTTAAATTAATTGTAACTTATCTCAACTCAGTCACCAATTCTGATCAATTACCGTGTCACATTAACTGCTGCCAATTTTGTTACCATTTTTTGTTAGGTTGAAATGATCTGATTCAATTTTGTTTTTTGGAAGATGTGAGACTAATGGTATTCAAATTTGGGACAATTCAAATAATCTGTCATAACTGATACAAGTAGAGAAAATTGGTTGAACTTTTTTTATTCCATTAAAAAAAACTTAGCATTTTATGTAATATAGATATTCCACTTTTGTTTTTTACTAATATAGTTATTCCAAGTTAATTCAATTTAGTGCAAACATTACCTTTTTTAAAAACTATTCTAAATAATTCTCTAAAATTAAATAATTAAGATCAAATTAGTCTCTCTAAATCCAATTCAACTGGCCGCATATCTCTTTTCTTTATTGGGTTTCAAGTGAGAGAGTTGTGCAAAGTCTCACATAGACTAGGAACGGAGGAAATGTTGGATTTATAAGACAGGTGACCCATATCCCTATTACCTAGGTTTTGGGTGGATATGCCGTATCAATGTATCAATGTCTCATCTCTTGTATGAATGTTTGCTGTCTGTTCAGATCTTTGTCAGAATGAAAAATTAAAATCTTAAAATTATTCAAAATAGGTTCGGGTGGGTCAGGGTATCCCCACTCCACTCTGATCTCATTGCTATAATCAGTTTTTTTTAAACAAAAACAACTTTATGTCTTAATATTAAATTATATTACAAATAATGAAGTAAAATAATATCACAAATTTTCATAACAATAATCACGTATTCAACTTAAAGACTTGTAAAAGATATAAAAACTGGAAATATATTAATTGAAAAGAGTAAATTACATGATATTCATGTGGGCATAGCATAAGGGGCATACATGACTCGTTTGGAGCCAGTCATAGTGAAAAATATGACCGCATTCCATGGTTGATACCTTCACGTCATCACTATCACTATCACCACCACCTTCTTCTATTTCGTCATGAAATCTCTCCATGCATATGCAACAATTCCGAGGAAGCCAGCATGCTTTAAGAGACAGAATGGCTTCATTAGACGCAGTTTCCAAATTGCATAGACTCTTCCATGACTGCAGGTTCTCTCGTCATCATCATCATCTCTTTCACTGTTCTTCTTTCTTCCATTATAATAGTCAAAACCAAAGGAATTCCTTGGATAATATGATCGGAAACTGTTGCCGCTAGTTCATGAATATCCAAGGGAAAGAACCGTCGTTTGACCTTAGGTATAAGACACACTGTCATTTGAGAAAGCTTTTTAGAGTTGAAATAAGGAGAAGAGAATTCTGTAAGTATAACCAAAGGAAATTTTGGTCATGCATGAAGAATTCATTGCAATTTATACGTATCGAGGTTCTAAACATGACTGACACCGTCATAGGAGGAGAAGAGAAATCTCGAAGGTATGATGTGACTGTGACTTGAAACTTGAAGAAATCTGATGCAACAGGATTTGGCCTAGGTTGTCGATTTTTTGAATGGAGTCCATGAGTTGTATAAACACTAAAATTGTACCCAATTGATCCATCTTCTGCCATAGTAACTAACCAAGAAGGATGTGATCAATATATCCTACTTATATTTATATTTATGAGAGAAAGTGAGGACGGATTAATCTAAATTAAAAAAAAGAAAACTTGGGTATGCTAAACAAAGATAACTCTTAAAATGGGCTAGTCTATCCTAGGTCCGAAAAATTATAGGATTTGGACTTTAAAATTAAAGTCCATATTTTTCAAAGCTTTTTTAGCCAAATTCTAAAAAATTTGCTACCTATTAGGACTAACTTATATAGATCGTAGGTAGTCTATTAGATCCGTATAATTATATTTTTAAAAATATATTAATATTTATATTATCTTCTTTCAAGATAACTCATAAGGATGAGAGGAAAGTCTATGCATTATATATATTTACGAAAGTGAATTGGAGATTAACCTAAATTGCAAAAAAACTACGTATGCAAAACAAAGCAGAGATATATACGGGTTGTTCTTTAGGTTTGTGGGTTGTTGATCTGCAAGTATTCTTAGGTTTCAGAGTGAGATCCTCATATTAAGGTTTCAAGGTAAGATTTGTTACAGGTTGGACAAGGAGTTTTCAAGGACAATTGCAATATTATTGGATCGTGTGCCAAATTAATTAGATCGCTGAGAGGAAGATTTTGTTGAGATATTATTAAGTTTGTTGAGATATTAGTGAGATTGATATTACTAATATAATATCAAATATAATCTAATCTAATAATATCAAATATAATCCAAGTTGTATAAGCCCAATCCCAATTAGGGTTGTATATAAATAGTCATAGGTTGTATATACAATTCAAGTGAATAATGTAATCCTTATTTCCTTTATTATTCTCTCTTTCTCTCACGCACTAACAAATTGGTATCCAGAGCTTCCGGTTATTGTTCCAAGGAACGTGAATCAATTGCTGCAAGATAAATGGTACTAATGGCATTCCGAATTCTCTTCCAACTCTTGACGGCAAGAGTTGGATCCGATGGAAGAAACAAATGCAATTCTTGTTTGGCTTCCATGAAACCCTAGAAGTGGTTACAGGCGGTGTACCTGTGTTGGCTGCAGATGCAACCGAAGCACAGAAAACAGCCCACAACGAAGTCAAGAAGAAAGATTGCAAGGCTGCGTATTGCATTCAAACGACGGTAGAATTAGCGAACTTCGACAGGATTTCTCATGCTGAATTAGCGAAGGAGGCATGGGATATTCTGGTGAAGTATTATGAAGGAGGTGAGAAAGTCAAGGTTGTCAAGTTGCAGACCTTGCGTCGACAATATGAATTGTTGTCGATAGGAGAAGACGAAAAGGTTGCAGAGTATGTGTCGAAGGTGCAGAAACTCGTCCATCTCATGAAGGGTTGTGGTGAAACCCTAACTGATAAGATGATAGTTGAGAAGGTAATGCGTGTGTTGACCTCTCAAATTTAATCACGTTATCGTAGCTATTCAAGAATCAAACAAAGTAGAAGACCTAAAATTGGAGGATCTGGTTGGTTCGTTGGAGGCGCATGAGATTAGGATTGTTGAAAGGAAAGGAGTTCATGATTCGATACATGCACTGCAAGCTTAGTCATGGAAAAAGAATGGTGGTTCCAACAAATTCAAAGGCAAATTCGACAAGAATCAGGGCAAGAAGCCTTGGTCGAACCCCCACAAGCAGCATGATGAAGATAAGACTTCTGAATCCTTGAAAGGGGGAGGAGGAAACTATCGAAAGGACAAAGAAGATAAAAAAAGGTAAAGGTGTGTAGTGCTATAACTGTGAAAAGTGGGGTCACATGTCCAAACATTGTTGGTACAAGAAAGACAATGGATCGACAAAAGGCAAGGACGAAGGAGCGAAACTTGCATGCCAAGATTCAAATGACTCTAAAGGTGGTATGATGGTTATGGATGCAGTTGCAGATAACCATGTCGAATCCAAAATGTGGTTTCTCGACTCAGGATTCTCGAATCACATGACTGGTCAAAAGGTGTGGTTGGCAGATTTCGACGAGTTGAAGAAGATCAAGGTAAAACTTGCTGAAAATAGTTCGTTGCAAGCAGAAAGTACTGGCAACATAGTTTTTCAGATTAGCAATGGAGCAAAAGCCATGATCAAAGATGTGCTTTATGTACCTGGAATGAAGTGCAACTTACTAAGCATTGGACAACTAGTCGAAAGAGGTTTCTCAGTTGTCATGAAAGATGGTGTTTGTAAATTGTTCGACACCCAGAACAATTTGGTCTTAAAGTCCCTGCTGTCGAAGAACAGGACGTTTAAGACTATGATCAATTCGACAGAAGTTCAATGTCTTAAAATTATTGTCGACCACAAGGATAGTTGGTTGTGGCATTTGAGGTTTGGACATTTCAATTTTCGTTCACTTAATCAACTGATCACTCAAGATATGGTTACTGGTATTTCGAGTATTGAGATGCCCGACAAACTCTGTGAAGGATGTCTGGTCGGAAAGCAATCAAGAAATTCTTTCATTTCGACTATTCCAATGAGGTAATCATGCATACTTGAAGTGGTACATTCAGATGTATGTGGACCATTCGAAGAACATACTCTTGGTGGAAACAAATATTTTGTTTCGTTTGTTGATGAGTTCAGCCAAAAGTTGTAGATTTATGTGATCAAACGAAAGGATGAAGTATTCAAAACCTTTAAGAGGTTCAAGATACTTGTCGAAAACCAGAGTGAGAAGAAGATAAAAGTTTTGCGAACAAATGGAGGGGGAGAATACACATCTAAGGTGTTTAAAAATTTCTGTGCAGAACATGGTGTTGATCATGAGGTAACTGCTCCTTATACGCCTCAACACAATGGAATTGCAGAAAGAAGAAATAGAACCATATTGGATATGGCGAGATGCATGCTAAAGCAGAAGAATTTGTCAAAATCCTTATGGGGTGAAGCTTTTTCGACTGCAGTTTATATCTTGAACAGGTGCCTTACCAAGATGCTGAAGAATAAGGTTCCTGAAGAAGTATGGAGTGGAAAACGACCATCGGTAAGTCATCTGAAGGTGTTTGGATCTATGTGTTACAAGCATGTTCCTGATGCAAGAAGAAGGAAGCTTGATAACAAGAGTGAACCTATGATTCTGGTAGGATATCACAAGACTGGTGCATACAGGTTACTCAATCCAATAGATGAGAAGATTGTGTTAAGTCGAGATATTGTGATTGATGAAAATTCTGCCTGGAATTGGAATTCTAGTAATTCAGTTAGCAAGCCATTGTTGAGCTCTGATGTCGACGAAGAAACAGTTGAAGTTGAAGTCGACAAAATTGGTGAAAATCCAGTTGAAGATGCAGTCGAGGTCGAAGTAGTTGCTAACATTCCCGACACAATCAAAGTTGAAGATGATGTAACTGGCACAAGCCAAAAATCTCAAAGAACTAGAGTTCATCTAACAAGACTTCATGATTATGAAGTGATGGGTGATGATGAAGTCACACCAGAGGGAGAATTAGTTCATTTTGCTTTACTTGTTGGTGCTGAACCACTCAACTATACCGAATCTTTGAAGATTAATCAGTGGAAGTTATCTATTATTGAAGAGTTACATGCAATCGAAAGAAACAACACATGGAGTTAGTCGAACTGCCAGCACATACAAAGGCTATCGATGTGAAGTGGGTGTTCAAATTGCAACACAATGCTCATGGGTCGATAGAAAGATATAAGCAAGACTAGAAGCTCGAGGGTTTCTTCAAAGAGAAGGACTCGACTATTCTGAAGTATTTGCTCCTGTAGCAATACTGGAGACTGTTCGACTAGTGGTAGCATTGGCATGCAACCAATACTGGTTGATATTTCATTTAGATGTGAAATCAGCATTTCTGAATGGTCCCTTAGACGAAGAGGTCTATGTCACACAACCTCCAGGGTTTGTGATTCAGAAGGAAGCGAGTAAAGTATATAAGTTGCACAAAGCGCTCTATGGCCTCAAGCAGGCACCTAAAGCATGGAACAAGAAGATCGACTCATACTTAGTCGAATTGGGATTTGTAAAAAGCAAATCTGAGTATGGTGTCTATGTTCACGTGGTAGCACAAGATATAAAAATCATCTGCTTGTATGTTGATGACTTATTAGTAACTGGAAATAGCTTGAAGAACTTGTCGAAGTTCAAAGAGCTGATGATGAAAGAATTTGAAATGTCGGATCTGGGAAAGTTGTCTTATTTATTAGGTATGGAATTTCAAGTGTCGAAGCAAGGTATGGTGCTACATCAAAGGAAGTATATCAAAGAGATTCTCAAGAGATTGAGAATGGAAGATTCGAATACTGCCTCTTCACCCGTCGAACCAAATGTGAAGTTGGAGAAGCATGGAGAGGAAGACAAAGTTGATGCAACTTTGTTCAAACAAATTATTAGATCTTTGAGGTATGTGTGCAACAGTCGACCTGATATAGATTTTGCTGTCGGATTAGTAAGTAGATATATGAGTGAACCAAGGGTGTCACATATGAAGGTTGCAAGAAGAATCCTGAGATATTTGAAAGGACCAATAAACTGTGGAATACTATTTCGGCAAAACTCTGAAAGAAAAAAAGCAATAGTAAATTGTTTTTCCGATGCTGATTGGTGTGGAGATAAGGAAGATCGAAGAAGCACAACTGGATATTTCTTTCAAGTATTTGGTTCCCCAATCTCATGGTGTTCGAAGAAGCAACATGTGGTGGCATTGTCTTCATGTGAAGCTGAATATATAGCAGGATCCTATGTTGCATGCCAAGCAATTTGGATCACAATTTTACTTGAAGAAGTGGAAGTCGAAGTGAAGAAACCGTTTGTGTTGTAAATCGACAACAAGTCCGCCATAAATCTGGCGAAGAATTCAGTTCTGCATGGAAGGAGTAAGCATATCGAAGCTATATTTCACTTCTTAAGGGAGAAGGTGAATCGAGGTGAACTTGAAGTTAGGCATTGCTCAAGTGAGGCACAGTTGGCTGACATTTTCACTAAAGGATTGAAGATCGACAGATTCCTGAATTTGAGAAAGAAATTAGGAATAGTTCAATTCGACTATGACTAGAGTTGTTCGACAATTTGGATTATAGGGGGTGTGTTGAGATATTATTAGGATTGTTGAGATATTAGTGGGATTGATATTATTAATATAATATCAAATATAATCTAATCTAATAATATCAAATATAATCCAAGTTGTGTAAGCCCAAGCCCAATTAGGGTTGTATATAAATAGTCATAGGTTGTATCCTTATTTGTACAATTCAAGTGAATAATATAATCCTTATTTCCTTTATTATTCTCTCTTTCTCTCCTCACTAAAAGTGCCTCACGCACTAACAAATTTTAGGTCTTATGTAGGAATGTTGACTACACCAGAAGTATCCCTTAGCTTGATTGAGAAAGGAACATGAAATATTGATGTCAAGAAATTAATACTTGATTAAGAAAGGAACATAAAATATTTTTTCTATAGGCAATGAAATTATAAAGAAGAGTACAACGGGTACTCGTCCAATTACAACGATTACATCAAACTCAGAAAGTCTAAAGGACTCTGATGCCAGAAGTAGAAATTTCTACAAGTGTTTGATTTCATTTCAATTACATGCCAATACCAAGATAAAAGCTTAACACTTTCCACGACTTCGCCTACATCAAATTCTAAGTGATTGAAAATCATCACATTTCTCGCGCACCACAAGGCCCAACAAGTTGACAACTGAATAACAAACCTTTTATTTGTCAAAGCTTTACCTCGGAGGGAATCTTTGAACCAAAGCAAGTGCTCCACCATCGATACAGTCACTCCCATCGGAATGCCTAACCACATAAAGAGCTTGCACCAAACCGCTTTAGATAAAACACAAGAAAAGAGTAAATGGTCTAGGGAGTCTACTGAAGAGGCACAATGAACAAGTATTACCATTCCCATTTGGAACAATACCCCTTTTATGAAGTTGCCCTCTAGTTGCTACGCGATCTTTTACGCACCTCCAGCCAAAGACTTGAACTTTCGACGGAACTTTGGTCTTCCATATGCTTGCCAACGCCTCGTTCACGATGAAAGACATTGGGTTGAGATCATCTTTCTTCGAAGCCTCCTTGTATCCTTCACTCACAAGTGTACTATAACAAGTATTACCGAAACAAAATTCTAACTTGATAGGGAAAATAACAAATGTATTATTCTGCCTATGTAGTAGTAATGGGGAAACCCCAAATATCGAATCTCAAGGACTGCTTGACGATACTGAGTTTTAAAACAATTTCAATTAAACAAAAGATCAAACTGGGTTTTGATTTGTTTTGAATAAAATGCACATACAACAAATAATTAAAGCACAGATGAAGAAGACAGATATGAGTAGTATGCTAGGGACGATGAATGATTCGATCATGTAACAAATAGACTTATATCTTGCAACAACTAGTTTGACAAATTGACTATCAGTTCTTAAGATTTATTATTCCCAAGTCCTTAGGTAATAATTCTGTAATCCCTCAACCTAATCACTATGTCCATAAAAAATTACGGTTGACATTAAGCTTTCCAATACCAAGAATATTCTGATTATTGAAGGGTATTCCTAGTCATAGGTAATATCTACTAAAATATATTCTCAGACAGATCATGAACAACAGCTTGTCTGGCTTAATTGTATCACACAAAATCAATTTCCGTTTGTCTGACAGAAAAAGCAATAAAACAGTAAGAGAACAAGTCAATGTAGAACAAACCTAATTTTACGTGTAAAATTTGCAAAGTTTGGTATGCCTTTTGGTGCCACCTGATTATTCCTTTTGCTAATTCAATTCTTATGTCTATTGTGAGGTAAACAACGACTCCTTGGCTGCAAAAACAAAAAACAAATCCTTAGCTTCGAGAAAGCTTGACATGAAGCTGACTTAGGCTGAGGTAACTTAGAGAAGAAGGATGAAGGGGCGTGAGACCAACCTGAAAATAAACTTGGAAACCTTCTCTTGTTTTGTTTCTTTTTTTTGTATGAGTATTAATGTATGGAAAAAAGTGGTACATTTGCATACGTGTGTACTATAATACTTTTTTAAATTATGATACATAATATGTAAAGAAACAAAATTGTAATGCTAAGTTTCAAAAAATTAAACCTCCTTATTTTAATTGAACAAGGATTTGAAAGTGTTGGGATTACATCGGTCTATTGCGGAAACCGAAGATAAATATTGTATTTTTAAAAAAAAAAATTGGATTTTTTTCACATCATACATAACATTCAACCGATGTGATATGTGGATATTTCACATCGGGCTGTGGCCCGATATAAAATATCTTGAATTTGCTACATCGCTTGAATTTACATTGAACTCAGACCCGATGTAAAATGTACTTTTCGCCCGATATAAAAAGTGTTTTCTGTATCACCACTATTTTTGGGTGAAATAATTTCCATATTTATTACCATTTGCTGTGAATTCCTAACAAAGTAAAATAAAATGGTTGAACTTACATGAATGTTATGCATGCAATTGATGAATGATATGATATGAAGCAAAATGAGTATTTACAAGGGACGTTGAAATGTCAATTTAATATATATGCATGGGTTTTGTTCTGGGTTCAAGAATATTGCAAGGACCAATTAAATCTTAAGGAGCAAAAATCCAACCAAAAAAAATATAGAATGCGTATTTGGAATGAGTATAATGTTTAGAATGCGTGATGAAAGGTTTTGATTTACCAAATAAAATGCATGATGGAGAAAGTTGGTACAATTTGAGAATGCATGAATAAAGCTAGCGAGAATGGAGAATTTCTCTCTAATATAAGTATGTATGTGAATGTTGTGGTTAATGAAAAAACTTATTTAATTCCTAAACTAATAGGATACTAGCGCGAGTAAATTTATTTAGATACATATATAAATAATATAATAATATAATATATAATGTTATTAAAAAGACTTGTAAATAAAATGAGTAATTTAATTCATAAATATGATAATTTAAACTCTATTGTATTAAAGTAACTTAATACTTATAATTTTATGAATATAAAAATCTTATTTTTGTTTTTTAACAACAACAAAAATTGAGCAAATCAATTTCCTTTTTGTTTTCTACCTCATTATTTGCTTTTATTATTTATACTTTTTTGAAACTCTCCTCCTTTGTTAGCTATTTATTACTATTCCTCCACTTTCAACAACCATCACAATATTCAATGCATTCTTTACTATCCTTTCAATGTTATGAAGTAAAAACATTTTGTTTCACCACTTTCCATCACACATATTCTAAATATCTATTGTTCTCAATGACATATTTAACTTTGTTTCATATCTTACGTTTTTTATTTTAATATTAGTAGTTTATATTTTTCAAATATGTTGTTCTTCTCCTAACATTTAAATTTATTTCCAAGACTTTTTTATTCTCATACTTATCATTATTGTTTCTTATAATGTAATTCTTTTTTATCATTCAAAATAAAATCTACACTTTTTAAAATGTTTATATTTATGTTTTTTACTTTTCAAAGAAACTACATTTTTTATAAGATGTAACCTTTTTTTAATTTTATTTATTGATTTTGGACAAAGTTACTGTTGGTTTTGAATTATTTTCTTAAAAATTGAAGGTATTACAAATATGAATTTATTATTTTAGGTTGCAAAATTTGAAATTAATTTTTGAGTGATTTAGGGTTAATAGTTGATTTATGGATACACGATGGAATAATCTTTAAATTAAAAGTTAATTTCAATATTATTATTTAAATTAATTAATTAGGTTAGTTAGTGTTAAATGTTAATTTATTATATTTTTTAAAATTAAAAATATTAATTTAATATATTTTATTAAAATAACTTTATGACAAATACATGCTATAACAATAGCAATGTGTACGGGTAATTGTTATGATGATTGAATCAAACCCTTATGTTCTTTACCTTTTTAATACTTGGGACATTGATTCACTCTATGGTCCTATTTACCTCAAGCAATACAAGTTTTAATAACACACTCTATGGTCATATTTACCACATGCAATACAAGTTTTAATAACACACTCGTACTTTATTCAATACTTGTTATTGAGAGCCGTTAAAGTTGTTAGAAAATGACATTTTAAATCGACTTTAGCATTAATCCACTTTAACAGTAATCTGTGATTTCATTTTTTTTTGTGACGAGTGTTGTAATCCATTTCAATAGAGTTTCTCTGATTTAATCTAAGAACTCAAAATTGAACTACTAATAAAAAATCTTTGTATTTTGATTAAATATTTAAGAAATATAATTAAGACATCTATTTTGATTTAAATATTTTGATCCAAATAGTTAATAAATTTATATCCTTTGTTAATGAATTGAAATCGGAAATAATTGATGGTCCAAATATAGTACCTTTTCAAGAAGGGAATTTCTTAATCACTCTATGGGGTGGGAAAGGACAATATGAAAATCCGAAAGTATCCTTATATTTTCGGAAATACATTTCCAGACGCACCCCACACATTTCATTCTCTTTTGAGTTATGCCCTATTTTACGACTAACTTTATTTTGGAAATTCATTTTCGAAAAGTTTTCGAAAATACATTTTCGAAATGCTTCATGATATTTTAATAGCAAGCAATGAGTTAATGTATTAAAAAAATTGTAAAATACAAAAATTCAAATAAAAACTATCAGGAAGTTGATAAGTACCCAATTGTAGTTAAATTTGTGTATAGTTTTGTCGCACTTATCGACTTATTTTGTTGAAATCCTTTGAATAAACCTCAACTTGTATGTAAATACGTATATATTACGTATAATCGTGTTTTGTGTAAATATTGTATCATTTGATAGTTTTTCATCTATTTTGTAGGTATTCATGCATGATAGAAGCATTGAGCAATAAGAGCCAAAAGCACAACTTCAAAGATGCGATTTTGAGCAATTCATCAAATGTTCAAACCAAGTCCAAACCCAAGCCATACCTCTACAAATCTCTTTTGCAACCTACATTATCTCTAAATCTCTCCATAATCTTAAATTTACACAAACATCCCATGCATTACCCAAAAACTTGAGGCATTATCCATTGCATTATGTCATTTTGGGATGAATATGCAAAAAGCTTCATAGCCATTTCCATAAAGATCACATTTTCTCAACAACTATTGGTTAAAGATTGCTAAACAGATTTTTCTTGGATATTACTTCATCTAAATCTCAGGGAAAATCCCCTAATCTCTGCAAAGCATGGCACATGCCATGATTCACTCTTTTCTTCACAAAGAAGCAATCCACATATTTTGGAACTTGGAGAAACTAATTGATCAAACCAGTCTTCCATATGAACTGGGATTGATTTCTATAAGTCACATGAGCCATTTGGAACCTCTATAAATAAAGAGGCCAACCTTAGAACTCCACACACTAGAATTTGCACAAAAATACCATTGTTGCAAACTCTCAAAACCATTTCTTCGAAACTCCTTCTCCTTGCAATTTCTTTGCAAACTAACCATCCAAATACACTCCATATAGCTTATAGTCACTTCTGTAAGCATCAAACACCGACTGGGACACCTCTCTCGACCTCTCCCAAGTTCATTTTTTCAGCTCTGCAACTTGAGTTGTCTAGAAGAATTGAGGCATATTCAATCCAAATGGAGTATTGCTACACGTTCCTGGGAGTCCACTGAAGCTATTCAAATCATCACAACACCTCTAGAAGTGCTCTAAATTCAAACTCGATTCTCACTTCATAGGTAAATGAACCTGACTTTGAACTTCATGTTAGGAGTACCATTTTGAATAAAACTCGATTCTATTATGTTTATCATGATGTAAGGATTAAAACCCCTTAGTTACCATTTATTGTTGATATGAACCATTTAATTTTGTTTTGAAGTTTTAGGGTTCATATGATTTTCTGAAAAATTATTGAGTTATAGTTAAAATAAATTTGTGAATTACATGGTTGTATTCATGGTGGAAAAATACACAACTTTCATGTTTAAAGTTTTGAAAATGGTTGAGTCCTGAGAGAACTCGAAATTCCAGAATTTGTGTTCTTAAGGTTGAAGGTGAAGTTCATCTTCGAACTTTGAAACATATTTTTAAATATATTTAGTTGAATGTGTTTTGTTTAATGAATGTATGGCCACCCAAGTGGTAGAAGCGCGCGTTTTAAGTCTCTTTCCTTGCCTAAGGGTGCGGGTTCGAATCCCACCTTTTATACAAAAAATTTCATCAAACTTTAGTCCTCACAAAATATTTTGTCACCATAATTGGTCCCTTTCATCGAACTTTAGTACTCACAAAATATTTTGTCACCAGGTAAAGACAAAACTAAGTTTTAAACCCCCTTTAAATAACTTTAAAACAAGAATTTCCAAGACGGCTGCTGCTGCATTTCGATCAAAGCCTTCAAACTACAAAGACAAAGTAACCCTTGTGTTATCACAGTTATGGTACTTCGCTTTCAACTACACTAACGCTGGTAATTCTCACTCTGCACCTCGCTCTCCGTTAAAGGGTATGGCAATTGAAAGTTATTTCTTATTTAGTTTCTATGGTTGAACTAATTTCTAACTTTTCATAAGCTAAATGTGATGAGATTGAGGAATCTTACAATCCCTGGTGATAAGTATTAACATTTAATTACTTTATGATGAAGGTTGGAATGATTGTAACAAATGATTGAATTCTACTAAGATATCATTTTTGTTGTATTGATTCTTTCTCATTTTTAAAGAACCCTCGTTTCTTAAGAAGAAGAAATTACATGGTCATTACTAAAACTACACAATTACGTTCAAAGAGATTTTTAAATAAAAAGACCTAGATTTATCTATATTTAAATTTTGAGATTTTTTAAACTTAATTGTTTCATTTGTTCGTATTCACATGTGTTTTATGTTTCTTTATTTTCATTGTTGATAGATTTGAAAAATAAAAATAAATTAATAGTTATAAAATGTAAATTATTTGTTTGTAATCATCCGTGTTTTTTTTTTTTGTTTTTTTTTGTTTTATCTGTTTACTTTATGTATCTTTATGTTACAATCATTTATATTGTTGATAGAGTCGAAAAACAAAAATAGATTTATGAGTATGTGAAAGGTATAAAAGATAAAATAATTAAATAAAAAAGAAAGAAATATATAGATCTGAGATAAAAATAATTGAAGTAAATTAATATTAAGTATATAAAATAATATATGTGATGGGTTTAGATGATGGAGAATGAGTGGTTAAGTGAAACCAAAATCTAAAAAGTGAGAAAAGTATATTTAAAATGAGGAAATCAAATTGAAGTGTTACATGTCATTACATGGATGAAAGTTAAAAGTATATAATTGCTACATTTATAAAAGACTTATGTATCCTTTTGTAGTGTAATTAAATTGAACATGGAAGGGCATGTTAGACAGTGTGCTAGTATCTTTCATTAATAGTTATATAGTTGATTAGGAAATAGATACAAATATTTTTCATTTGTTCGATTTGAGTTACAATGATTTTTTAGATTCAATTTAAATGAAACATGTGATCTTTTGGATTTAAACTAAAGTGTTATGCTTTGGTGTTGTAGTTTCCTGTTGCTCAAAGAAATTTATTTTTAAATTGACATGTATTGTTTTGTCATGTCAATTATTTAAGTGCAAGTTAAAATAGTATTATGCCTTATTAAATTATTAAAGAAAGAAAAGGGCATGTTAACTTATATATCTGTAAAAATGTTGAAATATCAATAAAGGATGCAGAGATGATCAAATACCAGTGCAACTTAAACTGTCAATTTCTAAATTTTTGGGCCTGATTTGTTGTTTTCTTGAGGATATTTCCACTTTTGTGATCGAAGCCTGTAGATATTTTGGTGTTGTGTAGGCTCTTCATTGACTAGAGATATAACTAGTGAAGTGTTGTCTTGAAAAATTTGTTGAGGTGCAATGGTGGAGATCAAAGAGACTCGCTAAAGAATTGCAGCTAAAGCTAATCATAAGTTAACATATATTTTTATTTAGGGTTAATACCTATTTTACCCCCTGCCATATGGGGCGTAGTTGAAAAAACCCCCTGCCAAAAAAAAAGTTTCAAAACATGCCTCATAAAATTTCAAAAGTTTGCTTTTGAACCTTTATCACGCCACCTCACTAAAAAGTGAGATGTAGCAATTTTTTTTTAATTCTTTTTATTATTTTTAATGACGTGGTTGGACTTATTTTGTTGGAAGTGGGAGTTGAACCCACTCCTTGCAACTTCAAAGTGGAGCGCCTGGCCACTGGGCTAGAAGCTGTAAGTTGTTATTTCTTTGCATTTAATTATTGTTATAGTATCCAACTAATTATTTGCATTTAATTGATAATTATATACAACTAATTATATACTATTTACTATAACTTTTTTAAAATATATTTTATATACTATTTAGTATAGATTTTTTAATACTATGTTTTATAGTATCCAACTAATAAAGTTAAACATATACTATTTACTATATATTTTATAATATTTATTTTACTATTAGAGTTAATTAAATTATAAACTAAATTAAATTAACATAAAATAATATTAATTAATAACGTTAATAGTAAATTAAATTAAATTAAATATAAATTGTTTAAATTATATTAATTAACATAAATATAACGTTAATAGTAAAATAATATTAAATAAATTAAATAAAAATAAATTAAATTAAATTAAGCATAAACGTTAAATTAAATTAAACTAATATTAATTAGAAAATATAAACTAAATTAAATTAATATAAAAAATATTAATTAATAACGTTGATAGTAAAATAAATTAAATTAAATTAAATATAAATTAAACTAAATTAATATAAATATAATTAGTTTATATTTTATAATTTAGTTAACTTTAATAGTAAAACAAATATTAATTATTATTTTGTAATTTAACTAATATTAATTAAATATTAAATTTGTTTTACTAATAATGAGTTTAGATAAATATAAAATATAAATCTGTTACTATTAACGTTAATTTGTTTTACTAATAATATTTGTTTTACTGTTACTATTAATTTGTTTTACTAATAACTATTAATATTAATTAACTGATAAATATTAACTAATAACTATTAATTATTAATTAATAATATTTCTATTAATTAATTATGAAAACATTAATTATTAGTGCTAATAACGTTAATATTAACTATTATAATTTAGCTAAGGCATTTCAATAACAAAAACCAACACGTAGCCTAGTGGTAATGGTGTTGGTCATGTATGCTTAATGACTTGGGTTCAACACCCATTAGGACCAATTTTTTGAGCATTCATATTAAACATTCTTAAAATCAAAACAATAAAATAATAATAAAAATGCCACGTGGAATTAAAATAAATAAAAAATAATAAAAATGCCAACTAAGCCCAACCACGTCATTAAAAATAAAAAAAAAATTAAAAAAAAATTGTCACATCAGATTTTTTAGTGAGGTGGCGTGATAAAGGTTCAAATGCAAACTTTTGAAATTTTATGAGGCATGTTTTGAAACTTTTTTTTGACAGGGGGGTTTTTCAACTACGCCCTATATGGCAGGGGGTAAAATATGTATTAACCCTTTTATTTATGTTTGTTAGGGTGGAGTATGCTCATTGGAGACTAAGAAAACATGTTGGATACAAGCTGGGGAGATTTATGTCGAAGTTGGGATGTTGTGAACACCATGTTGAAGTTGCAGTTAGGTTTAATCAGAGTGTCGTTCTAAAAAATTATTATAAATATTGAGCATCGCTATAACACTCCTTTCTATTCCAGGTTGCATGGTTTTGTCTCAAGACATTGTATACAGCTCACTGGAAAGGAACGAGAAATGGTGAAGCTTGTTGGTTCTAGCCAAGAAAGATGTGGTTGCTTCATCATAACAACATGTGGGTTATCGTGTGCCTGTCAGTTTGCCACTTTCCAAATACTAGGCAATCTAGTTCCTTTATACTCGATACATGCATTTTGAACGAAATTGCACATTGAAGAACATAAGGTCAGTCATGATGAGAGTGGTACAAAGCGAGATTTAGAAGCAGAGTGTGAAGAGTTGAAGACATATTTAACCTTATTGGATATTATAGGCTAGAGGCTGTTGAAGAAAATGGTTCGGAAACTAATATATCCATCCACAACTTCTGTGTCCACCGTCGGTGAAGGAAAAGCCAAAGAGGGGTGTTAAGAAGAGTATAAAGAGTCAAGAGAGTGACGTGTTGTGGAGTCCTAACCAGTGGGAGTATGTAGAGGGCTCGCAAGGGAGTCAGACTATAAAGAGACCATGCACAACGAACAACAAGTCAAGCCTTAAGAACGCTGATTGGTAGCCACTGTCCACCAAATCTTCAAGACTTATCCATTTGTCACAGTTTCCTACTTTTTTACATACATACATTGATGACATTATTGATGTTGGTGATGATGAAAATTGTGGTTTCTATGCTATTGTAGTTCTACTTGGATGGGGCGAAGAGCCATGGCCTTAGATTCAGACGCATTTAGATGCTCAAGTTCGTCAAAACTCTCAATTGTTTTCCAAGCTGTTCTATGACATGGTTTCTACAGTTAAGAATGCGTTATAAGTAAAACACTTGGGTGTGCAAGGTAGGGATAAATGGATGACGATTTTTTATATGAGTTACCCTATTGCTTCTAGATACAATGTCTTTTTTGTCTTCCTTTCCAAAAGATTTAACATCACATTTTCCCCTCCTCTAGATCATTGCTATTGGTTTTGTCAACGACAATCATTGGGTTCAGATAAAGTTGAAACCTGATTGTCCATTGCCTCCCGTCACTGACCATTGTAGATAAAATTATACTAATGATGCAAAAGCATGAGAATCAACATATGCAGGTCACTTTAATCATTGGGAAGACAAAGTTAGAAAGTTATCATAATTGATTTTGTATCCTTGTATGTATGATAGTTATTATATGCATATATTCAGTCGGGTTGCTATTTTACTGATTAAGTTATTCGAGAAAAATCAAAGAAAAAATTGAAAAGACAACTTTCTGGTTTAATACCAGAAATTTGAAAATTTTCAAATTTTTTAATAAATACTAAAAATTTGGAAATTTCCGAAAAATTATACCGGAAATATTGAACTTCCGAGAAGTTTTGGTAAATACAATAAGTTTGAAAATTTTCAAAAAGTTTTGATAAATACCGAAAAATTCAAATTTTCGACAACCGACAAATTTTTCAATAAATCAAAGTCATTTTTTAAAATTTATGATATTTACATATAATTTTTTAAAATTCTAATATTTTAATAAGGTGACGTCTAAGGTGAGGGCTCAATTAAGTCCCTCACCGGTGAAACATCAAAGCATTATCGTCTGATTTAATCAACGGTTTAGATTTGTTAAAAATTAAAATTAAAAAATTTATATATTTTCACACAATCTTTTCTCTATCTTTCTTCTCCGTGTGAATCTTCTTCTTTTCATAAAAAAATTGCAGAACATTAAAACAGTTACATCAATTTCAGGTTCTAAAATTTGTACATTTACACTTACAGGATAATCAAATCAAAAAGTTAAACACCCACAGTAATGAAAATGTTCTTCACAGGAGACAATCTTCTAACATTGAGATCAACAATCCCCTACATAAATCTATACAATAAGCCTTCACCTACCACTTTATAATTACACTCCGTCCTTTTTTTTACATTATTGTTAAACTGATTATTGTCTCCATGAGAAAATTTAAGACATTGTTTTCTACATTCCTCTTTTCTAACATTGTTTTATGGTTGGTTGTAGAAAGAAAATTTGTTTCATAGAAGAAGACGATGGTTTAACTTCAATTACAGACAATTAACTATCTTATTATAGTCTGAAGATCTTCTAATCTCATTTTGGTTTTACGTTAAGAATCAAGGGTTGGTCACTTCTATATTGAAGAAGACAAATCTATTATCTAGTATTTTAATTTTCATTCACCGATTTTTTTATTGGAGAATATACAAATGAAAAAGAGATGATAAGATTATATGTGGGGATGTGTAAAGAGTTTTAATTTTATATCATATAAATCTAACCGTTAATTAAATCTAATGGTATTATTCAGATGTTTCACCGGTGAGGGATTTAATTGAACCCTCACCTTAGAACTCACCTTTTAATAAAGGTATTTACGACAAAACACCGTAAAATGGAGATGACATATATAACTTATAGGGTGACATGTGGAATCCTTCAAATGAAGCCATTCAAACAGGATTTAGAGTTGAAGATGGGCCAAATTCTATTAAGGCCCACACGAGAAACATTCATTTCAATTAATTGAATTTTTCTTTAAATTAAGAAACTAAGTTTACTCAAAAGGCACATTTATTTACATATTTATCCAAACACATGCTTGCATTCTAAAGTCCAACTAAACCTACACGTCATCACGCATCACACTCCGTGGCAATTGATAGTTTCAACAGCGCGTGCTAAGGTCAAATACCCATCTCATAACCTACATTTTTTTTATAATTTATTTTAAAATAAATTATTTTTTTTGATTACCAAGAATGCAAAAGCCCAAAAATAATTTAATTATAAATAATTTAATTATATAATTTCATTAATGAATAGATTCTACATTGAATATCGTCTCATAATTTATTTCTTTTAAATAAAACTTATATTATATTAAAAATAATCATTAGAAAAAATATAACACTTTTAGTTTCTTAGAGCATCTCCAATGGTACAACCCATTTTTGGGTTCTTTATGGGTCCCACTAGCCACATCATCTTAAAATAATTTTTATAATTTTTATTTTAATTGTATAATTCTAAAAAGTTATTATTGGGCCCACAACTTTACCTCATAAACTAATTTGATTGGGTACCACAATTTTTTCATAGTTGCATTGCAATGCAATGGTACTATGATGTGGCATGTCTAGGTGGAGAACTTATTAGAAGGAACTACCATTGGAGATGGTCTTAACATTGAAGTAATTTTACTATAGATGTTAAAATTTAGAAAAATTCCTTTTTATTTATTTAACGGGATTCAGAAACGTACAACAAACACACACAATAAAATGCGTGACACATCGCAAAGAGTTGAGAGTAAGAAGAAAGAATGCCGAAATCGCTAACACGAAGCAACAGTCGCAGAAAACCGCATTTCAGAATGGCGGATCCTGAACCTTTCAACAAACCCTACCGTTTTCTCCCTCTCTGATCCCAATCCAAAACATCGTTTCAGGTTTTCAATCTCTCGCCATTGCAATGGTGTGATCAATTATCTTTTTGTTTACCGAATTTATGAATTGTTGAATCTGGATCGTGTTGTTTGTTTGTTACAGGTATGGTTGAGGTGTCGAAGATATTGTACTTGGTGGTGGTGGACGAAGGCGAGAAGAAAGAGAAAGAGAAAGAGAAAGAGAAAGAGAAAGAGAAAGAGAAAGAGAAAGAGAAGGGGAAGTTGAAGGAGAAGGAAAAGGAGAAGGAGTCGTTCCGTTATACGCGTCCTGTTTTACAGAGTACACTGCAGCTTATGGGATGTAAAGCTCGTCATGCTTTCAAGGTTTCTTGTTTGTTCAAATTTGATCATCATGATTTGGTTATTATACAATACTATGTTTGTTTTCAATTTCTTTGGGGATTGTTTATTATTGTGCTTTGATAATGTTCTGGTTGTTCATTGTTAGATTGATAGGAGATCGGGCGAAGTGAGTGTTTTAACTTATGAAGCACGGACGCTAAAAATAGGATACCGATATTGGCATGTCGGACACTGATAATAATTTAAGAAAATGAATAAATTAAAAGTAATCATCAGTATTGGTTCGGACACCGACACTGACACGAACATTTATCAATTATGAGAGGTGTAGATGCTATAGGGATTTTTACTTTTGTTGTTTGATGTTGTTGATCTTTTGGATTATTGATTTGTTTGTCTGCATTTGTGCTTTTTATAAATTGGCTTTTTTCTGGGGCACAATTTTGTTGACTTTGATGGGTATGTTTTTGCTGTCATTTTGGACTGTTTTTAAGTCATGTGAATTATTTTTATCTTTGTGCACATGGAGATAGCAAGAACAATACGATTTGAATATACCAACTTAATTTGCAGCTTATAGGACAAGCGCTTATCATATATTGCACTTCTTATAAGCTATTTTCCATAACAAAAGATAAAATTAAGTCAAACTGTTTTTGCATAATTTTTGCTGAAGGGGTTATGGAAATAAGCTAAAAACAACTTAGTAACATGTCATATATTGTTTTCATAAGTTCTTCGGAACAGTCTTACAAGTGCTTATGCAAGTAGATAAATTGAAATAAGTCGATGCAAACAGTCCCATAATAGTATGTGCTCCTCACAAAACTATAGATGGGTTTAACATGTGTATAAACTTTAACCTTTTTATTCCTTCTTTCTTGTTATTTATTTGTTTAAAGTGAAAGATTAATTGAGTTACACTCTCAAGTAACTACAGTGGCTCAAATTTGGACCTTTCTTTTTAGTTCTTATGAGTTTTGTTAACTTCACTATAGTGGATATTTTGTTTGTCCATTTGTGTTCACTTTTGGCATTTGAGCTCCAACATCTAGTGTTGATCTAGTGTCGAGCTTTAGGTTCAATCCTGTACCAATGTGTCTTGTTCTTGCCACATGTTTTCTTTTAAACATTGATAGGTCATTATTGTCAAAGACTAAATTGAGGACATGTTTCCCTATTAGGTTGCCTACAATCTATGCTGCAATCCAATTAATTATGGTATATATATCTTCTCGATTTAGGTTCTTAATTATCACCTGACATCTCTTCGGAATGAGTGTTTATAGTAATGCATGGTCCACCAATAATCAATTACATGTGGTTCGAGCTAGGCCATGGAGCTGCAACATCCATTATATCTGCCATGTTTCCACTGTAGGCCTCGAGCCCATGTCACTATTTATATTGCAGAATTTTAGCCATAATATGGCATATCCATTAATATCTGTGGTTGTTACTCATTAGATCACATCTGCCAATTTACTTGATGTCTTGCAGATCTAAATTAAATCTCTATTGAAAGTTAGTCCTCATATTTCTGATAATTGACTTTTTATCTTATCAGATCAGCCAAAGGGTTTTTGAACTCACAAGGATTGGGAGTTCTACTGAGCCTTTCAAGTCTGAAGGAATGGTTTTATCATGTTTTGATGCTTCTAAAGGAAATGCGAACAAAGATTGTCAGGAAGCTTCTGCTTGCCTAAGTAAAACAGATATAGACAATCACTTACTTTTAGGAAAAGATCTCGAAAGTAAGAGTGTGCCATTTGAGTTATACAAAAAACGTACAACTGTATTTGTTAAGAGAGAAACTTTTCTAGATATTGTCTGTGATGTTCTGGCTGAGTACAAGTATGTGGGTCCAAACCAGAGAGCAGACTTGATGCTAGCTTGCAGGTATTAATATCTTTATGGCAACTATTTTGATAGAATCTGAATAGAAGAAAAGGTTAAATTCTTTTATTGTTATTGTGGCATCTGCTCTTATAACGATTTTCCGTATTTTTCTTGTGGTTCTGATTTTTAATGATTAGCGTTGTTAATATTACAAATGACAGTTTTTTTTTAATTTTATTTCACATGGAAACCGTATTGATTTGCAAGAAGCTTGAAAAAAGGAGAATGACCGATCTCTCAAATTTCCAATTCATGGCAAACCAAATTGATTCTAGTTGGCCAGTCAAACATATTCACTCTATTTTTCTTTTTGTTATTGTGAATATCTTCTACTTTCTATTCTGTTCTGGCCTAAGTCCTAACTCATCCCTATGAAACCGACTTGTAGGATGAGGATTACCTCTCACTTATAAGCACATGTCCATGCCATATATTGTCCAACATGAGACTCTTAACATCCTTTCACGCCTAGGACAGAACATCTGGAATGTGAAAATAAATGGTAGACGATTTGATAAAGGAAACCTGATAACAAGTGGCCCACTGGATCTTAAACGAGACTTTGATACCATGTTGAAATACGAGAGAATGAGAGACATTTGAACAAAATCGTGTGTCTATAGCACTACGGAAGTTGTATTATATAGTAAAATATACAACTCAATGTATTAATCACATACCGAATATGCTATGGTATATTCTATTCTATTCTAGATAGGCTAAGGAATATTCTATGTAATATTCTACCTATACAACTATCAACATTAAATGTTCCTTCTTGATTGTTTTGTAGACAATATTTTTTTCCTTATGGGTGAAAGTACTGAATTTCAACATGAACACATCATAGAAACATTTGAAGCTCACTAAAACTTATATCTACAATTTGTCACAATTTTGAAAATGCTGTACAATTTTCCCATCTTGAACATGTGACTATTTTCTCTGATGGCAGGATCCGAGAACGGAAGGAATCTGTGACAGTGCTGCTGTGTGGCACTAGCGGTTGTGGCAAATCCACATTGTCTGCATTGCTGGTATATTTGCAAATAGAAGTAGTGTCTTTTTGCTATGACTAATATGTAGCGCCAGTTTTTACTTGGCTTGCGGCAGGATATGTAACTTGGAGTGACTAATAATGAAAATGAAACTTAGTACCATTTTATCTTACAGTTTAATAACTTAATTTCTATTTATATCTTGACTTCAGGGAAGTCGGTTGGGAATCACAACAGTTGTATCAACCGATTCTATTAGGCACATGATGAGAGGTTTTGCTAGTGAAAAAGAAAACCCCTTGTTATGGGCCTCTACCTACCATGCAGGCGAGTGTTTGGATCCTGTTGCTGTTACAAAAGCAAAGGCAAAGGCAAAAAAGAAAGCAAAAAAGATGGCTAGTGTATCACAGTCGCTTCCTAAGGATGAAGTAACTGAGGGCCACACCTTAGGCAAATCTGATATACATGCATTGGAGGCGGTCTGTGGTGCGACTGAACTGTTGAATTCAAAACAAATGGCTGTTGAAGGATTCAAGGCCCAGTGTGAAATGGTGATTGACAGTCTAGATAGGCTAATCACTGCATGGGAAGAACGAAAAGAGTCTGTTGTTGTTGAGGGTGTTCACTTGAGTCTCAACTTTGTTGTATGTCTGATTCTCTTGGGTCCTTCAATACTTGGATTATTATGCATGTGAATTGCGTTACTTTCATTTTCACATTAAAACACTAACTTAATGTCATGCAGATGGGGCTTATGAAGAAACATCCTTCAATCATACCCTTCATGATATACATTACAAATGAGGACAAGCACATGGAACGATTTGCCGTACGTGCAAAGTATATGACCCTGGACCCAGCTAAAAACAAATATGTGAAGTACATACGAAATATAAGAACCATCCAGGATTATCTCTGTAAGCGGGCTGACAAACATTTAGTTCCCAAAATAAACAATACAAATGTTGACAAGAGTGTAGCAGCCATCCATGCCACCGTGTTCAGTTGTCTACGTAGGCGTGAAGTTGGGGAACAATTGTATGATCCTAGTAGAAATATTGTAACTATTATTGATGATGAATATAGAAATCAATGTGCCGCCAATTCTTTGAGCTCGAAAGGAATGTTTCAATTGATCCAAAGGCAAGGTTCTTCAAGGCATCTTATGGCTCTTGTTAATAATGATGGGTCTGTGGCAAAGGCTTGGCCTGTTAATTCAGTGGACTGTAATGGGAAGCCTATATGGGGCCATGGACTAGAGAAGGAAATTGGAAGTCCAATGTATGGACCCTTGCGGATCGGTAAGGCGGAACCTGTAAATCTTCAGTTTGGTTTTTATGGGATCAGTGCTTGGCCCTCCGATGGTGGAACAAGCCGTGCTGGAAGTGTTGATGAGTCAAAAGCTGATGGGACTGACACGGGTAGTAGATATGTATCCTCCTGCTGTAGTTCACCAAGGATGTCCGATGGACCTTCAAAGGAGGTAAATTGGAACATATTTTTTTCTTTCCGTTCAACATGAAAATTAATGGCTTGTTTGTATCAAATGGGAAAATATCGATAAAAATTATTCCCTCATTTGGTTATTTTTTTCTTCCCTTGTTGCTATAACTTTTTTAGCTTAAGGAGGATCTTTCAGTGCATGGTAGTGATGAAGAGATTGATGATCAATTAGAGGTGGGAAGCGATGATGATTTCAGTGACGACGGTGATAAACATATTCATGAGGAGGTAGTGTTTAGTTCTATATATTGGCCTACATTATTTACCTATCTAAAATGTTGTGTATTTTATGAGATTTAGCAATATAAGCAGAGTCTCAAACCATTTGGGTTACCTTCAGTGTTGCTAAAGCTCACAGAGACATGAATTGACGCTTTTTTTGCCGAAGTGATTATTTAAATACTATAGCTTAATTGAGTTATTATGGCATGGAACATCTTGAGTTATTTCTAATATATACTTTTTCATGTTGTGCAGGTAGGCTCAGTTGATGAGGAATCAACGAAGTCTGACGAAGAATATGATGATTTAGCAATGCAAGATGTACATGAAAATGGATATTGTTCAGATGATGATGAAGAGTTCAAGAGTAAAGTCGCCATTGATGACGGGGACCTAGGAACTAAAATGCAGGGAAATAAGTATCGTCAAAACCTGGATCTCTTCCTTAGAACCAGAAGTGAGCCATTGCCGGACTCTTCCTTCTACCCATATTCCTCTTTGCTGATGGAAAAGGTTGAAAGGAGACTGCCACCATCTGGCAAAGCCAGATTGAAAAAACGTTCTCTTAGTATTTCAGCATTGGGGAAGGGTAGTTCAACAATCCAGGATCCCATTCCCTCTGGAGCTCCTCAAAGGTAGCATGACACTCGTTCTTTTGTTGAATTCTTGACAACTATCCCAACTTTTTCTGCTATGCCTTTTGACTTTAGAAATTCGTTTGTGTGTTTTAAATCGACCCGCTGTCTATATAGTAAGGTCTCTTGAGTTTATATCAAAACTATTTGTTTTGGTATAGAGGAGCTAGTACTTAATTCAGATTGAGAGTTGTGAGAACTAGTTAGATTTTGCTTAAAGTCTAGACAATGAAACGCTTGCTCTTTTATCTAAGATGCATAGTAGTAGCGATTTTGTTAAACAATCATGTTTCTGTTTTACAAAATGCTTAACTTATTTCAATTTTTAGTCTCACTACATGTCAAATTTACTTTTTTAAGATAGAATAAACTGTCTTTTAAATTGATTTTTATTCGAAGTTGAAAATTGGAGCTTTTGCCTCGAAATGAAACTTTGGCAGTGCTTCATTTTCAGCCATGTGGATATGTGGATTATGGAAACATGGTTAGAAAGAAAACTGTACTACTATGGATGACCATTTAGATTTTTTTTAAAGATATTAATCTTGATATTTCGCCGACATGGCAAGGTATAGATAGATATTAATCTAAATTGAGCCCCATTTAGATTTTTTTTTATAGATATTAATTTTGATAAGCATTTGTATTATATTCAATTAAAGAAATTTAAAATAAAATCTAGAGTAAATTTAAAGCATAGATACGTAATATCATTTCAAAAAGATGTACTAGTACAATAAGGAGATATCGAATATGCATGGGTCCCTTGAGTTGCATGTCTGCCACATATACATCACTATGACATAACACTGGCATACGCGGGGACCATTACGTACGATACTTGGGACCAAAATCTCCGCCTAATAATTACTCCAAAAGCAGAAAGGAACCACTATAGCTAGAAGGAACAGATTCTCTGTAGTGACATTTTCCTGCAGGGGAATCTCAGCCATTCATTTTTTTCCATAATTGTGAGGAGTTTGAATGGTACAGATGTGTTAACTGAACTTCCTTCGGTTATGGTTTCATGGGAGAGAATCCCAATCCATAGCTAGGTCGTCCACTACTCAAATTCATTTGAAGTTTGTGTCTTAGCACAGATTGTCAATAACTTAATTGCATTGGATGATTTATAAGTTAATACGAGATATAAGTTAATACTAACTCTTAACTGTATTCTCTTTAAAATAATTAAGCTGTAGAAAAACTTTACTTTTATGAAATCTTTAAACCTTTTTTAAAATTGTTAAATATAATCTTTTGAATGTTTTGAACTGTTAAATTAAAAAATATATAAAATAAAATAAATCAAAATGATGTTGACATCTAAGGTGAACCATTAAATAGGTCATTCTATGAGTAGACCACTTTTTTAAAACATAATTAATGGTCTAGATGAGTTAAAAATAAAAAAGAACATGTTTGTATTTCCTCATATTCCCTATTTCACCATCTTTTTATCTCCCATTTTGCTTCTACTTTCATTTCCTTTTGGCTGAAACTGATTCATCCACCCCCCTCAGTGTTTGATCTACACTAAGCCACCTCTGCTTAACGAGACTTATTTGGGGAGTGTTTTCAAATAAATGACACAATGATCTGATTAAATGACAAGGTATCTCCTCCAACGAATTGTACCCCCAATATTTTATGTAACCTATGTAAATTTCAGTGCGAAACAACAATACAACAATCAACAAATTTGTTCATGAATATTTAATGACATGAAAGGGAGTTTTAAAAGTAAAAGCACTTCAAATTTTAACCCTAGTTATGAGTGATAACACCCTGGAGTTTACATGGCTAGGACAAATAGGAAAATGTGGGGGATGGGGCACTCATCAAAGTTTTAGTTGAACTTTAAGTTAAACAGTGGTGTTCTTAATTAGGCATCATATATCATACATTTAAGGTTTTTGTGCTGGCACTTCATAGGCATCACAACTATCAATCCAATTTGATCAAAAACATAAAATTTGAAGTTATAATAAAAAATATGAATTGTTTGAAAATGTGTGGAAAGGAATAAACAATCTTTGGTTTTAATTATTCAAGTGACTATAATACCCAAGCGTTCAAAGAACGTAACACATCTCATTTTCAACAGAATTTTGTAGGGAGGAAATCACAAGCGCAACAGAAAAATTTAACAATATAAACTCTCCCAATCAAAAAAAAATTACATCAAACAACACAACACAATTTTATCGTAGAAAAATTTCTGTTCACTAGGAGTAAAAAACCACGGGACCCGTAGGCTACTTAAAATCTCCACTATAGTCAACAATGAGTACAAACAAGGTTCCCTCTAACAGTAGTTAAAGGTATACATCAACATCATCAAGATTTGCAATCAATCTTGGAATACAACAAGAATCAAGAGAGACAAAACAACATAAAAACACCAAGAAATTCTGACCTCAAAAATAGACTCGACAGATCGACTTAGAAAGCTTTGAATCCAATCACCACTGTTCAGAATGTGCTCTTATAAGTCATGAACGTTGTATAAAAATTTTAGAATGATCCGACCGTTGGATTTTGAGCAAGCTCCGATTTCGTGGGACTGAACTGTGCTGAAATTGGGGCTGCATGATTTTGATGTGGCTATTGATTTTTTTTCTCTTCTCCCTTCTTTTCTCTTGTTGTTTTTCACACTTAAACCTTATTCCTCTTTGTTGGATAATAACAAAGGCTTACACACACATCGGTCATTAACCCACATCTAATAGGGCCTTTCCAAATAGGAGGAAAAGCCCAACAAACTCCCTCGACCGACTAGTAGGAGGGCAATACCAATCCGGCTTCCATACGACATAAATCAAACTTTCCCCTAGGCAACACCTTTGTCAACATATCCAAACCATTGTCATCGGTGTGAATCTTCTCAAGCTCCATCAACTTGGAATCTAAGGTATCACGAATCCAATGATAACGAACATCAATATGCTTCGACCTCGAGTGAAAGGAGGAATTCTTCTATAAGTGAATGATACTTTGATTATCTCAAAACAAGACATACTTTTCTTGTTTCCCACCAAGTTCCATTTCAAATTTCCTCAACCATAACAACTCTTTGGATGCTTCCACAACGACTATAAACTCGACTTCGATAGTAGAAAGTGTAACACACTTTTGCAACTTTGATTTCCAAGCCACGACTCCCCCGACAAAAGTCACCATATATCCCGAAGTAGATTTTCGATCATCCAAGCTTTCGGCCAAATCCGAATCTGTATATCCAACCAACATAAGCTTCTTGCATCTCAAAGTTCGTCTCAAATTTGAAATGCCATTCAAATATCTCATCACTCACTTCGCGGCCTCCCAATGATCTTTTCTCGGATTTGAGAGATAACGACTCACCATTCCAACAAAATGAGAAATATCGGGTCTTGTACAAGCCATAACATACATCAAACTACCAACGGCCGATGAGTACAAAATGTTCTTCATAGTTCATACTCAACTTTTCTTCATCCGTAGATGGACATAGTTTATGACTAAGCTTGAAATGAGAAGCAAGTGGAATGCCCACTGCTTTAACCTTATCCATACTAAAACGTTGAAGGACTTTCTCCACATACTTTTCTTGTGACAAGTACAACTTCTTCTCATTTCGATCTCGAACAATTTCAACACCAAGAATTTTCCGAGCCTCTCCTAAATCCTTCATAGAAAAAGATTCACTCAAACTCTTTAATTCTTGAAATATCTTTTCCAACAATTAGCATATCATCCACATAAAACAAGAGAATAATGAAATCACCTTCGAAGAAATTCCGAAAAAACACACAATGATCGACCTTGGTCATCTTGTACCATGTTCAATCATCACTGAGTTGAAATTTTGATACCATTGGTTAGTTTCTTATTTCAAACCATAAAGACTTTTTTACCAATTTGCAAATATAGTCTTCTTTGATCTATTCTATGAATCCATCCAATTGCTCCATGTAGATCACCGTGAAGGAAAGTCGTCTTCACGTCCATTCGCTCTATTTCCAAATCAAGACTAGCGGCTAGCCTAAGACCATTCGAATAGATTGCATCTTCACAACCATAGAAAAAATCTCGCTAAAATTAACACCTTCCCGTTGTTTAAAACCTTTTACCACCAAATGAGCCTTGAATCTTCTTTGAGAAGTACTCTTATCTTGCTTAATCCTATAAAACCATATATTATTCAATGCTCTCTTACCCTTTGGCAACTTCACTAACTCAAAGGTATTATTCTCACGAAGTGATTGCATTTCATCCTTCATGGCATCCATCCACTCCAAAACTTCTTTAAAGCTTTCGGGGTCTCCACTGTCGGTAAGAAAAACATACTCGTTCAAGGGGTATCGAATGAAAGGCTTTTTATTACGACTAGACTGCTTCAACTTATTAGAAGCAATCGGTTGCTCAACACTTTCAACCTCTTGACCAACCTCATTTTCAACAACGTCTTCCGCAACACCTACATCAACAATATCATTAGGATTTAAAAGATTATAAACATTTAAATCCATACCTTAATTTTCAATTGGAACATCTTTGAAAGTGATAGGGGTAGGAGCAATAGTAGTAGAGTCTGTATCAACCATTTTTCATCTTCAAAAATCGGATCTTTATTCTCAACTTTGCCAATGTCCCCAATGGTATAATCCTCCATGAATACGACATCACGACTACGAATAAGCTTCTGTGAACTGGATCAAAGAATTGATACCCAAAATCATCAAGTTCATACCTAACAAACGCACATTTCTTTGACTTCTCATCCAATTTCGATCTCTCATCCTTTAAAATATGCACATAAACCATGCACCCAAACACCCGAAGATGGTCGTAGGAAACATCTTTACCACTCCAAACATGATTAGGAACATCAAACTTCAACGAAACACATGGAGTGAGGTTTAAAATATGTACAACCGTGTTCAATTCTTATTCCCAAAGTATTTCGGAAACTTTGATTGAGAAAGTAAACATCCCACCCTTTCCACCAATGTTATATTCATTCTTTCGGCTAACCCATTCAATTGTGGTATCTTTGGAGGAGAATTTTGATGACGTATACCTTGATCTTGAAAATACTTGTCGAAAGATACTTGTCGGATACACTTGAGCTTTTTCACTATTTTTCTTTCAACCGATGCTTGAAACGACTTGAAGGTATCCAACACTTGATCTTTCGTCTTCAAGGTATAAGCCCATGTTTTTCGAGAACAATAATCAATAAAAGTCACAAATTAGTATGCACCACCAAGTGACTGCATCTTCATCGGACCACACACATCGAAATGTACTAAATCCAACACTTCCGACTTCCTCTTTGGTTCGAATGACATAAATGAAACTCGCATTTTCTTACCCGCCAAACAATGCGAACACTTTCTAAAATTTGCATCAGAAACACGATACAACACATTCTTCTTTTCCAAAATTCTCAAAACCTTTTTCACTCATATGACCCAAATGTCTGTGCCATAATTCAGATGAGCTATCATTGTCACAAGTGTTAATGTAGCACTTCAAAACCCCAAGTTGGACGACATACAAGTTCAAATTCCTTTTTCCTTTAGCAACCACCATTGAGCCTTTCTTTAACTTCCATTCGTTGCTCGAAAAGAACTATCATATCCTTCATTATCCAACTTTCCAACGGATAAAAGATTAAATCGAAGTTTTGGAATGTGTTTCACACCTTTGAGAACTAGAGTAGTCCCATTGCTAGTTTCGACACAAATATCTTCCATTCCGATGACATTAGCTTGCCCATTATTTCCCATACGAACAACCCCAAAGTCACTGATCTTATAAGTTGAAAAAAGATAATGTCTCGAGGTTGCATGAATAGAAACACCACTATCAACCACACAATCCATATCATCACATGATAGATTGACATTCTCTACACAACTATCACAAATAATAAAGAAATCATCAACAATAGCAACATCTTCATTATTGTTACTTTCCTTGTTGTCGTTGTTGTAGTTCTTCTTCTTGTTTTCCCTTTTCAACTTACAACAATGCTTATTTATGTGTCCCTTTTCCCCACAATGATGACACTCAATATGAGAGAATCTATTAGAGCCTCTTTGTGATTTACCACGTGAAGTTCCGCGATTACTTGAACCTCTACTTTGATGTCTCCCCCCGTGATTCGGTAACTAACACCTCGGAATGTGAAGTAGAACCTTGTGACTTATGACTCAACTCCTCATTTAACACACTACTTTTAGCCAAACTTGTGATATCTTTTCATAATTTTCATAGTGTCGGTTTCAAGCCATTAGCTATTTTGGTAGAAATCGTTAGTAAATTATTGAATTGTACATTTTTCGTTGAGTTTTGGCTGAATCTAACACCATCTATTTCTTTTTGAACTTCATTAGACTTAAGAAATATTTGACTAATTCAAACTAACAATTCTTCAAGGATTTGCATGGCTGGAAATTCTCTGCTAGGGTTTGTGGCTGAAAAACCTGGAATCTCGCAAGATGAACAAGATATTTTAGAGCGCACCTATAAAAAAGGTAAAATCCGGTAATCAAAATTTCAAATAAAGCTCGAGCCCGCATTTGGTATATGAGGATGCGGTTGCAATGGAGAAGAATGATCAAGAAATTCTTGTACCAAAAAAGTCCTACAAAGATTCAATGACGGGGACTTCTAATGGAGACAGGAAAAACAATGGTATTACGACTGTTATTTTGATTGAAATAGAGAATTTCTTAAGGGACGATAAGGAAAAATGTCAGCTGGTATAAGGAAGATGAGTCAATATGATTGTCCAACTTTGATACTTTACGACTGTTATATATATATATATATATATATATATATATATATATATATGTGTGTGTGTGTGTGTGTGTGTGTGTGTGTGTGTGTGTGTGTGTGTGTGTGTGTGTGTGTGTGTGTGTGTGTGTGTGTGTGTGTGTGTGTGTGTGTGTGTGTGTGTGTGTGAGGACATATCATATGAGAATGTCTTATTTATATGAGAATGTGAGAATGAATATGAACCATTAGATTTTAAAATAAATGGTGGAGATTATGTGGGAATCTTTTTTTCTCTCTCATCGATTATTAAAATAAATGATGTAGGAGAGAGAAGAAAAGATTCCCACATAATCTTCACCATTTATTTTAAAATATAATGGTTCAGATTCATTCTCACATTCTCATATAAATAAGACATTCTCATATGATATGCCCTCTATATATTAAAACAGTGTCTCTTAAAAATTATATGGATAAATTTTGAAATATATTCTATTATAAAATATATAATATAATGTATAAGTTAACCATACACAAAAATATTTTTTATTAGTTAATTAGGTGAAAGTAGCTGGTTCATTTATCCTTTAAAACAATTTTTTTTAAAATTTTTTATTATTATTCAGTTATATGGAAGAAAATGATGTTCATTTTTTTTAACAGGTGTGATGAACACGTGACAGAATGTTAACAGGAAATAATTATCTCACTTTTTGAAGAAGGTTAATGATTTGAGGAGGAAGGATGATTTTGTGAAGAAGACTGATGATAAGCTCAAGAAGATCAAGTTTTTAGTTTTTTTTTTATTTTAAATTTTGTCTTGGATTTTGATCATTTTGTTGATCACAAAAACCTTGGATGACTAATGTAATTTTAGTTTATATTTTTTCATCGTGTTGATTTTAATATAATGATGTTAAGAAATGATATTCTGGTTATGCTGTAATGTTGTTTTTAATGGAATAAAATGTGTTCTTATTATGTTGTGACATTGTGATAACATTTTTGATGTTGTATAATATTGTAATGTTGTGATAGTGTGGTAATATTTGTTGAGGAACAACAAGTGAGTTAAGAAGTGTTGAGAAATAAAATGTGGGGAAGTCTCATATTGATTATAAAAGTGGATATTTGAGAATTTATAAGTGAGAGAACCCATAACCTATTACCTAAAGGTTTTGGATGAATATGTAGCGTGTCTTTCATAAGGTGTGTTGCTCATAAAGAAAGACTCAAATGTAAAAATGCTCCCCCATGTTGACCCCTAAATTAATGTTCTAATATTGGATATCAGAGTCTGGTTCGATCCACCAAACACCTAGTGTGTTGCTCATAAAGAAAATATCTAATGAAAAAAATGCTCTCTTATGTTAATCCCCCTAAATTGATGACCTAACAGTGGTATCATGAGTTGTTGGTTCGAGTGAAGGATCAACTCACTGGTATCAAAAATCCTCCTCACATGGTGGTGGGTAGGAGGCATGTCCTGTTGAAAAAGTGTCAATGGTGATACAAGTGTATGTGGATGAAAGAGCTTCCACTTGAGGGAGAATATTTTGGATAGACTCACATTTGAGGGGGAGTGTTGAGAAAACGCAAGTGTGAGTTAATAAATGTTTGCTAAGTGAGAGAATCCACACACCCATTACCTTAAGATTTTTGGCGAATATGTGACGTGCCTCTCACAAAGTGTGTTACTCATAAAGAAAAACCCCAGTGTTAAAATATCCCTCATGTTGACCTCCCAAACTAATAGTCTAACAATATTTTGATGTTAAGTGGGGAAACATATAAACTATTTCATTAATAATTGAAAAAATATTACACGAAAAGATGTGATTCATTACACAACTGAAGTATTGTTCATGGTTGCACAAAAAGATGTGATCCATTACAAGTTTTTTTTTGAACCATTACATATTTAAACCATACTTAAACAAATATGTTCCATTACACACCCAAAGTAATTAAATCAGTAGACACAAAAAGATCATTTTACTGCATGTTCAAACTAATTTATTCGTGTGTTTGTGGCGCTTATAATCCTAAGGTTAACACAATAGGTGTTTCTTTATTTGACGTTTTTTTTTCTTATTCAACTTGTTACCATCTTTGGACAAAATTTAAATATTAATTTGATTTTTAACAAATTAAATATATTTTTTATAAGAGTAGTTTTGCTATATATATTATAAAAAAATTTATTTAATTAGATATGTTTTTTTATAAGAGTGATTTTGCTCATTTCAAAGTTAATCAGTTTTGATTTATGTTTACAAAATTTTGAATTATAAAATTTATAATGACATTTTTAAAATTGCTTAAAATACAACCTTATAATTAGGGGTAGGAATAAGTTGAGTCGAACTATACTTTACCATACCTGAGCATGATCTTTGCTAACAAATTCAAATTCTAAGTCTGATATGTAGTTTATCATAGACTTAGTTTTATGTATCGGCCTAGCCTTTTTTAAGATTTGAATAGCCTACTTACTAAGGATGATCGTGGTGCGGTTTGGGCAGTTTTTACGCAAAAAATCATCCAAACCACAAGAGAAAAAGTGTGCGGTTCAGTTTGGTTCAGTTGCCTTTTAGAAATAAAGCCAAACCAATGTGGTTTGGGTTGATTCGATTTTTTTAAAGAAAAGGGTTAAATGACTTTTACCCCTGCATTATGAGCATGTTTTGATTTAACCCCTTAAAAAAATTTGTTAAATAGACCTTACCAAATAAAGATTCCATCAAATTTGACCCTATATCAAGATTCCAACAGAATCTGCATACGTTGGCATTTTTTAAACAATGCGGTGGCATTTTTTTTAATTTTTTAATTTCCACGTGGAAATTTGCTTTTTTTTTTAAAAAAATATATGTTTAAAATTTCTTTTTATTTTATATATGTTTTTTAAACTTTATTGATTGGTTGCTAAAAGGTTAAATATCAAAACTAAAATATTTTGTCTACAATGAGTATTGAATCCAAGACACAATATATACAAGAGCCACAGTCCACCACAGTCTACCCAAGACACAAAACGAATTTCCACGTGAAAATTAAAAAAATTATAAAAAATGCCACATGGCGTGCCACGTATGCAGATTCTGTTGGAATCTTGATCCAATGTCAAATTTGATGGAATCTTTATTTGGTAAGGTCTGTTTAACAAATTTTTTTTAAAGGGGATAAATCAAAACATGCTCATATGGCAGGGGGTTAAAAGTCATTTAACCCTAAAAAAAATTATTGAGCCATACATTCACATATAGATGACAACATAACTTTGTATTTAATTATTTATGTGTTATCAAATAACAACAAAAACTTATCATATTTGAACAACAACTTTCGATTTAATATACAGAAATAAGATTAGATAAAAGTTGAATAAAAAATATAAAATAGTAACAGAAAACAATATGAAAAACATTATAATGAAATAGGAAAAAAGAGGAGTGAAAGATTAGAAAAGATGAAAAAGAAAGAGCAAAAGAGATGAGAGACTAGAGAATAAGAGGAGTATTAAAAACGTGATTGGAAGAGAGAACATTAGAATAAAAATAATAAGATGAAAAAGAAAGAAGTTAAGAGACGAGAGACTAGAGAATAAGAGGTGATATGTACTTGGAAAAGAAGATGAAAAAAAACACGATACCGCTAGATGAGATTTGAGAAGACTTAAACTAAAACCTTTAGTTTTGAACACCCCTACTACTAACCTACTTAAAAATCTATTTCATTTGAACATTTGTATATAAACAATGCATCTAATATTAAATAGACTAACAAATTAAAATATCTATGAGACTAAAAATTTGTTTTCATTGAATCATTAGAGTTTATCTATTCACATAAGTTTTATGATGCTATTTGTTTGAAAGGACGTATAAAGAAACTTGTGTCAACAACTTATGGTATTGTTGAACATGTTTTTTCAACTTATTTTTATAAGTTATTCCAGATAACTAAACTTTATTTTTATATTTTAATTCCATATATATATATATATATATATATATATATATATATATATATATATATATATATATATATATATATATATATATATATATATATATTGTTATGAAATTAACCAAAACAATATAGAGATAAAGGAGAGATGAATGAGAGAAAAAGTAATATTGTATTATCATCTTCTTTCAAGTTACCTTAACATTGCAACATGATCCATATTTATAGTACATGACCAATAAAAACCATTAACTCAAGGAATACACAAAAGTTAGGAACTTAATTTATAGGAGTTAAGGAATATAGAAAGATTGGGGAAAATGAACATCCACATCTATTTACTATTATTCATAACATTCCCCCTTGGATGTTCATTGAGGATATGCCTCGTTAAAACCTTACTAGAGAAAACCCGGTGGGAAAAATTCTAGTGAAGGAAAAACTCAGTGGGACAAAACCATGGCGAAGGGAAAAAGAGGGCAAAACATATGTATTTCTCCCCCTCATGCAAACATTTATATGTGCGACGATATCCTTTGTAGTCGTTGCTTAAAATGTCTTCTTCGAAGTGACTTCATGTAGTGCTAATAGTTATGCAGGATTTGATGAAGTTGTTGCCATGAGTTGTTTCATAGATCTCCATGAAATGGTTGTACCATCACATGTAAACAAATAACCTATTTCTGATATACTACTGTGAGAATCTGACAAGTAACCAACATCTCTAAGATAACGAAGTATATGTTTGACTTCTTTCTAATATCTTCGTGTAGGTGAATAATTCTATCTTACTTATAGATTGACCGCAAATGATATATCATGATGTGTATAATTAGCAAGGTGCATTAGTACTCCAATTGCACTGAGATATGGTACTTCAGGACCAAGCAATTTTCATCCTTTTCTCGAGGCCTAAAAAGATCTTTCTCCACATCTAATGATCTAACAACCATATTGGAGTAGGCAACATGTGTCATTTGTCCATATAGAATCATTTCAACACTTTTCTATATAGCCTTCTTGACGTACAAATATTCTTTTGTCCAAATGCTCAATTTGCAAACCTAGACTTATTTTGTCTTTTCTAGATCCTTCATCTCAAACTCTTTATTTAAGCAATTTATAGCTTTTGGAAGATCTTTAGGAGTTCCAATAATATTTATGTCATCCACATAGATAACTATTATTGCAAATTCTTTTCCACATCATTTTATGAAAATACAAGTACAAATTGAGTTATTTGTATATTCATTATTTAGTAAATATTCACTTAGGTGATAATACCACATGCATCCAGATTCTTTCAGCCCATAGAGAGACTTGTTCAATTTGATGTAGTAGTTTTCTCGAAATCCACAATTACATGCCTCAAGTATATTGAACCCTTCAGGGAGTTTCATGTAAAATGTCACTATTAAGTGAACCATATAAATAAGATGTCATTACATCCATCATGTTCAAATTAAGCCCTTCATGTGTTACAAGACTAGTTAATCATCAAAAATCGATTAAATCCACTAAAGGTGAATATGTTTTATCAAAATCAATCTTAGGTCTTTGTGAAAATCATTGAGCAATAAATCAAACTTTATATCATTCTTATTTTTCTTTTTCACAAAAACTCATTTATATCCAATTAGTTTCACACCTTGAGGTGTTCGGACTACATGTCCCAAAGTGAGTCACTTGTAAAGTGAGTTTAATTCTTCTTCAATTGAATAGATTTATTTTGGCCAATTCTCACTTAGTCTAAAATCTTTAATAGACTTTTACTCATGATCCTCATTATCATTCATCACTTTTAGCGCTATATTGTATACAAAGACATTGTCAATATTGACTTTATTTGGTTATCTCAATTTCGGTTCCATTCCATTTCATTCATGACATGATTTATCGAGATCTCTTTATTTCATAATTCAAGTACTTGATTTGTTCTTATGGAACTGAAAATTAAATTAGGTCAAAGTGCTCTTAGCATTTTCATATCCTCACTTGGGTCATCTTTAGTTTCTTTTCTTAGTAAAAGACTTTTAACATTAGAACCGACTTTCATACCACGCTTCAGGCGCAACAACAACTCATTTGCAATATTATATTATCCAATAGGAGAATCCACTTTGAGTGGAGTATTATCAGCTGATAATTTATTTCATAAACCTTGCAAATGAATAATATTTTGAACTTTTGGTTCATATTGATTTGTACGAGGATCAAGATAACAATTTATTTTAAATTGTTCATTTGAACTTCTTGTTCATGATTTCAGCTGTTTATTCTCTCCCCCTAATATTGGGAAAATTAATTTATCAAGTGATAATCAACCTACTGGGCTGCAATCAAGTATTTGATTATTTTCTCAAATTATATCCTCAAAATTGAGAGTCATTATATTTTTCCAATATTCTTTCACGACTCATCTTAATGTATTATATTGGAGCAATTGGAATATACACAACACATCCAAATGTTCACAAATATGAGAAGTATTAGAATAAATTAGGGAGGACTAAGATATAGTATCTTGTTGGCTTAATGCGAATAAATATCTTAATATCATACTTTGAGTGTTTCAAATATATAATTTAGAATTGATGATCTCATAAGTATCAACCATATAATTAACTTTAGACGTCTAAAGAATGGATCTTCGGGTCCATTTTCTTTTTATGAACATATATTATATGATATTCAATATCAATTTTAATAATGTATGTGATACTTATACACAATTTTTTTTTAAAAAAATCCAGAAAACAAGATCTTAGTCTAATTAGTTGAGAAAAATTTCACAAACTTCTGGTTGTGAGTAGAGACATATGTATGATATTTTAGTCCATGCAACAATTAATGTCATAAAATCGCAATTTCTCAAATTTTTATTTTCCTTTAGAAACACACAAAAATTGTCTGGATTGAAGAAACTTCTGGTTCTTCAATATAAATTATTCGCCTCATATTAAATCCGAGATGACCCAACCGGTTTTACAAACGACACATTTAAGTGTAATTTGTAAACTACTGGTTTACAATGACATTTGCTTAAATTGTACTAATATAAGTGTAGTACAAGCCCGAGGGAAAAGTCGATAGCTTTTCTATTATACATCTTATGTCCAAATTTATATGTGTAATACAAAGATATTCAATACCTCCAATATAATTCATGTGAATTATCTATGACGAAAAAATATTTGGCAAGATATAAAGAGAACACACAAATAGAAAATATAAAGGATTAAAGTTCATTCGAATCTCGACTCTATCAAAATATGAGATTACTTTCATGTGCCTTAAAGATGGACTAACAAATGTCATCCATACAATATACTTGAAAAAAGAAAGGAATAGTATAATTAAGATTTATATGAGAAATTTAAGCACTATTATAACAACTTTAAAATATGTAGCAACTTTAGACTATTGATATATTCTTTAATAGATTGCAATGTTTTAATTCTCTTGTTAAAATATCAATATTTAGAAATAATATGAATAAAGAAATTGTATCAGCAAGACTTTATTTAATACGAGGTATTACAATTGAGTACATAAATTAAACACTGATCATCCTAATTTTGGAGCATCAAGAACTATATCTAATTTGTGTAATGATTGACAATATATTCAAAACCAATATAATAGTATCTCATGATTAATAATTTTAATCATACACACGCATATGCACATATTAACATATAATTATCAAAATTATACAAAATCATATCATCATATAATTATGTTGTTTTACTATCCTTCAGGGGTGTTTGATAAGATCTTCAGTAACTATATAAATAATTTGTTATAATTAATGATCGAAGACATATAACCATCCTGCTCGGATGCGTTAAAATTATTTGTGTTATTCTTCTGGAATAACAATCTTTTTATGAGCATATTACAAATTATAAATTTTTAGATCGAAACAACAACAAAAATTTATGAAATCCTTCAGGGATATTTTAATATTACTCTTGAAATATTTTTGGGATGCATGAAGATCACAATTGATATTATCGTGAGAGCTTCGTTTTACTTAGAAAATTACATTATTTGCAATCCTTCATAGATGTATACCATTAAATTATGAAAGAAAATTGGATCATTTTTATGAAATTTTATTTCTCAAAAATGTAGGTTACAAATCTTTACATCATCAATAAAAGAAAAATAAAATTTCTTTGTGAAATCCTTCTAGGATACTTCACTATTATTGATTCAATCATCTAGAATTCGATAATATAGGTGATGCAATTATTTTTCAAATTTTTAACATAACAGATGCAATCCTTCTGAGATTCATTAATATCATGATGAAATCAGATTTTTTTTTATAGTTCTTCAGGAACTCAATCACATTTTGTAGTTCTTTAGGAACTCAATCACAAATCTCTTACTAATAAAAATAATAATATTTATAATCCTTCTAGGATTCAATAATATTATAGATGCGGCTTTTTAAAGGTGACTGAACGTTG
This sequence comes from Vicia villosa, assembly GCF_029867415.1. Lineage (NCBI taxonomy): Eukaryota > Viridiplantae > Streptophyta > Magnoliopsida > Fabales > Fabaceae > Vicia > Vicia villosa. The sequence continues at coordinate 215,373,403 of NC_081181.1, forward strand.
AATTCTTCTGGAATTCATCAATTATTGATAAACACAACTCAATCTTTGAACAATAATTTGGAGATAGTTTAATATTAATATTTAGTTCTACAAATATCACATCACAAACTATTTCCATAAACAAAGGCCGAGAAAAATTATTCTTTGTGCAATCCTTCATGGATGCTTGAATATTAAATTAACACTTTTATGTGTTAAAATTCAATTCTGGGCAAACATATAGAAATGCCTTAATGTTAAATTCTTCCGGAATTTAACAAGAATGATCAAAGAAATCTAATATTATTGTACAAGCTAAATCAATTTCTCTACAAAATATATTAAAAAAATAAATAAACATATTTATATGAAGGAAAAAAATAGTAACAAAAACATGAATTGTATTATATTGGTTCAAATATATTAAGATTAGAAAAATAACATAGAACCTGGCTATATCATCACTCGCGTTGTAGAGTATCGTGCTGATAACGTGTTATAAAATTAACCAAAACAATATAGAGATGAATGAGAGAAAAAGTAATATTGTATTATCATCTTCTTTCAAGTTACCTTAACATTGCAACATGATTCATATTTATAGTACATGATCAATAAAAACCATTAACTCAAGGAATACACAAAGGTTATGAACTTAATTTATAGGAGTTAAGAAATATAGAAAGATTGGGGAAAATGAACACCCACATCTATTTACTATTATTCATAATATATATATATATATATATATATATATATATATATATATATATATATATATATATATATATATATATATATATATATATATATATATATATATATATATATATATATATATATATATATATATATATATCGGTCTCGTAGACCTGTGTTGATTGACGTAACTCTTTTCCATCTACTTATAATATATACCAATCATCAATTAAATACAAAATTAAATAATTTCTGAAGTTGAAACAAAAGTTCTAAGTGAATCTCTTACGATTTTATAAGTGCCAATCATTCTAAATTATTATATTGTATGTCACACGTTCAAAATACGTCATATTGGCATTTTTTTCAACCAAGAAAGACCATAACTGTTGAATTTTAAAGTAGAAGACTAAATTTATATAGTGTTGAAATATAAGGACCAAAACTAAGAAATTAATTATTTATTCACTAATAATTTTAAAATAAAACTAAAAATTAAAAATTATTAATAAAAATGAATTTTTTTTTAAAAAAATATATGTAATTATTTAACGACTTTCTTATTTTTTTATAAATATTTTGTTAATACATAAAGTTTAAAAAAGATTAAATTAATTTTAAATGATACACAATTATTTTATAATGATAATCTCCCACGCACGAGACACACACTTGATATAATAGACCCACTTAATTTTATGAAGGTCTATTTTAGTAACATGTATGTTAGAATTTTTTTAATAACCAATTTTTTTTAAAAAAAATCTAAAATAACCAACTTTTTAAATATTTACGCAAATGTCCACTTTTTGCTATTTTAAGACGTTGTCGTCAGGGGGTGGCGACAACACTATCTTCTTAATGAAGTCGCCATTGGGCCTGGCGAACATGTACAGAAAATGGGTGTTGTCGCCACCCCCTACCGACAACACCTCCTTGCTTTTTTTTTTCAAATTTTTTATTCAATTTTTTTTAACTTCCTGCGTGGGCCCAAGTCGCCTCCTTGGGTGGCGACAACACTAAATTGAGAATTTTTTGGCCTATAAATAGCAGCCCATTCCTCCATTAAAATTCATTAATTTCTCCACAAATTTTCTCATTTTCTCTGTACATTATTATTCATGTCTCGCATAAGGCCGTACTCATGACACCGAACATCATCCAGCCGTCTCATGCCGGCACTAGAATACAAAAGATGTTATGGGCATGTTATGTTCTCTCCGGTCAAACCCCCTATGTCGGTTACGTTTTGGAACATCCGTACCTTTAACAACCTGAAGAGGACTCTGATGTCATAGTTAGAAGGGTGTCGCTTATGACCGGAGAGACGATACGTTGGTGGGTTGATGTGAAAACCGACCTTGATACTGAACAAATAACGGATGAAACAAATGACATTGTTTTAACCGTTGTAATTTCTTAGATTTTAATTGTTTGTTGTGTTGTTGTTTTAGTCATTGTGTTGTTTTCTCAATTGTTGCATTTGATAATAAAATTTTATTTCTAGTTATTGTTTATGTTGTATGTCATGTCTGTTATAACTCATCTGACTAATGAAAAAAAAAGTCCATTTCATTGGTAAAATAAGTTACAAATAGCATTGAACCTAAAAACTATGTTGTGGAACTAGATCCACGATTGGGACACTTGTTCTTATTATGTCCTACCTTACGACATATACTACACTTCCTTTGCATTTTTTGGTGGCGTCCATTTCGGTTCTAATACGCTTGCTGTTTGGTCGACCGCTTTTATTCTGACGCATTAAATCGTTGTGCCAAACTGTTCCCCCCCTCGTACACAGGCCAATATGCCTCCATCGCTACCACCAGAAAGTAATTGTCGTATATGTTGAGCAACGTTGATACCTTGTAAATTTCTGATACCAATGATAATGCATCAAAGTGAGTATGTGAACATGCTGCAATGACATGAGAGCAAGGCATGCGATACGCTTAAAATTTGCCACAGTCGCACCAACGATATGGAATTGAGACCCTATACTATTGTCGTGGCAGCCCCTGGTTGTGGTCAATTGTTTCTTTGACACTGAAGGTGTGGCAATGAAGGTCGAACTCTGTAACTCGATGAGTGTTTCCCTTGGCATATTCTTGTTGCACATATTTCATGCAGACATCGTTGTATACCTGTTGTGTATGTAACACTTAATTCCACCGCTTACCTCTTGTGGCGAACAAAGTTGCCATCCGAAAATATATTGCACTCACCAAAGCCGTTACATGTAGGTTTCGTATGCCCTTGAAAACTCCGTTCATCGATTCCACAAGATTTATAGTCATGTGGCCCCACCTCGTCCAATCGTCGTATGACCTAGTCCATCTCGCTCTGTCAATGCTGTCAATCCACCTCCCCGCATATGGATTTGACAACGCTATTTCACGGCGGTAGTATTGAAATCCAGGTTGGTTTAAGGCATACCCCGCGTTCACCAAATGGTTCTTCAAAAATTTATCTTTGATCTCTCGCATAAAATTTTGTGCGATATGCCTAATGCAATAGACATGCCTAGACGGGGGGTCGTGCCAACCATTTGCCCGAATATTGTATGCGCTGTCAATAGAAGCGTACCTGTCTGAAATCAAACAAAGATCAGGTTGTGGAGCAACTTTAGCTCGGAGATTCTTCAGGAAGAAAATCCAAGTAGCAGTTGTTTCTCCTTCTACCAGAGCAAAGACTATTGGAAAAATATTGTTGTTTCTATCTCGACTGCCATCAGTAATGTTCTTTTGTATTTCCCATACAACTAGGTTCCATCAATATGAATAATCGGCTTGCAAAAACCAAATCCGATGATGCATGGTCGAAACGCCCAGAAAAGTCTATGGAAGAATCCATTACCTTCGAGAGGGGTTCCGTCTTGGGATTGTGTCAGCAGTTTCTCCAATATAGTAATTGTACCAGGTGAATATAATTGAAGTGCAGCCAAGTAGCGAGGAAGTTGTTGGTAGGATTCCTCCCAGTTGCCGTAGACTATTTCAATTGCCTTCTGCTTTGCTAACCAAGCCTTTCTATATGACGGTCTATATTTGAACACAAAATGCAATGGGAGATAATCGTCTTCACCTTCAGTGACGGGTCAACATCGACGAGAGGTATTATGGTATGACATATCATGTCATGACTTAGCTTCCGATGATCTTGCGCCATATTTGTGTTAACGCAAGTGTGGGCTTGAGAAATGGAACCTATCACCCAAGCATTAACTTTCTTCTTAAATGATGCCTTAAGCCTGTATCCACAATCCGGGTTTCTGCACAAAATAGTGCATCTTTCTGGATTTGAGCGATCAACATTGAAATCAACACAGTTTGCTAAGTGCCAGTTCTTATTGCTAGCATACAATCGTCCTTTGAACGGAATGTGTCACCCTTTTTTAACTCATCGTCTGACCTCATATATGGGTTGTAGAACATATCAGACGATGGCTCATCCTCCCCCAAAATAAGTGTTGTGAAGTGCGTAAGAGGTGAATATGCATGCGCATCGGGTACTGGAACTTGTTCTTCATCTTCAAAATCACGGTTCACCAACTCATCTACCACATCTTCTACTTCAGTTTCTTCTTCGATGACATCTTCAGCATGTTGTTCGTCATCAACAACGGGATCAATAACCTGTGACTGCAAATTTTGCGACGGAACAATTTGCTCCAACACTATGTACAACTCTAGATAATCATAACCATAATACTCGTGGTTAAGGAACATGTTTTGAACCTCTATGTCAGACTGTATCTGTGATTGATAAAACCTGACCGAGTTGTTAGGTTGAATATATGATTGTTGGTAAAAAAATTAGACTGGTTCTCTAATTTTAGACTCGATTTTCTTTTTTAGATACGAGAAATTCGCTTTTCTATTTAGAGAAAAACGTGTGGAATTAGTGTTTCTAAATAGAAAACCGTTTGTGTCGCAGTGGTAGGTTTCGATCGAAGAAGAAAAAATAATTAAAGCTAGAATGTATATTATGTTATTAGTTGATAAGTTTCTATTTCCCGAAGGCACGAGGAATAGTGTAAATTTTATGTACTTGTCTTTGCTTGAGGACATTGATGAAATCAAGACGTATAGTTGGGGTTCTGTAGTGTTGGCTTACCTCTACAGCTCCTTGTGCAAAAATGCAAAAAATGATAGTTGTACATTTTATGGATGTGCATTCTTGCTACAAGCATGAGGATGGTGGAAAATTCCAGTATTAGCCACTGAAAACCCGCACATATACATATTCCCTTACGCGTCACGGTAATTTAATGATCTTATTTCATTTTGTATATTTATTCTATTATTAATTGTAACTATATTGATTTCTATTTTTGGATGTGTTTAGATTTAATGCAACTGGGTTGGATTATACCAAAACGCTTGTAAACAAAATAATTTTTTACCGCCAACTCTTGGATTGACTTCGAACCCAAGATGTAATACCACTAAAACTTTTCATTATCTAACTATATTTGTAAAATAAACCATCTTCCTAATTTGTAATTAATTTTTTTTATACGTTGCAGTTTATTTGGAGACCATACTTGGAATTGGGCCATGAACCCGAGTTAGCAGAGGTGGCTGTTTGGACGACAAAATCACCTATCATACGGTTCACCACTGTGGAGATGCACCAAAGTGACTGTGTCAAGCTCCAATTCGACATGCATCAAAATATCCCCGACCCCCCTGAGTGTTTGGAACCTTGACATCTGCAATAGGTCAGCCAACAGTGGTACATAAAAAATTGGAAGACATTCGCTAAGGAGTTCCGTAAAATATGGGCCCGTTGTTCCACCACTGTCCTATATTTTCCTGTGGCGCCGACCGAAATGAAACCAACAGCTGAATATGTCAACTGGTACATAACAGTCACAAATCCTGAAATGTTTGTGTCTGACCCTTTCTATTTGGCAGATCCGCAAGCACAACAACCGTATTTCCAACAACAACAACCACCACAAAATTTCCAACAACAACCACCACCAAATTTCCAACAACAACAACAACCAATTTACCAACAACAACAACAATTCCAACAATACCACCACCAACAATTTCAAACTCAACCACAAACTCAACCTCACCACCTACGCTTCCAAGATCTCAACGTGGCGGGCTCTTCCAGATCACCACCACTTACCCCCGACATAGGCATACATGAAGAATACCCGCCATACAACTCATTCGACCAACAAACATCACAGTACCCTAACCAACCATTGAACTTCAACACACCACCACGACCATTGTATTTTAACCAACCCGATTCCACCACCAACTACCAAAGACCAAACTTCGAGGCCGCACCCACTAGGAGAAATTTCGTCCCACCAAGACAAAGCTTTGAAGGCGTCGCAGGCACTCGCCTTTCCTATAGCGGGAATTCTAGAGGTCAAGTTCGGTTGACAGATTTTGTAGACCCGGAGTGCATTGAAGGGCCATCGACCCAAACACAAGAGGAACCAAATAGAGGGGGGCGTCGTAGGAATAGGAGAGCACTACCAATTCGTGAACCGTCTACACGAGTTATTAGACCTCCTGCGTGCGGATCGTACCAGGGTCACCCGCACTAGGTCATTCAAAATTTTTGTAATTGTACTTTTTTTTTATTTTAATGTAAATTACTTGTTTTTTATTTTAATATAAATTACTTATTTTTTTATTTATATTATTTTTCTAACTAACAAATTAAAGTCAATAAATATAATGCACAAAATAGTAAAAAATTGAATAAAAAAATTGGAAAAAAAAAAGAAAGAAAGGAGGTGTTGTCGCCAGGGGGTGGCGACAACACCCATTTTTTGAACATGCTCGCCAGACCCAATGGCGACATCATTAAGGAGATAGTGTTGTCGGCACCCCCTGGCGACAACGTGTAAAAATAGAAAAAAGTGGACATTTACGTAAATATTTAGAAAAGTTGGTTATTTTTGAATTTTTTTTAAAAGAATTGGTTATTAAAAAAAAATTGTATGTTAAAGTACATTTAACTATTTTTTAGTTGAAACTTGCTAAAAGACACCTTCATAAAAATAAGTGTGTCCATTGTAGCAAACTCCATGGAGATTTGCTATAACACAAATGACACCAAAATATCAAAGTTTAATTTGACACCAAATCTCAACCTTAATAGTACTCGATGAAACAGTCATCTAAATAGTCTATTTTTTAGAAATAAAAATAGGCTATATATATTTTTTATTATTTTATTTTATATAACTATTGGATCAATTCTTTTATCAGTTGAGATTTGATGTCAAATTAAACTTTGAAACGTTTGTGTTATTTAATCTTATATATATATATATATATATATATATATATATATATATATATATATATATATATATATATATATATATATAAAATTAATTGACACGAGAGTGTCATGACACTAAATCTTATTCCTTTATTATTATTAATTTAAAGGTAGAGATAAAATTCTTTAAAAAATTTGTGTTTGTTTATAAGTGAATATATCTTAATTTTTAGATTAATAACAATACATAGGCAGGATTTAATGTCATGACCCCTTGTAATATTATCTATTTTACTCTCATTATGGATCATCTAATACATTATATATTAAGTGTGTATCATGTGTATATAATTCGTGTGTTTATTTAACTCTATATCTCATTTAATCTCAAATAAAAAAAGTGACAAAATTTGAAATATAGTTTTAAACATAAGTTTCCATTCTTAGAGTTATGGTAGATATTGATCGAAGGTACATCTTTAACAGTTTTTTTAATCAGTCCAGACCTTTACAACTCATCAGGAAAATCAATGGGCACCTCATGATTTCTACATGTAACGAATCTTGATGATGAGTAACACTATGTACGGAAGTATAGAACATATTCAGACACAACAGTATTAAGTACTTCAAATATGGATCCTTGATAATGGTTTAGATTCTAGACAGACTGAGTGAATCCCATTTGCTAAAGGAATAGTATATATTTAGACATTGGATGATGGAAGCGTTGGTACATGGTGGTCGAGCATGTGATTATGTTCATTGTGACGCTAAAAGTTTAGCTCAACTTGTGTTACAAATATTGGAAAACTCACTTTTTGCATCTAGGTAAAGATAGGTTTGGTATATAAATGGAAATGAAAAACATGTAACATGTCTAGTGGTGATTGACCCTATATTTGGTAGGAAGAACCACGGTTCGATTTCTTACAACTGTGATTGGGAGGAGGTTGAAACCACTTGATGTCAGAACTGACCTCCGAGCCGGATTAAACCGGTGGTGATAAAAAAAATGAAAAACATGTATAGTTTATCTCACTTGAGGATAAATATATTTTCCCAACATCTTTTCATATTCACACCTTACTTTTGAATATGACTCCATTTCCTATGTGTATTGAACGAGGCCTAACTCCATTAACAAGCGGTTCAGATCATCCTCAAGTCACTAATTATGGGCATGTCATAGAAGCACACTTAAATAAGGTCAAACATGAAATCAAGATTTTATGATCAAAATCATATTGGGATATGTTTACAATTGTCCTTTAATGGCACCTGTCTAACTAGAAGTCGGGGTCCTAAAATTGCAATTATCTTGGTATAAAGTCAAACTAATTAATTACTCAAATTCATTACATGACTTGAGTATGGTTAAACTCATAGACAATGCTGGCCAATAATTTTAGTCAAATAATCACCGACTTATATTCAACTTGATTATTGGACAATCTAAAGTCTAGCTTAACTTAAATTTTCAAATCCTCCCTTACAGACTAACGATAATTATGGTGAATTAAAATTGGTTTGAATGAGTGTTTTAAAAATTGGACCGGACATTAAATCGGTGAGAATATTGGATCAATGATTTATTGGTCGTACCACTGTGTCATTGGTCGAACCGCATAACTAAACTGGATTAAATAGGATGATTCGGTTGAATAGACCTATCGTTAGAACAAAACTATATATGTATAAAACCTGTTAAACCGGATGATTCAGTCTCTATAAAATATAACTAGCACTTAAATTTTTAAAAAATATCATTTCATAAATAAATTCACAAATTCATAAGTTGAATTCAAATTTTAAACATAGGTATCACACATAATAAAATAGTACAAAATTACAAAGTATAATTGCTACATAATCGAATTGACTAATTTATAACAAAGTAACTCCATTGTCTACTAAATTTAATTTCAAGAAAGAAAAAAATGTTTCAATGTTGGGATCTCCTTCAATATCAAAATCATCTGCAACAAAATCAATCGCATTCACAATATCTTTATTTTTATTTTATTTCTTTAATTTTATATTTTAATTTTTCATTAAAATGATCAAAACGATGTCGTTTTAATTTTTTTAAAATAAAAAAGCACTTAAATTGTCGGTTTAGGAAAATCGCCGATTTTACTGGTTTTAACGGTTTATATCAGTTTTGACCAGTTCACACCGGTTCAATGACATATCTGATCCAACAAGTGAATTAGGTCAGTTACCTGGTCGGTTTCCGGTTCAACCGGTCCGACCGACCGATCCAAAAACACTGGTTTGAACTAATTTTAATGATATGTGTGTTACATGTCTAGAAACTTATTAAAAAGATTATAAGTAACCTATACTCTAAAATAGCATAAAAATAGACTTATGGCAAATTTTTCGATGGACTCAAGATGAATTTATATCATCTGACATCTTAAATTTTAAAAGCACATACGAGAACACATTTGTTAAAGAATCATTTGTGTGCATGCCTAAAGACACCAGTCTATTATCCTCTTGGTAATGCTTCCATTGTTACTCTTTGTTCAAGAGATGCTCAAGCAAGTCATGACATTTTTACGATCAGTCCAACGCTACAAAGTCACCACTTTGATCATACAAATAGAAGACCAAATTATCATTTTATAAAGGGTTTTATCATCTGATTATCAATCATTGAATGTTTAGAAGATTATTCCCTGAAGAATAACATTGATGATTTCCATCTTAACATAAAAAATTCAAAAATGAAATACTAGTAATAATACTCAAGGTACAATAATACAAGTTGTGTGTGACAAAGTAGTACAAGTATTCTGCAGCAAATCATGTTGTGAATTTAAGGTTACATTGGTAGAAACTTTGTTTGGGATATGCGAAGCTAAATTCCTTTTAGGGTTAGTGATCTTTTAATAAGTTCTCCTTAACCTAACTCTTAGGAGACATATGTATAGCCTCATTCCACCCTTGGGGTATGTCGGTCTTTTTGCTTTTCAATCCAGCCATATAGCTCTTGAATTGTGCTTTAGATTAGCGGGAAAGATGACTCACTCCTTCAATATAAATGACGTGGTCTTGCCAATTAGAGAATTGAGAATGTTGGTGATTCATCTCGATCATGTTGGACGACATGGTAGGCTTGACCGCCCTTTTTATGATATGGGTTATTTATTGGTTGCAACAAAGGATGTTAAAATGAACTTGGATTATAATATGATGGTTCATAGTCCCCGAGTTTGAGGCCTATAATGGCGAAGTGGTAAAGTGAGAAGACATGACCATCCAATAGTATTAGTCCCTCCTTAAGAGAGACTAATTCCTTTGGCTATTATTTCAAACATATACCGTTAATCCTTAACTAAGTAATGAGAGGGATGTAGATGAATCATACCAAGTATGACATTCTTGGTAAGTTACCCCTAATAAAGCAGATGGATATAAATGCCTCTCCAACGTCTAACATGTCATCAACGTCACCCCATCTTTCTTTAGTACTCTCCATCCCACATATGAGATATTGGACTAATGGACCAAAATCATTGACACTTGTTGGGATTGGGTTATAACATAAAGATCCATAATCCCTCAAGCATGATGCTAGTAAGTGTGGGGTGGTTTAAGAAAAGATATAACAGTCCACAATCCCTCAAGTATGAAGCATGTAAGAGTGAAGTGGTTTAAGAAAAGACATAACAATCAATTTATTATTGCAGATGCTGAGTGAGAAGTATTTCATAACCTAAGATTAGTGTAATAATTTCAATATGAGAGATTACTCTAATTAAATCCTATAATTTTGCCTTTCTTGGGATTTTTTCGAGTACATCAAAACTCGGTGAGTTCATTCAACATGTTTTAAGCGAGAAAACATATTTATTCAATGGATAAATTTCAATCTCAATGAGTTTATTTAGATGATACCATATATAAAGAGAAATGATTAAATATCTAAATGGATAAGAATATACCAAGCCAGCCTACAACAGCCTAGCCTATTTAGACCTGACCTGACCTATTTAAGAAAAAGGTTAAACTTAAGCTTTTTTGAAAGTCTATTTAGTTAAATAGATAAGGCTTAGGCTATTTAAAAAGTTCGTGAAGCCTTGTGTGTGTGTGTGTGTGTGTGTGTGTGTGTGTGTGTGTGTTTGTTTTGTTGGATTGTGTTGTCTATCTAAAGAAATAGGTAAAATGAACAATTTGAAAGTCTCAATATGAAATAGGCTTTAAGGGCAGACCAATCTTTTAAAAAAGCAATTTCATGCAAAATAAAATGGCCTATAATAGGTCTGGTCTGACATAACCTATTTCAACCCCTAAATATGTGTGTATTTTCACAACTATGTTTTCATTCTTAACCATTTAACTGAGTGTATCTTTCTCTCATTCACTACTACAAAAAGTATCTTTCGTAACACCATTTCACATCGATCAAAGTATTTGTCATGGTAGAATCTATTCAATTATGCATTTTCCTTTTATTTTCATTTTAAGCCATTTTCACCAAGGTTGGAACTTTTGTGGTGAAAAGTGGCGTCTGGTCATGAGTTCGAATCCTAGCACATACAATTTTGTTTTTACTTATTTTGAAGCAACTTTTTATCATTGTTGGAACTTCTAACCGTGGTGAAAAATGGCGAATGGTCATGAGTTCGAATTGCAGCACATACAATTTTGTTTTTTATTTATTTTTAAGCCATTTTTTTTATCACAGTTGGAACTTCAACTGTGGTGAAAAGTCACCCATTTTTTCCCAATATATATAACACTCTTTGTTCATTCTTTTAGCCCTAGACAAAGTTAAACGAACTTCATCTTCCACCTCTAAATGTCATCTTCCATTTATGAGATTATGTTTCTCCACTAAACCAAGCTCGAAAACATTATTTCTTCCATAAACTAAACTTAAAAATATCATTTCTTTCATTAACAAATTGCAGAACTCCATCATCTCTTCTCCAACTTAAATGAGACAAGGAAAGCATGGATTCAAGTTAGCAATGTTAGTTGTTGTTGTGTTAGATAAAATGTTTAATGTTGTTGTTGTTGTTAAAATTTAATGTTTAACGATTTTATTGTTTTTGTTGTTGTTGTTATTGTTGTTGTTGAGATTTAATGTTTAACAATTTTATTTATTTATTTTGTTGTTGTTGATGTTGTTGTTGTTTTTTGTTCTTCTTTTTGTTGTTGTTGATGTTGTTATTGTTGTTGTTGTTTTTACTCTTGTTGTTGTTGTTGTTGTTGTTGTTGTTATTGTTATTTTTTTCTTGTTGTTGTTCTTGTTTGTCTTGTTATTGTTGTTGTTGTTCTTATTCTTGTTGTTATTCTACTGCTGCATTTTTTTATTAAGAGACATACAACAATTGTTGTTTAATAAAATTGTGGTTGTATGTAGCGTGTTATCCAGTTTACTACCACATGCAATAGATCATGATTGAAAATAACCCACTTACAACCAAACGCTAAGTAACAACAGACCATCAACCATTATTATAAGTCTTTCACAACCATTGTTATACGTGTTTTTCGTAGTAGTGTTGAAAAATTAACGAGTTTTATATTGTTTCTCTAATTGAAGGTTGAGCGACTTTATCACGCCTTTCATATATAAGACTATAAGGTTATTTAAAATTAAGATCGAGATCAAATAGTTTCAAGCATGTAACTGACATAGCATACCCATTAAATTTATCGATAATGACACGCATACGAGAGTTCAGGATATTGAATAATGCCATTTTCTTTTCATTGATTGTCATTAATAAGATAAACACATATGAACATGGTTTCCCGTTTAGGGTTTATTATGAAATATTCCCTTTAGGGAGCAATGATACCATGTAGGCCAAAATGACAGCTCGTATGATACAGTGACACTGATAGCATATAGAGCGCACTGATTTCTCCTACGACACAATAATACTACAAAGTTTTATGCTTGATTTATGATGAGTTTATTTGACATATTACATTCTTTGTTGGTGACTCGTAATTTAAATATATTACGAAAATATGGAAATCTTTGATGATATTGATGAAATATTTTTAGTTCAACATGAGTTCCTAGATCTTTATAGAGACACCTTTGGCCTCCTTCCATATATTAACAAATATTTTAACACCCAACCTCTTACTTCAATGAGAATAACATATAAATCTATAATATAAGAAAACTAATGGTTGTGGAAAAGTCACAAATACCCTTATTTGATTTTTTGCCACCACATTAAAATTGTGGTTATTTGGTCTTTGCACAATAAATTTCTTAATTTTATTATTAAAATAATACAACCCTCATATTTTATCAAACTTATCAAATCTCTATTCTCTATTTTTTTTCTCTTTCATCACTTTTTCACTTCTTTCTTAAAAAAAAAAAGTCTATTAGTGATATATATTTTTTTATACATGAAAAGTGGTATTTATGATTGAAATATTTTTAAATAAAAAATGGTATATGGAAAAATTTTATTCAAAAAATATATTATTGATCTAAATATTTTTATATACAAAAATTTAATATTGATCCAAATATTTTTGTAAATGATATCTAAATAAAAATAATATTTGTATACGGAAAAAGTCTATTATTTACGAAAAATGGTATTTATGATCCAAATATTTTTTATTCAAAAATAGTATACGGGAAAAAATATACTATTGATCTAAATATTTTTATATACGAAATTTACTGTTGATTCAAATATTTTTGTAAATGATACCTAAACAAATGAAGTCTGTATACGGGGAAAAAATCTTTTATTGATCTAAATATTTTTATATACGAAAAATGTTATTTATGATCCAAATACTTTTTATTCAAAAATGGCATAGGCCAAATAATCTACTATTGACCTAAATATTTTTATATACGAAAATTTACTATTGATCCAAATATTTTTGTAAATGATACCTAAACAAAAATGAAGTCTGTATATGGAAAAAAAATCTATTATTGAACTAAATATTTTATATACGAGAAATGATATTTATGATCAAATATTTTTTATCCAAAAATGGCATAGGCGAAAAAATCTATTATCGATCTAAATATTTTATATACTAAAATTTAATATTAATCGAAATATTTTTGTAAATGATACCTAAATAAAAATAATATTTGTATACGGAAAAAATCTATTATTTACGAAAAATAGTATTTATGACCCAAATATTTTTTTATTCAAAAATGGTATACGTGAAAAAAATCTACTTTTGATCTAAATATTTTTATATACGAAATTTACTGTTGATTCAAATATTTTTGTAAATGATACCTAAACCAAAATGAAGTCTGTATACGGGGAAAAAAATCTACTATTGAACTAAATATTTTATATACGAGAAATGATATTTATGATCAAATATTTTTTATCCAAAAATGGCATAGGCGAAAAAATCTATTATTGATCTAAATATTTTATATACTAAAATTTAATTTTAATCCAAATATTTTTGTAAATGATACCTAAATAAAAATAATATTTGTATACGGAAAAAATCTATTATTTACGAAAAAAATAGTATTTATGACCAAAATTTTTTTTTTATTCAAAATTGGTATACGTGAAAAAATCTACTATTGATCTAAATATTTTTATATACGAAATTTACTGTTGATCCAAATATTTTTATTCAGAGAGGAGATTGACCTTTTAGATGAAAAAAGGATGCTAGCCACCTTCACCAGCGTCGTCGTCAAGAAAATTTCCAACTTCAGGTACAATCGGCGTGTCTCACCTAGGGAGTTCCAGATAAGGGACTTGGTGTTTCGGAGAGCCGACATAGGAGGGAAAAGTGCTCAAGATGGTAAGCTATCAGCAAATTGGGAAAGACCCTACCGGGTGCATGCCAACATCAGTAAATGAGTGTATGTCTTGGAGTCTCTAAAAGGGTAACATGTACCAAGGACTTGGAACATCTCCAAACTAAATCGGTATTACAGTTGAAATATTACAGTTAAAAGATTGATTTATCTGCTTGTTCTACTTTTTCAATTTAACATATTGACATAACTATGAATGCAAATACTTTTCTATCATTATTTTTATGTTTCTCGCTTTTCTATCCTTTTCTCCTTAAGGACACCAAAGGCAAAAAAGATAAATATTTCACGTATTTATACGTAGTTGGTGTATCCCTCCCTTCGAAACTAGCCATTCAAAAGATGTTAAATAGTGGAGCCTAGAGTTCTCCACCTCGATCCAAGTCATACCTCAGTGGAAGGGATGCGGATCCTACCATTAGCCAGTGGCAGTACTCTATGATGCGAAGCACAATGCAAAGATATGACTATGTCTCAACGAGCCCAATCCCCACCACGAGAAACATAGACAAACACAAAAATAGTGAATGATAAATAGAACAAACAAGCAAATAGTGAAACATTGAATGCTAAATACAACGAGCAAACCCATCAAATAGATAAATACAACATATAAAAATTGTAGAAAATATCATTTAATGCACAAAGAAACAAATTACAACGAGTCATGATCAACAACAAATTAGAAGGAGCCATGAAAATCCCATAGGTTGGGTACAAGAGACTCTAACTAGCGCATGAGGTTATGGAAGGCAACTTCTTTCAGACTGTCATCAGAGAGATCCAACAACTATTTATTAAATTTTCCCTTTCCTCTCAGAGAGCCTCCGACTTCTTAGATTGGACGACCCTTTTTTCCTCAAGCTCTCATGACTTATTATCACTAGAAGATGAAGCCTCCAACTGGAGTTCTGCTTGATGAGAATCCTGATTCTCCTCTTCGAGCAAGCCTTCAAGTTCTGCTATACGGCTGACCAAATTTGCAAGAGATCTGTGCAGGTTTACTTTCTCCAAGAAAGGAGACACTTGATCTAGATAACTACACAGCCTAGAACAATCCCTTTCGAAGTAGGAAAATGTATCCTCAATAAAAGTATAGAAAGCCTTCAAAGCCTCAACCTCTTGAGAAGAAGTGTCGGGTACCAGAAGATCCTCGTGAACTACCACAAATTGGGTCATAAGCAAAGCCCCTTATAATCAAGAAAGGAATGATCTGCAAAATTATCAAGGTAATTACTATAAGCAGCTCATGAAGGAGCATAAAAATAAAAGTAAAGGCAGGAAAAACAATACATGGGATGAAGTCGTGCATCAAAGCAAGGATAACAACATGAAAGTAAAGAGAAAGACCATAACTAAGGATAAAAAGCATAGCCACAAAAGAGATTTAAAGAGGAATGTCACTCAAAATAAAATGCAAACCCATAAAGAGAAGGAAACCCATACTACCTAAGAAAATGTCAAGATCAACGTGAACATTGATGCAATCATGGCGATTTGAGGTAGTGGAACATAGGGGATTGGGTCATAAATAAGAGCGATGATACTCTTGCGACTACTACTTGGAATCAACAAGGCTACAACATCCTTATAGCTGGGAATGTAAAGCGATCTAGAATGCGATGATTTTGGCTAAGGAGATGAAAGTCAGGGATATGGAGATAAGGACTGATTGCAAAATCGTGGTGGACATGATAGATAGAAATATGAGAAATTAAAAAGGGTTTGGAAGCAAAGATAAAATCAAAGACAAGCTTAATCGCAAGAGGAAACAGAAAGAGACAAAGGCCAGAATGGAAAATAAAACGAGAAGCAAAAAGGAAAAAGATATGAATGATGGGTTCAAGAAAGCTCAAAGGAGACAACATGGGTGGATCGACATAGATGGAGAAGGACAAATCTCATTTAAGATTATTGGTAGACAACATTTACAATACCCTGGTGAGAATTAAGAATTGAACCCTCCATACATTAGTAGATAAATCAATATTATGGCCCATTATTTGGCCAAAAAGGCTATAGAGGACAAAAACATGATTTATATAAAATTTTAACCTATACCTCTACCATTATCCCTTTACCCCAATGTTTATCAAAATATTCTAATTATACCCTTTTTATTTATTATTAAATTTTTTGTACTCATACATTAATTTATCGGAACACTTGATAAAAGAGTTCTAGTAGCCAAATTTTCAATTTTTAATATACCAGAACACTTGGTAAAAGAATTTCGTAATCAAATTTTCAATTTTTAGTGAACTGGAAGACTTGACAAAAGAGTTACGATAAAGAAATTTTTTATTTTTAATGAACTGGAAGACTTGACCATAGAGTTATGGTAAATAAATTGTTAATTTTTAATGAACCGGAAGACTTGACCAAAGAATTCTTGTAAACAAAATTTTTTATTTTTAATGAACCAAAAGACTTATGGTAAACAAATTTTAATTTCTCACCGGACAACTTAGTGGTCCGTTGGTTTAATTTTTTTTTCAAAATTTTATACTATAGGCAATGGTTTTAAACTGTGGTTAAAAGTGGTGTCACTTTAGGCTACGCTTTTCATTGTGTTGCCTTGGTGCTTTGGGCAACGGTTGATCACTTCAGCGTGCAGTTTTCCTGTGTTGTAAAAACTTATTGTTTTAGGAGTTATCCGAAATATTTTAAATTTTCTTTTTTCAAAAACAAATTATTTATTAAAGGATATTTTAGTCAAATTAAATGAATTGTAGAGATAGGAAAATAATTGTTGGGTGTAGAATTTGGGCTTAGAAATCTCATTTAAAATTAGTAACTTAAACCAACTCTTTCAATAATAATACTCCCTTTTCTTTCTTTTTTTTTCCACTTGAATAGGTGTATAGAGTTTTGTGAGAATTGAATTTAAGGGCCATTTGTTTCAACTTTTTAAAAAAATAATTTTGTATTGTTACATCTTTTTGTTTTAAAAAAATTTATACAATAAAAAACTTAAAAATAAAAATTTGGTTTTAATATATTTTATAATTTTTTTTGGATATTTAATCATTTTTATGTGAAATAATATTTTAAAAATTAAATATCAAAAATCTCTACAAATTTATTTTCATAAAAATTATTTTAAAAAATATATTTCAAAAAAATAATATAATTTTAATTTTTAATAACATATACTTATGCTACTGAATTTCATAATTAATGTTTTAATTTATAGAAAAAGAATTTAATAAAAGTTCTAATATTTTTAAAAAATTTATAAATAAATATATTTTAACTATTACAAAAGGGTCCAAGTCTTGTCAAAACTACTTCTGTATTACATGCACTCTAGTTACTTCAGTATTCCTAAGGTTTAAGTAGATTATATTAATGCATTTTCTTATTTTGTTTTATAAAAAATCTAAAATAAGAACTCGATGATCTCATATAGTTTCACTTTTCTGACCTAACTTTGCTAAAACAATAAATTTATTAATGTGATGATTAAGAAATAGCAGTCACCTGAAGCTAATAAAAAGAGACAGATCCAAAATAAAAATATCTAAGTGTCAGTAGAATCCCAAACAAAATAATGAGTCTTGTGAATGATCCCTACAGAGCCAATAAGAGAGAAAGAGAATAAATAGGTAGTACAAAGAAGTAGGGCAAGATGTTGATGATATACAGAAGAGCGTGTGTATGTAGGGGTGGCAAAACGGGCCGCCCGCCCCGCCCGCCGCCCGCCCCGCCTTTTGCCCGCCAAAAAACGAGCGGGGCGGGCATGCCCGCAAAGTAAAATGGGCATCAAAATCATGCCCGCCCCGCCAAGATAGCGGGTTGGCGGGCGGCGGGCTTA
Source organism: Vicia villosa (assembly GCF_029867415.1). Classification (NCBI taxonomy): domain Eukaryota; kingdom Viridiplantae; phylum Streptophyta; class Magnoliopsida; order Fabales; family Fabaceae; genus Vicia; species Vicia villosa. The sequence goes on from NC_081181.1 coordinate 215,391,972, forward strand.
CCCGCCTATTTTTATTTATATTTTTTTAATAGATTAATATGCTTTTTTTACATTTTAATTAAACTTTTCACTTATTTTTTAAAACAATTTTTTACAAAAGTAATTTTTTAACAAATTTACTCTAAAAAATATTACATATATTGATAAATAAATGTATAAAATAAACTATCAATAATTGCAATTACTAGAATTAACTAAAAAATAAGTGAGTTTTGGAGAAGGAGCGGGTTTTGGCGAGCGGCGGGCTTTGGCGGGGCGGGTATGGCGGGCGGCGGGTTTTGGTGGGGCGGGCTTTGGCGAGCGGCGAGCCTAAAATCCCAACCCAACCCGCCAATTTTTGGCGGGTGCGCGGGCGGCCCGGCGGGCCCCGGCCCGTTTTGCCACCCCTATGTGTATGTATGTGTACTGTGTTGCACAGATTTGAGAGAATATGTGAACCAAATTTGTACAGCAATGCCAACGCAACATAAATTTATTCCATCACTTTCATCAATCATGAATATTCATGAACAAAACATTTTAAATTATGTTTTTAAGCAAATGTTAAAAGTTTGTGGATAGCTAGGTTAGTTTTTAATATCAAATTTGGAAGTGTTGTTTAAAAAATATTTCAATGTCCTAATTACCTGCATCTCATACAATTTGGAGACTATTTTAATTTAAAAAACATTTTAGATATTTTTTTTTAATGACAAATAGATATAAATATATCTAATAATGAAAAAGAGAGAAGTGCATAAACTCAATCCAAGGATACAATACAAAACGAACGGTCGGAACGAGATCTAAGAGACCTCTTATATGTGATAGAAGGATTAGCTTTTAAGTCCGTCAATTGCATTTGTTAGTCTAGTTGATTTTCTCCTTATTTCTACTTTTTCTTTTGTATTAGGGTTGAGTATCTCTTGTGCTCGGGTTAATACAATTTCTCTCGTCTATAAAAAACACACACACATGAAAAACAACCGAAAAACAAATAGCGCCAGAAATATTCTAAAGCAAAAGGAAATAACAAAAACACCGTCAAACACAACTAAAAAGATGAAAGAAAACAATGGAACCATACAAAGACCAATAACACCAAGAACCGAGCAAAAAAACCTTCCGATACAACCGATGGAAGGAAATCAAGCAAGGCTACCGACAATGAAAGAAAGACAATTGACCATCCAGCCCACCCCTATTTACCTAAACACTTGAACGGATCCTGCTTCAAGTCTAGTAGTTAAAAATCAGTGCTCGGTACAAGCGATCAAACCCACTTTTAAGACAATTAATCAAGTTCATCCGACAATTCATCAACAATCTTTTCTAACAAAAGAATTAGCTTATTTTGCATTGTCCAAATAGTCCATAGCATGTCCTGATGTAACATTCAGAATATAACACAATTTTTCCTTTGGTTTGCTCCTTTATTTTGAGTATGAGCTTTTAACCTAAACAATGAAATATTTGCATTTTCACAATCATTTAGACATAGACAACATTATGCAATGTAAGGGTTAGTACTAAGAGATTGGTTGCCCTTAATAGAATTGATTTGGAATAAACATCAATATATTATTTAAATGTTTGAGAAATATATTAAAAGAGTGAATTATTAATGAGTTGTAATATCTCTGCAATTGAGATGACATAGCAATATGATGCAAGTGTACAATTTCACAGCCATGAGTACTATAGTGAGTGATTCAGTGCATGCTATAAAACCAAGCTTTTACAATTATCAAACTGACACAATGTACTCTCTGATTTTCCATATATTCAATTCCCAACTTTCCTTCAATTTTCATTCATCATCATCATCATGTCTAAACCACATGAAACAACAATCTCCATTTTTTAAATTTCTTAACTAATTCCTATATACATATATAATTAATATTAAACTTTAGCTAGTAATCAACAAAGAGTGCTCATGGGAACTCAAATTCTAACCACTTCCCAAAAACAAGTAAAACATTTGGCTTTAAGAATCTGCATCTCAATGAAATTAACAATTCACAAATATATCATCCTACAAAATAACATGCTGAAACAAAATATATGAATGTATAATCAAATAAAATATAAATGTATAAAATATGGTTATATATAAATCCTATAAGTATAAACTTATATCATCTTTCATTAAGTGACCTAAAAATCTCAACATTAATTTTCTCATTCCTGGCTATATATTTCTCTATTTATAGTTTATTCTCTCTAGATTGGATAAGGTTATATTTCCATATAAAAAAAATTTTAAAAAAAATTAAAAAAGACAGCATTATTACTCCAGTTAGTATTTCTGTTGTAAGAGAATATTCATAGATCTGTTTGAAGTAAGCACAAAAAAGAACCTAAAACATTAACAGCCACACTCCACTCATTATTGTCTACAAATCTATAACATCTAATTATGAAAAAATAAATAATATTTTACTAAATAATAATAACATGAAAAAAAAAAAAAACTTAAACAACAAATTATAAAAAATCATTAAAAAAAACCCACCTGAAAGAAATCATAAAGAGTCTTGTGAATATTTTTGGCCCAACCTAGCAGTATCGGTTTCTGCCGGTTGAGTTTGAATTTGCGGATAGGATCTTCCTTTTATCGAACTTTATAAAGTCGTTTATGGCCGATGCAGCATCATCAAGATTCTCATTTCTAAACATCAATGGAGATTGTAGGTTTTCCATCATCATTCACATGTGAATCTTGATGATGCCACATCTGCAAACAACGACTATGATCATCATCAATCAATCTTCAACCTCTTGCTCCACCATATAAATGGCTTAAAAAGTTTCATAGGTTGCTATATAAATAAAGACCAATCTCCAATGATAAAAATGAAGAAAAAGAAAGAATAGAATAGAAAACAAAGAAGGGTTCACATAAAATTGAGATATTTTTTTATATATATGTGGACAAGGCCACGGGGAGAAACTGAGGTGGCATGATATAAGTGGTTAGAATAAGTCTAACACACGAGGACCTTTGAAAGGAATCTATACTCAGTTCATACTTCAATTCAACAACAAAACAAAACAAAAATTCAATTTTTTATGAATAAAGTGAACAAATATAAAATTAATTGGACCAACTTCTTCATAAACAACAACAAAGAAAACTTGCTTTCAATACCTTGATAGATCAAAGATAACCTAAACAAATCTTATTCAAAAGTAGGTTAACCACACTTTCAAAGCCTTTTCCCCTTAATCAAGAGATTATAAAAAGGAGAAAAATTAAAAAAAAAAAAAATCAAAGGTATAATATAAAACCTAGCTTGCTCTAAGAAATTAAGATTTTTTTATATATTAAGGATGTATGGTTGAACTAGAATAAGGATAATAAATATAAAATATATATGTGTTTATGGATAAATAGAAAATCTCCTGAGATCTAACTTTGAGAGGAAACAAAAGGAGAGAAAAAAAAGGTAGCAAAAGAGAGAGAGGAAAGGATGATTTTGAGTGGAAACTGTAGAGGGCACAAATATATAGAGAAATGAATGCTTCTATGTGTTGGTTGAAAAATATATTGGTTATGTAATTTGTTTTCTCTTTATTATTATTGGTTGGACTTAGCTGTATATAATGGTATGTACTAAATGTTATACATGTGGCCAGATGCACATTTTAGTCTTTGCCAAACCCTAGTTTTAATGGCATCATGAGGATCTAGCTCATTTTCCTCATGGTGTGGATCACCATGTGTATCTAATTGATTTGTGGTTAAAACAGGTCAATCATAATTAACGTTAACAATAAACACTTTTAAGTGATTTTTATTTTTTATTTGAGAATTTTAAAAATAAAAAAACAATTTTAATTTTGAGTTATGAATTTTTTAAAAGTTAATATCGGTTTCAAATATAAAAATGAAAATTTATCATAAATATGTCTTAATTTAATTAATTTATATTACTGTTTTGTAAAATGGTTAAAAATATTTAATTAATAATAATTTTAATAATTATGGTTTAAACTAATTGTTGTTGGAAGATGCTTTTCATAGTGGTGTGGTTAGTGATTTTTGTTTGTTAAAGTAGTGATAAGAGTAATGAGGGTCGACTCAAGTTGTATAAAGGACTAAAATAATTTATAAAATTAGATCTTTAATATAAGTATAAAAAATTTATTATTGCTAAGAGTTAAACCCTAACAAAAAATAATATAGAGTTCTCTTATTTTAAGAGTTCAACCAAAAAAATTAATAAAATTATAATATACTATATATTTATAATAAAATTTAGCTTTTTTGAATTTTTAAGTTCAAAATTTCGAAACATAATACCCTAACCTAAGTTATTCCCTTGAGTTTACTGTAGAGTAATTATAACGGAGGGTCAGATTAATGATTTACAATGATCGGAATAGTAGTTAGCATCGTTAAATTAATGATCGAAAGTAGATGAAGTAATAATCAATATAATGGTGATCACAAGGAGAACACAACGCATTCTCGCCTTCTTCTCTCTTTAAGGGAATTGTGAAAAAACCCTAAATAGTCTTAGTGGTGATTAACGGTGAATAAAGTGATAACCAACGGTAGTTTAAAATGATGGATTGTTGGTTAACAGTAGAAAAAGAGGTAGTTGACAGCGGCCGATAATTATAATTATTAGACTGATTATTGAAATCGTGACTGACGATCATTGTTAGTGAATTCTTAGTATGCATTAAAATACAAACATAAATTGATTTTAAATTATTATGAGTTTTAGTTGAAAACAATTTTAAAAATTAATAAAAAATCAACTCAACTTTATTAACGAATATATTTTAGTTTTAAAAACTTTTAAATAAAAACAAAAACTCATAACCAACTTGAACAGATCCAAGTAATAACTCATCAGTTTTACAATAATTCTCACACATACTAATAAAAAATAGAAATGAAATATATAATAGTATTTTAAAATAAACCCCATTACTTGAATTTATCTATCTCATAAACAAACAATAAATGGTATATATAGGGCATGTAAATTAAGAAAATGTTTTCCTCTTTTTGTGTATCATTTTTTTTCTTTGATATCATTTCTCTTTATTCAATAAAAAAGTTAAGCAAATTTGAATTTGTAAATTTCATCTTCAAACAATAGTTCTCCAAATAAAAAATCTGTCAGCAAATTTGATCTTCAATATATTACAGGATATTCATGTAGCATTGTATTGAGGGATTAAAATAAAGTATTTATAAGGATAAAATACTTATATATATTAAAAATTTATTTTTAAATTTTGTTTTTCATTTTTAAGTCTCTCAATTGTTACGCTTAACTTTTTAAAAACCATAATGAAATTTATTAGTAATTTTTTAAAACATTACTATTTAAGAAAATAATTTAGATTGATTAATATATATATATATATATATATATATATATATATATATATATATATATATATATATATATATATATATATATATATATATAATGATCAAATGACTCTAAGGTGTCAAAATTTAATTTGACATCAAATTTTAACCGTTAAAAAAATTGATTGAATAGTTATATTAAATAAAATAAAATGATAAAAAGATATAGATAATCTATTTTTATTTTAAAATAAATTATTTATATGACTGTTTAACTGAGTATTAAACACAATTCCATAAGACATGTAAAGTATACAATAATTATAATTTGGAAATTCAAATAAAAATTTACACAATTAATAATGTGGCCAAAATGTATATATGGCTATGAATCTTTATTTTGATATTTTAAAGTGTCACGAGTAGGGAGGTCCACTAAGGTCCTCAATAGGGAAGATTCCTTATCTCATGTATCTTTCAAATATGCTGTTAACTCAAATCTTTAGCTTTTAAATCATCAACACTTTCAATTCTATTAAGAATTACATCAAATAATATTTAAATTGCAACATGCATGCATTCTCCTATAATTAGTTAAAAAACTGTAAGTGAGTAATGGGCCAAAAAGTGATTTAGTTATATGAGAGTGGTATTTTGGATAAGATTGTTTTTAAACCAATAAATATTATGGATAAGATTGTTTTATAAACAAAATAATAAGAACTAGTAAAGCACTTTCTCACTAATCAACTAGTTGGAAATGATGTCATACAATAAATTATGAATATTTCTTTTAGCATTATATATATATATATATATATATATATATATATATATATATATATATATATATATATATATATATATATATATATATATATATAATATTTTTAATTTAATATTCATATTACAAAATCTTCAGTTAGATTGAATATAACTTTTTTGTAAAATATTGTTTTTATTTTTATTAATATGAGATTTCCGCTGTGTTGTTAAAAAAAATAGTCATATTATAATATCTATAGTTAGATCGGATACTATCGTATTATAGATTATAAATGGTATTTTAACAGGTCTACTGAAGAATTTTATCTTGTGCGTCAGCCATTAGTAGCTTAAAGTTTTATCAAACTGATTAGTTTTGATGTATCTCATGAGTATATTAAATGATTTTTTATTATTTTTAAAGACAGTCTATTATTCTATCCGTCTCACAATAGGTGTCTTTTTTTTTTTTATTTATCTTAAATTATGTCCATTTAGAATACCAATATGATATTTATTATTTCTTTCCACTAACTTATAAATGGTATTTTAATTTATTTAAGTACTCTACTATCTATAATAGAAGTATAATAGTTTTAAATTTAACTATTGATTTTATATTACACATATAATAAAGAATTGTTGTGTTATTTTATTAAATTTAGAATTTAATTGAAATATATTGATAGTAAAAAAAATTATACCATCGATGAATTATAGTATTTAAAATTTTATAAATATTCGACTTTTTCTTTAATCATATGTGAAGTAATATTTTTAAATAGTTGTGATACACTGACCGTATAAAATATTTTACATTAATCATGTATAATAATTAATCTCTTAACTTTAATATTACGCTGTCATATAATTAAATTTGACTCTGATATATTCTATAACCTTAAAAGAGGCAAAGGTTAATATACTTTTAATAAATTTTTAGACTTAAATACATTTTTTTGTCTCTGTAATTTAGTGAGTTTTTTATTTTTGTCCCTGTAAAAAAAATTTTTTGTTTGAGTCTCTATATCTTACTTTTTCCTACGCATTTTGATTTTAGAGACTAAAACGAATGCCAAAGTGAAATATAGAGACTCAGACTAAATAAAAAAACTTACAGGGATAAAAATCAAAAACTCAATAACTTATGAGAACCAAAAGTGCATTTAAGCTAAATTTTTATTATAACAAAGGATGCACTTTTATAAAATTAATTATTTGAATAAAAATTCATATTAGATGCACTCTTATAAAATTAACTATTTTTTAAAAAAATGACAACATTAAATTTTTCAAAAATCTATATTAGACAAATTTGTGATATGTGTACTTTTGTTGAATGTTGTGCCAACCCATCTGTCAAAAGTTAGGATTTCACTGATCAATAATTGGATTTTGATCTTTTGGAAATAGCATGGACCCCCTTTATTAATTTGCATCTACATATCTAGTGTGAGGTTTGTTGTGCCACAAGTAGTAAGCATGTTGAAGAAACTCATGCATACACACCATCCCAAAATAACCAATTAGAGAGATAGGATCTTTCCCAAAAAATTTACGATATGTCACATGTATGTTCAGTTAGGTACATGATTCTCTCAAGGATCATCATTCGCAATAAATTTCTTGTTGGCATGATTGGTTTTCATTCTGGTTTTGTTAAGTTAAGTTGTATAGCAACATATTTTGAAGGTTTGATTATAGATTTTTTTTAAATTGTGTTTGTAAAGATGGAAGGACACTCTGGTTTTAGGGGCCACACATCTAACTCAATGTGTCCAACCTTAAAGACATCAAGCACAGGCTCCAAACTATAGGTTGGGACCTAATAAGCCATCAATCAAACAAGTTTGATTCTCTTGCTTGTTGGTTCTCAATTAAACTTATAAACTATAGGTTGGGACCTAATTGTACATTATTAATTTTTCATAAGTTTTAAATTTTAATTGGTAAGCAAAATAGACTAAATAAAGAGGAGTCAAATAGATTTTAAGGGCTAATAATATGAATGAATCATTATCCTTATGATTTATATCTATATAAAGGCCTCTAACATTGAGAAAAAAGTGATCAAACTATTTTACATATATATTAGTATTCAAAGATTTAGTTTATTTTTCTACATTTTTCTACAATCTTATTGTTCTTGTTGTTACAGTTAAAGTATCTACAGAGCAATCTTATATCGAGTTTTTAAACTGTAATTGCATGTTTCATTTCCTTATCTATATTATCGATATGTTTATTTTCTTGTTTGTTATCTTGTTTAATTTGATTATAAGTGCGTCTGAGTATAACCCTTTAGGATTTGGGACATGAGGACTGATTCTTTGATTATTGTATGAAAAACTAGGCAGTGGTGGGATGAAGTCCTTCGGAACATCTCTGCAGCTGGAAGACATACCAATAAGGACACACTTAAGGATTTTGAGAAAAGTTTAGCTATCATAATGGAAATAGCGATAAGGATATGCAACTTATTATTCCTACGAAATTGTGAAAAATGTACCAATAAGGATAGGCAACTTATTATTCCTACGAAATTTATCATAATGGAAATACAACAAGATTCTGAAATCCTAATCCTATTAAGAAGACCCTTCCTTGCAACAACTAGGGCAGTCATTCGTACTAAGCGTGTGAATATCATATATGAAATAAGGGATGAAAATATTGAGTTTTTATTGACCAAAATTATATAAACTCTACTTTTAAGGACTCTTTTTGCATGTTTAACACAATTGAAAAACATGTTAATGAATCCCCGTCTAAATCGACCCCTCCTGAAAGTGTAGAGGTATACATAGTGAGTGTTATTACCCAATGATGCAAAGATGAAGTAGTTAAGGCTTACAAGAAGGTACTGTATAAAATCCCCATAACTCAAGACCGAAGCTTTAAAATACAAGGCTTGGCACTAGCACACGGGGCCGTCCCAAAAGTGAAAAAGAATCCTTAACCACCAAACCTTAAGCATGAAACCCCCTCACGAAAGCAAGTAAGAAAAGGGTAAAGCATTTGAGAAGTTGTTGGATATGTTCAAATGGAGCCCTACAAATATTGACACAATGTTAAGGATTCAAGTTTGAAGGAAGCATCGTCTTGATTAAGAGGTCCAAATGGTAAAGCTAATGACCTAAAAAAAGTGATGCGTGGAATGAAACTTGCGAAAATTGTGTGATTTATTTTGCTTGTGTGTGTGTTTTTTTTTAGGAAGAAAAATAAAGTTGCACAACAAAGAGCATCTCTATTTTCTACCAAACGATATGTGTTAACAAATGCTGATCACGAGTAGGGTAAAGCATAGAATTAGAGCAACAAATTCAAAGTCGTTTCCCAGTGTCTCCGTCATAAAATATTGTAAATTTTTTTCTCTCAATTCCTTCTATTTTTTACTAAAAAATAGGGGACAATTTTTAGTTTAAATATGGGAAATTTCTGTAGCTTTTTAGTTTTTTTGTTTGTGTTTGTGTGTGATGTCATATATGTTGTTGTGAAAATCTACATGTACTGATGAATCAAGAAAATTAGAAAAATTTTAAATTTTGATCTAATGCACTGTGTGAAAAAGTAGTTAATCCATGAGACCTAAGGCATATGCTAGCTTAAGGATTTTGAGAAAATTTTAGCTATCGTCCTTATCCTAATGCATAGATCTTTCTGATTTGATATTGATTTAGCTTGTTTTGACTTGTAGTCTTAGTTGCTTTACCGCAGTTTTCAAAAATTCTTAATTGATGGTCTGACATAATAGCGTATCTGTATTTCCCGTGTGAATAAAGCTGAATTAGAAACAAAACAAATAAAAGGCAGTAAAAGACAACTACGCTTACTAAGTTGGGTAACCATTTCCCGATTATTCAACCGAAAGGTGGGTTGATCCCCAATGCCTAGAAATTTTTTTGTATGAATAAAAGATCTTTTAATTAGTGTAAGTTAGATATCCCTTAACTGATTATCCTTCCTAAAATTTATATGAATCCAAAGCAAAAATCTTGCCAAGCTTTAAGCATTACAAAATATGAATTATGAATTAACGTAAAAAATGCCTTAAAAATAACCACGACTGTGTGTTGAAGAAAAAATGGTAGGTGTGTAAACTTATAGTCAAAACTAGGCTGAGGCAGAACATGGATTATAAGCTAGTACTCTATATGCATCCCTTCAAAATCTTCTTTCCTATCTTAGTTAAATTTCTTGAGGACAAGCAATGATTCAAGAATGAGGGATTCAATCAATGTCACTTTGACTGTTCTTAAGTAGTTTGATCTATATTTGGTACATTTTACTTATGTATCTTTGTTTTTCTTTGTTTTAGATGAAAGAGAACGAGAAAGGACAAGTTGTAGCTAAACCGAGGAAAAATACTTGAAGATGGAGAAAAACACAAGAAAGGGGGGGATTGAATTGTGTTCTTTATAAATTAAAATTACCTTTCCTTTTCTTTAACGTCTTGTCTTTCACTTTATCATCTATTGGATTATGCTTTAATGTTGCGGAAGCATGAAGAATATATAACCAATAAGATGTTCATTTTAACTTCTAAAGGATATTAGAACTTCTGACTTGTTCAGTACAGTTCTGCGGATTAAGGTTCAGAAGTTCTATGTTAAAATGATACGTGCAGAAAGTAAAAGACACATTCATTTTTATCCTGGTTCACCTTCTAACTAAGGCTACCTCCAGTCCACCTTATTTAGGTGATTTGCCTCTCAACAGAGGTCTTAATCCAATAACCAAATCATGATTACAACTGCACGATCCTCCATCGTGACTAACAACCTGCATAGCCACCTGCTATGACTAACCATCTGGACAATGGCCCGTTCAGTAATCTCCGCGAGATATAACGTCTGTTGACTCAGGAACCCTGCACATCAAACCACTGTGACTAACCCTGCACAGCAAACCACTGTGACTAAACCTGCACAGCAAACCACTGTGACTAACTTCTGATAATGAATCGTTCAAGGATCCTAGCAGGATATAACGTTCATCTATCTTCTGGAGATTACATGTGTGCTTCTTAGTTAAGCAGATTGTCTCCTATTCTAAGTGCATACTTTAAGATATATTACACTACGAGCAACAACTCTATGTGTTTTACATTATGAATATAAGATACATGTGTCTTGCAGTTTTCTAGTCTTCAACTTCTAGATGAGATATTTGCTTTACTGATTGATAAGCAGAATTAGAAGATTTGCTCCTTTTTTATGATTGCTTCTTCAATCTGATCTTCATCTTCGTTCTTCTTTAAGCAGTTTAAGAGCAAAAACTCTTATGTAAATATGCTTCTTTAATTATTTCCTTGAATATGGAGGTTGAAGTTTTGGAGCAATCACTCCTTTTTGTAAGACCTTCTCCTTTAATTCTGATTAAACATATGTTGAACATTTGCACGAGGAATTGATTGCTTCTTCAGAAATATCTTCTTCTTCTTTCTCAGAATCACATAAGGAGCAACAGCTCTTATATCCTTTGATTTTGTCTTCATCATCAACTTTTGATGCATCTTCAGTAAGTGTGCAACTTAGCTTTCTTGGGACGCATACTGCTCATTTAGCAGGAGTTGTCTGTCTTCTCTAGAACTCATCTTCTGGGAGGCAGATGCTAATAACGATTTTGTTCCATCATACACTTTATGTATGTTGCCTTTTGCGTAACTTCTGATACATGTCTTCAGGATTTCTTCTTTCATAGTTTCATGATCAGTTTCTCACTACAGATTTTCTTCTGAATTAATTCTTGATCTTCATTCTGTAGATGTATCCTAGATACATATTTTGATGCTCATTCTAGGTGCATACTCATATACATACTGGAACGCATACCTTCAAGTCTGAAGCTTTGATATATTTATAGAGCTTGATATGTTACTGTTGGAATCTAGCCGTTGAGACTTGTTTGAGTGTTGTCTTGAATGCTTCGTCTGGATTGAGCCTTTTGTGACATGTGTTGTTCTTGGCAGAGCCTTATGATGATTACAGTTGATGGCGTGCTTCTTTGGATAAGCTTATCTTTTCAATGTGCTGCATGTGGGTTGCTTCTACTTTCAGCCTTGGGAGTTGTTCCCTTTTAAATGTTGCACTGTTTTGCATGTGATGATGTTTCTAACGGCTCTCCCCTAGGATTCTAGGCTCTTTGTATTTTACTTAATTTGTATGATGAGTTGTAGATGATCTTCTGATTCTCATGTGACTTCTGTTAATGTTTGTATGTTATATGTCACTATATCGTAGCTTTCAGAACTTGTTACTTCAGAACTCCTGATCTTTATGATTGCTTGATCTTCTGATGTTTGCAAAGCTTCTTGCGGTTGATCTTTCTTGTCTATTTTCTTTCAACTTCTGATGTACTTTCTGATTGAGACTGTTGTTTGTAGACTTTGATATTTCTTATTCTTCTGAGAGTCTTGTCTCTGATTGTTGATTCTGTTGCTTCTGATCTGTGATCCTTTCTTGTTTGACCTGTTCTTAATCAGAACATCCGATAATGATTTTTAGCTTTGTCAATCTTCTGGATGTATTTGTTGTACTCTTTTTCTGATGAATCCTGTATAAGATTTATGACATAACATATGCACACTAAATGAAACCATTAGTAATAAAATTGTTACTTCACAAAATATATGTTCGTTATCATCAAAACCAGATTCTGAATCTTGTTCTAACAACCTCAGCCCTTTCCAATTTTGGCCCCATAGTAAAAACTAGAGGCCATTACTACCCACACGTAGCATGCACTTCAATTTTAGTGAACCAGAAGTCTGCCTCAAATTCTATTTTTCTCAAAGGCCCTTAATGTTTTATTTTTAACTTTAAGGGAAAATAATGTGAATTAATCATCATCTTGATGGATTTAGGCCTATATAAAGACTTGTAATATTGACAAAAAGGAGACCAAGTTGTTTTACATACTAGTACACTTAAGACATGTATCCAAAATAGTCATCAATACATGTATCCAAAATATCATGTCAAATACAATAAAGACAACAATATCCAAACATTAAAAACATGAGTTCAAGACCCCCTAGTGTTACATGATCAGAGCATTGACTCAATACCTAAACTAAAATGAAATAACTGAAAGCTCCTCTGCTAAATCTTCGTGCAAGCACGCTACTCTTCATAACCTGCGCGATGTCGCAATGAACATCATTCAAATATAAGGGTGAGAATTCACATCATAATGAATACATACAATATGTACAATCAATATAGCATACAATAGGATTTTCATTCATCACACTTCATAAATTGAATAAATTCCATATTTAACGCACAAAACACAATTTCCAATTATTACCAAGGAAATTCACATCAATTCAAGCAATCACATAACACCTAATGCGACTCTAATGCAATTAATGTGACTCAATGCATGTGGTACCAGGTGAGTATCAAGCTCACCGCTCTCGATTATAAACCAGAGCCACGCTTCTGATCCGGACAAGATGAAAGCCCTCAAAATATGAACCTTTAGTTCACCACTTCCGACCCACAAAGGAACAAAGCCACGCCTATGTTTACACACAAGGATCAAAGCCACCATGTGAACCCGAAGTTTCACCGCTTATATTTCAAAGCCACCATGTGAACCCAAAGTTTCACCGCTTATGTTTCAAAGCCACCATGTATGCATGTACAATTATCACAAAACATATGCAATTAAGATTATCCAAACAATCTTAACATACCGCATACCTTAATAATTCACACATTGAATTATCCATCAATTGCACAACATACATCCATCATGTAAACAACATCAACAATGCATCCAAGTAGCATTAAGCATTTACCCACATCACAAATAACATATAACATCATAGCTCAACAATATTATTATCACCCAACATCAATTCACATATTACATAAATACAATTCAAGTAACATGTCTTCACTCACATACGCATCATACTCATAGTATTCACCAATTCAACACATCATCTTAACATATACTAAACAATACCAACACATGTTGTTCACATCCAACATCAATTCATTATAGCACATACGTTAAGTCACAACAAAACATAGTTAAATCAATTCACAATGGAAAATCATTAACTATTTCTATATCCCCACATGGCCTCATCATAAGGAAATCACTCATCAAGTATAGCATAACATAGTTACATCAACTCATAACAAAGAACATATTTCCTATGTTATCTCTACATAGTTCATCATTTCATCTTAGTTAAAATCTCTAAAGACTATACCCTATGATTCATTTTATTCTAATAATGTATAGTTCATCTCATTAGCTTTCCAACGCTTCAAACGGCACACAAAACGGACTTACAGTTCAAAAGTTATGGCTTTTACAAAATCTGTCAAAAAATTGAATAACCTGCGGGTCCGATCAGGCCGAACCATGAGTCGACTCATACCCTGCAGCGGTCAACTCATGACCTGCAGCGGTCGACCGCTCGTTGAAAAACCTAGATTTTTGCTGACCCTGACTTCTGTAATGGTCGACTCAGGCTGCGTAAAAACCCAAAAATCACCATTTTCCTTCCCCATTCCCCTCATACAACAACCACTAACCCACATAAAATTTATTCATCAATTGACATCAATTATCTCATCAATTTATCAAACAACACCCATTTACTACCATCTATCATGATTCAAAATAATCATTTCATGGAATCTACACAAACCCTAACATTTTGAAAATTGTGGAAGTAGAGAGATGAAGAACCTAAGCACACCACTACCCATTGCATACATATATACCCATAATAATGAGGATTCTCCCCCTTACCTTAGGTTCAATCTTCCTCTTATGGGTTTTTCCTCTTTCTCCTCTTCTCTTCCTCTCTTCTTCTCTTCCTTTCTTCTTCTCTTCTCTTGTTTTCACAAAATGACACTTCTAACTCTATTCTCATAAAACCCTTACTATCTCTAATTTTCTCATTGGGCTTAACCCACTCATTTTCTTCTATTTTTAATATTTAGGCCCAATTAGTTATATCTCTCTAATAACATAATTAACCCAAATAGCACAAATACACACATAATTAAATAATTTAAATAATTATTATACCACATAATAATTGAATAAATAATTAATAAAACACCAAATAAAATAACTAATAATAATACTAATAAAATCGGGATGTTACACAATCACTCAATTAGCTTTAGGAATGAATTCCCAAACGTTGTTTCTCTCAAATTGGTTTAACCTTTCTTGCATAGAAATAGACTAATGTTCATTGATGATAGTTTCATCAACTTCCTTTGGATGTGAAACAAAAGCCACATAGTTATATAACTTGCTAAGGGAATGTTGAGATGTGATTCCCTTAAAAATACCTCCATTAACATTCTGAATAGGATGGTCTTTAATGGTCCTCCATTCTTAAGTTAGAAATTGATTCTCTTAAGTTTACTTATTTAAATTGAATCTATTTATTTGGTCTTTGGACTTCATCTTGTCTTTGATATTTTTCTTTCCTTTGGTTTTCATCTTCTAAGGATGTTCTTTAAGGGATATTTACAAAATTAACAACCTCTACTTCTATCTAATTGGGATTAGTTCACCCAAGGTAATATGTATGAATTCTTCTATAGTCATGGTCTTTTGAAAAGAATCTTTAAAAGAATTTTATTTAAGTTTTTTATAGACCATGCATATAGAGGAATTAAACATACTCTATTATCTTTGTTACACAACTTACTCAATACTAAGTAACTTGTGCAATAAAGATTTAATTAATTAGAACAACTAAATGGTAGGATTAGGGATCTTACCAAAATTAAAAAATTCAATGATTTTGTCTTGTTGTTAGTTTGAAAAGAGATTTCTTCCCTTGTAGGAGTAGAATAATAAATCATTTGTATTTCTTCAGTTGTGTCACTTGAAGAGAAACTATCGGTATCATCATCCGCATCACAATTTGACATTTTTATCTTTGGTACCCATGTCTTTTTGAGTCCTCTGATGATAGTGGAATAAATATTATGAGCATACATCTTTATATTTTTACGTTCACAATGATCTTTATATAAGTATGAAGGAGGAAATCATTCTTTGCTCTCATGAATCTTTTTGATAAAACAGAACATGGAAATATGGTCGTCTTTAGTACAATCGTTGGATTTTAAGGTCTTGCAACGAGAGGTGGACTTAGCATTGAAAATTTCACTAATTTTTTTATTGTTGTTCGTAGGTTCATAACCAAGACCAGCCTTATTGTAAGACGTTATTTGGTTTCGTAACAAAAGATTCAAGTTGTTTCTTCCTTTAGTGAACTTATCAAGTATGTTTTGAAGATCATCAATTTTATTTTTCAAAATGTTACATTGATTACATTTGATAGATTCATCTAACACTCTGTGATAGGGAAGAGTTTTTAATTAGATCATCTTATCTCTCTCTAAGACTTTTTATTTCTTCCAATAAGTTTTTATTTTTCAATTCAAGGGAAAAGATCTTTGGAGGCAGAGATAATTTGTTCTAATTTACTTGTTTCATTTGTTAGCTTCTTACAAATATTAAATAAGTCTTGATGATAAAAGTGAGAGGTTACCTCATCGTCTTGATTATTTTTCATGAGATATATGTTTGCTTCTTCCTTATTTGAGGATTCCATATCATCGTTATCAGAGGATATTTATGATCTCTTTTGGGATTTCTTGAACTTTCTTTGATTTTGGTTTCTTTTTGGGTTTTGAGGCAGTTTGGTCTTATGTGTCATTTCTCTCCTTATTGATGAGATGTAGGAATGTAAGAGGAACTTTCTTTAATTTTCTTATGGAGCCTTCAGGTTTTTTTTTCATGCTATAGGAATTATTTGAATTTACAAAACTTGAATTCCATGAATTGATTACTTTTAATTTGACACTCTTTATCTTCTGGCTCCATATCTTTAGTACTTATGGATTTTAGTGCAATACTTTTGTTTTGTTGCAGAACCATAAATGGAGAAGATTGTGAAAACTACGATATAGCTAAGCTTCCTGAGTGTCTTCATCAATTCGGCACCGTGGATCAGAGGTTGTGATCACGGTGTATCTTGGGCTAAGGTGTTGATCTTCGGTCAACATCGTTAATTGATGTCAATCTTGAATTAGTGTTACTAATCTCCAATACGACATATTAAAGGGGGGTGGATGTTCCTTCATAGTTAGCACTCTAACTCCTAAGTCAGTTTGGGGTTCAAGATAATCTTAGTGAGAGTGGAGATTAGAGATTATGGATCAGGTTGGATAAGTTGGCCTCGTGTTATTGGGTTTTTGGCTTTTGCAAAGCAGTGTGTCCTTGGGCCTTTGGCGGGAGCAGAACACTTTTGTTATTTTTCTTGTTATCTTCTTCATCCTCGACAAGTCTTTTCTGCTTCATATCATGTTCCTTCAATTCTCCAAAAAGGTTGTGTGTGTCCATATTCGCTAAATCTTTAGATTCAAAAATTACAGTGACTTTGTGTTACTAACTACGGTTTAGGCATATAAGTATTTTTTAACTAATTCCTCATTTGAAAATGTTTTTCCCATAGTTCTCATATGAGTCACGATATGAGTAAATCGTGTTTTCATTTGATTAATGCTCTCTTCAGGTTTCACTTTGAAGAGTTTATACTCATGAGTTAATGTACCCAACCTTTCTCTCTTTACCTCAATAGTTCATTAATGAGTAATATGGAGGATGTCTCACATTTCTTTTGCAATTTCGCAGTGAGAAACTCCCCAAAACTCATCCAGATTCGAGAGCGGTTGTTAAGACAGCATTTGCCTTCAAATTACGTTGCACAACTTATTTATCATATTTAGTCCAATCTTTTCAGGCTTATTTTTATAATATCATTAAATTTATGTGTAGGAAAAAATTGACCTTTATTCACAACCTTTCAAATACCACGATCCATCCCTTCTATGAAAAACTTTATTGTCTCTTTTCCACAAACTATACATTTCTCCATTAAAGAATGAGGGTTTGTTTAGTGAATAGCTTGAAGTTATTTTTCCTCTCGAAATGATTAGTCCTTAGCATGAGTTAGGCTCGAATGCCACTTGTTGGATAAGTGACTTCATGCACAAGAGGGAGATGGGGTGAATTGTGATATTTTAAATTCATGATTAATAGTGGAAATAAAACACTAAATAGTAGAAATTAAAGATAATAGGATTAGAGAGATTGCACCAGGGAGTTATACAAGTTTGGCTGAATGTTAGCCTACTCTTGTCCCCCAAGAGATCTTCTTAAGAGTTTAACTATAAACTTTGAGCTTTTGAAGGTTATGCCCACAAACCTTTATATAATATGATCTTAAGATTCTCATAGGCTTATGTCTAACCAAAGATAGCTTTTACCACAGGCTAAGCTAACGAACCTTCTTAGAGATTTTTAGGCTGATCTCAATAACCAAAACATAACTTTTTCCAATGAAGTTCTAGATATCAAAAACAGTGATTTTTTGACTAGTTTTTCTCACGAACCAAACTCAATCTAAGAGTATCTCACTCACAAGAATTAAAAAAATAACACGGCCACTTACAAACTCTTAGTTTCTTTCAAAAGCACTATCGAAACTTTAAGTGAAGAGAAATATTTCTAGAGAGATATGGAGAGAAAAATAGAGAAATAAATTTCAAAGAAAATTTAAATATTTGGAGTGTGGCGTGAAATGAAGGGGAGGCGAGCCTCCTTTATATTGGAATTGGAAAAACCAAAAAAGGAAATGATTCATGGGTAGAATTGACGAGCCAATCAATTGGCATGACACTCCAATCGATTGACTGAGTCATTTTAAATCGAATTCCATAATATGGAAATATTATATATAGAGCCATTGCAAGTTATTAATGTGTTATCCTAATCGTCTGGTTAAACAATTGGCCCTTCTCCAATCGATTGGATTAATTCTCAAGTTGATTGGCTGACTTATAAAAGTTTCCCCAAACGATTAGTTAGTTCAAAAAAGCTTTGGAAAGAGATTGGATAGCTTCCTTATCACTTGGTTTGGCCTAGAAACCAATTTTTAAGATGAAAACATTTTGAGAAGGATTTTTAAGTATGAGTGGGAGTTTCCTATGTACTTAAAAGTTACTTCCTTATTTTTATAAAATTCATGTCACTCAGACAAACATGACCCGACGAGAATTCACAGTTCCTCTCTTTTATTACTTTGAGGCTTCCAAGACTTTTGCTAGATACATCAATCATATAAGCACTTTAATCTTGAGTCTCTTTTTGTCGATGAGGCATGTGATATTTCTCTAGTTAGGTTACTATCATCAAAGAATTCTCATGCAAGTTATTCCCACCGACTTCAATCATCGTTGTTGTCATAAAAAAATATTTTACAATCTTTTGTGGGATTATCAAATTTATACCCGGAAGCACATAAATCCACAATGAGGATTGTCCAAATGAAATTTCTCATGCAAGTTATCTGATGAATGTTGAATAACGAGAATTTCCTTTTGTTTCAAATTTTCTATTTTAAAGAATAAAGTTCTCTATGAAAGTAGGAATGACTTGGGCATCAATTATACGAGGAAAAGGTATAATTGATGTCTGACTTATAGTCAATTGAGAAATGCTCTACCGTTTTAATAATTGTATTTTAAAGTATTCTAAACAAATGAGATAAATTGCAAAAGCAGATAACTTATTAGTTTAAGACATGGTAATGCGCTAACGAAAGTAGGCATTATTAAAAATTTCTATTATATTTCTACAAATGAATTTATCGTTATTAACTGGAATTGAAACTTGTATGAGTAGGCCTTGGACATGAATCATTGTCTTGAATCCTTATTTAAAAACATTTAAAAACAAATTTTGATTAGTTACAAACCAATATCTAAAATGATTGTCTTAGATAAGCGTATGAATAATGGAATTTCGTAATTGATTTGATCTCTAAGGACATTACTTTTTATTACTTCGATATAGATGGGCATTTGCATCGTGTTGGAAGGCAAGACGCCCAAGATCAGAAAACTAATAAAGACTCTTACATGGTAAGATACACACTTAATACAATAGCTAAAGAATTTTAGGAGGAGTTAAAACCATATCGGCTAGAAAAAATA
Organism: Vicia villosa; assembly: GCF_029867415.1. NCBI lineage: Eukaryota > Viridiplantae > Streptophyta > Magnoliopsida > Fabales > Fabaceae > Vicia > Vicia villosa. The sequence continues at coordinate 215,412,111 of NC_081181.1, forward strand.
CAGGAGGGAAGTAAAACACATCTCAAGAATACTCGAGAATCAGAAGATTGTGAAAACACTAAATATCATTTTCACAATTAAGTTTTGAGAAAAGTTTGTTCCTCACGATGATACCTCAATAATGATAGTGATGCAGAATTTTATCTATGACATAAAATGAGTCTTAATTGACCCAGGGAATTTTATTCACGTTCTATACTAGGAATTATTTAAAGATTTCCAGCTTAGTCTAGAGCAACTCAAAGCTTACAAGACCCCCTTAGTATGATTCTCAGATGAGCATGGAAAATTAAAGGATCGTTTAACTCTTAACACAAAATTAGGTTTAGGTAGAAGTAAAAGAACATTAAAAATGAACTACCTAGTGGTACATGCCTCATTTTCATCTTACAACACCATCATAGGGCAATTGACACTCATCACATTGGGGCCCAACTTCTCCACTTTGTATTTACTCGCAATCATCCATCGTGTAATAGTGGCATGTGGGTAGTTAAATGAAACAAATAAATAGCTAGATATTTGTACCAAAACAACTTGAAGATTAAACACAAAAAGGGAAAGAGTAAGCCCTAACCTAAGCAGGATCCCACAATAAGAACTACACTTACAAAATGACCGACTTGGACCTATGAGAGAACTTCTGAGGAAATAAGAGTTTCTCTCGTTGAATATTTAAGGGATGTACACATTGGAAAACATGCTCATCATATTACCAAAATCAAGACATTTTGGGAAGCTACATAAGAGGACTTAATAGTGACTTAACTAAGAAAATGTAAACCGACGTGGTTGGTAGTTGTACGATATGCCATGCATTAGGGAAAGCGGTATAAGCCATAAGTTTTCACTATATTTTATAGAAAATGTGAACGCCAAAATATCATAGAAAATGGCGCAGGTGCAAAGAAAGAAGGAAAACAATAGACAAAAGGGTCAAAAACACTATAACAGATAATATATTTCATGGTGGAACATTTCACCTCACCCAACAAAAATCCGAAGTGTAAACCATAGACGCGTCACATTTTAATTTTATTTTTTAAAAAAATACTATATATTCCCTCGGGTTTGCAGGAAACCGAGGGAAAAGTATTTAGAGGACGCGTCTTCGAATCCCAACAACTACATTTGATCACCTTTTAATTTTTTAAAATTTTTTTAATTACCTATTACCTCGGTTTTGCTGAAAACCGAGGGGTAAAGTATTTAGAGGACATATAATCCAATATCAGTAACTACACTTTATCACTTTTTAATATTTTTAACAAGACTTTACCCCTTGATTTTTGTTAAAAACCGAGGTAGAGAATAACGCAGGTTTGAAAATAAATAAAAAATGCAGTTGCTAGGGATCGAACACATGACCAATATTACCTATTAATTTTTTTAAAATTTTATTTTATGACATATTATCTCGGTTTTGCTAAAAACCGAAGGGTAAAGTAGCGTATTTTATTTAATTTTTTATTTTTTTTTATTTATGACCAATTTGATGAAAAAATTAAGTAACGAATCTTTGTCGTCCATTTATAAAGTAACAATGGTCAAGATATTGCCACTCATTAATCCACATGAAACATTAGTGATCCGCATGAAACTCTCACTAGACAATAAAAACGTGAATGCCATAACTATCCATCTTGGATTTAAAGTGCTGAAAGCAGGAAAATATTTCAAGGTTAGTTTCTTCATGTAATATTTTATCTAGTAATTCCTTGTTAAAATTGTTTAATGTTAGTTGTAGTTGTATCAAGTAAAATGTTTAATATTATTGTTGTTGTTGTAAAAATATAGTATTTAATGATTCTATTGATTTTGTTTATTTGTCGTTGTTGTTGATGTTTTAGAGATTTAATGTTTAAAGATTCCATGGATTTTGTTGTTGTTGTTGTTGTTGTTGTTATTGTTGTTGTTGTTGTTGTTGTTATTGTTGTTGCTATTGTTACTTATGTTTTGAGATTTAATGTTTAAGTATTCTATTGAGTTTGTTTATTTGTTGTTGTTGTTGTTGTTGTTGTTATTGTTGAGATTTAACATTTTAAGAATCCATGGATTTTGTTGTTGTTGTTATTGTTTTTAACATTCAAAGATTCCATGGATTTTGCTGCTGTTGTTGTTGTTGTTCCTGTTGTTGTTGTTTTTATATTGTTTTTGTTTCTGTTGTTGTTATAGGTGTTGTTGTTGATGATGAGAAAGATTTTGAATTTGTCAAAAAAAATAGTACTTTGCATATTGAAATGAAAAAAAAAAAGTTAAAATTAAAATTTTGTAAACATGACTTTACCTCTCGGTTATTGTTAAAAAAAACTAAGGTTAAAAGTAACACAGTTTTAAAAATTCAAAAAATGCATTTTCTAGGGATCAAACCCATGACCAGTGCCACTTTTTCCAATCAAATTTAACATAGTGTATAATAAACTATTTCACTTGTCATTATAATATAAATCTTGATATGAAACAAAATATAGATATATCTGATCGCAATTACAATTTTGATGTTTATATTGCAAATGGGAAAATGCTTATAATTAACTTTTTTGTAATGTAATTGTAACTATAGTTGTGAATCCCAATTTAAAACAACAACAATCAAGTATTTTTTTTCTATTAAGTGTGATTGGTTACTTGAATCAACTTCTACTATGTGCTTTATCCAAAATCCTGCTATCTAAATCATTAATCTTGAATTCTTTCTCAATAACTATTGTTATAGTTTTTCTAAGTATTTATCGACTTCTAACATCAGTAACAGTTAAGAAATAAACAACCATCAAAATTGCAGTAGAGAGAAATGGAATTCGAGGCTGGCTTCTGGTGGACTTTCGTCGTAGTGCAGGTTATGGGTGGATAGTAGCGACCTCTAATTTTTTTCTATTGGGACAAAATTGGAAAGGGTTAAGGCACCCATTATGGACGATAGTGCATGCTACGAGTGGATAGTAATGGGTTTTTGTTTTTATACTGGAAGCCTTTTCTATGTGCAGTCTTCATGTATTTTCTCCCAATGTTGCTCCAACTTGTCATATATCCTTCTCTTTCATCTAAGACAAGAAAAACAAATATACATAAGTAAAATGCACAAAATAGAGATAAAACTATTTTCAAGAATTGAAGATAAATTACTCTTAATAAACAGTCAAAATGTCATCGATCACCTTCCATCAAAGTTCCCAAAATAAGGTGATTTGTGGTTCTCCTAATTTAGAGACTCCTACATTTTTCTCATAGAGGTTAAGGATGATCCTATTCCTCGTCAAAAATTTTATCCACAACCCATTCTTTCCTGATTGTTTAGACCCACATTTGTAGGTTCTCGTAGATGTCATATATTATTGTTTATATGATAGATCTTGCTAACATTGTGTTATGATAAGGTATTTCTTTATAGGCTTAAATATACAAATCCCCCTGTAGTATTAGGGGAATTTGTTTTTAGACCTGGTAAATTTACAAGCCCCCCTCCCAATTGCCAAGTGTCTTTGAGGATTCACTTATATTTCTCAACAATTTGCTTTTCATTGGATTCGAACTCAGGTAGCTTCGCTCATATATCAAGCACCTAACCACTGGGCTAGCTCTTCTCTATTATAAATTATCACCTCAAAATAAATTAATTTCAAAGCAATAAATCTCCAGATCTACATCATCTTCCCCAATTTTAAAACCCTAATAAATTCTGCAATCTTCTTCTACTTCATTTCCAGCAAAATAACAATAGAGAGCTAGTTAAAATGAAAATGTAATACAATACATAAAATAGCAACAGAAAGAGAAATTCATTTCAATTCCCTCTACAAATTTCTCTTTTTGTCTCTCGGTTCTTCATTATAACATCACTACCACCCATGAATTCCTTTCTTTCTCCAACTTCTCATATCCATTTTATAAAAGTTTCCTCAAATCAATAACACAAACACGACATACCATACATGATTATAGATCAAACATGTTCACAGAAACAACAACAAAAGGATGCGAGGTTGGACTAGCGTGAGGAGGTTGCAAACCGCGAGATTCACTGGAGTCGAGATTCGGTGGATCAGTTTCGGATTCGGTTTAGTGTGGCTTTGCGATTGCAGCGTTATTAATATCACAGAAGAAGTGACGGTGGATCTGAAATTAATGACACAGTGGCGGTGGATCTATTTCGAACTCGGTTTAGTGATTGATTTTAGGCAAAGAAGATTTCTTCGGTGGCTCAGAACCTCAATTTCCCAGGTTAAATTCATACCTCAATCTCATTTCAACATTATGCATATTATTTCCTTCATTTTGATTTTGTGGTTGTTTGTATATGTAACATAATTAATGTGATTTTGTTTCATCCAGGTTTTTCTTTTGTCAGTGTCTACGTTAAATACTCACTAGTATGTTTTAATCCCTTTAAGAAATCGATATGTTTTAATGTAGTTGTAGCATTTTTTATATGGAACTATGAAAGAAATTGATATGTTTTTTATATCTGCAGTTAATGGGAAGATGAAGATGAAACTTTATGAAACAATGTTTCTGAGCAATATTTGGCAGCTTTGTTTCATTATAATAATATATTAGTAGACTATAAAATAAAGTGAAGGAACTAGTCTAGTGGTCAAGCATTTACCCTATTAAGAAAGGAACATGGGTTTGATTCTTGCCTCTGGCAGAGATTTCTCTTAAAATTTCAAAGGTTATAAAAAAAATAAACAATTGACATGTCACTAATTAAAATATGACGTGGATTTAAAAAATATGAAATAATACCATGTGGCAGTTAGGGGTGTATCTGAGGGAATCTGAAAATTGCAAGGGAGCTTTAAAAAAAATCTTTTATAGGGACCTAATGCGAAACTCGCTAATATTAGAGGAGGTGTTGTATATTTAACCCTTCTTTATATGGTAATATGTAGATGGATTATGGTTTTTGGACTGAACCACTATCTATAAAAAATGTATGAGTCGCATTCATCTCAGTCGCGACATTAGTAATGGCCTCCAACTTCATGTAATTCTTGTTCCCGCCTCACTGCTTTAATCATGGTTTGATGATGTATGATGAAACAATACCCTATTTAATGTCATGTCTCAATGTTATTAGACCAATTTTGACCTTGTATGCTCAATCCTCTCGATTTATCATATTCGGACATAATTAGCTTGGGGAGAGGATTGACTACCTTTCCTATTTTATGACTTTGTGCCTTTTGTATAACAACATAATATATAATTGAATAAAATAATATATTTAAATGAGAGATAATAATTTATTATTAAAAAATACACACAAAGTTATCAAAGGCATGTAAGTCAAAGATAGCTGCTCTCTTCCCCATGAAGTTGAGGGGTTCAATTTAACACCCTTGATAATAATATTTATATCAATTTTTTCTATCTTGGTACCATAATGAACCTCTTGCATTTGTTAAATTGTATCAGTTTGATTTTTTTATTTATTTTGATCTTTGTATATATATATATATATATATATATATATATATATATATATATATATATATATATATATATATATATATATATATATATATATATATATATATATATATATAAGGATGGATATATTTATTCCAAGAGTAAGTGTAAAAGACTTACTATAAATCCTAATCATTGATTTTCATTAATCTAATGGTTTTAATTGATTATTTAATCTAATTATTTTTGAAAATATTTTTCTATATAAAAAATTAATTAAAGTCGTTAGATTAACGATAGTCAATGGTTAAGATTTGAAGTAAGTCTTTAATATTTAATCTTGGAGTAAATATATCCCTATACAAATAGTTATTAGAGAAAATAAGAGATTCACCATCAAAATAAAATAAGTTTAAACCGACATCTAATGAGCTATGTGTATTCCACCAAAATACCCTTGTATTTTAAAATTATTTAAAAAAACATGGTTTATTATTGAACGATAATGTAAAACTATTTTATTTTATCGGTGTATATTTATTAAATTTAGTTATTATTAAAATTACTCAATAATATGTATTATATGTAATTTTAATCCCTTCACTTTAAACATTAAAGTTAACAATTTTAATATTTTATAGATATACATATTGCATAGACTAATTTGAATATAAGCTAATTATGTCTGAACTAAAACAAAATACCAATGATCAAAAGAGAAATCAAATATTTTTACAAGATTAAAATTAAACAGGCAAAAATGCAAAGGCCAATATAAAAAACAACATATGTACACTAATCAATTTTAAATACACATAATAAACCATTTTTTATCACAATATTTTTTTCCATATTCTTCATTATTGTCCTTTCTTTTCCTTTTTTTTCATCTCTAAATTATGATTAAGATAATTAAATACTTATTATTCATGATATATATATATATATATATATATATATATATATATATATATATATATATATATATATATATATATATATATATATATATATAATTTTCAGTGATAAATATTTTAGTTTGTAATTTACACATTTATTTTTTAAAAATTAATGATTTTATTTAAAAATTACAATTATAAATTAATTAATTTAAATAAATTTAACAAAACTTTAAATAAAAATTGTTAAACTAAATTTAGTTTTAAATATATTTGAACCCCTGACTCGGGGTCCTAACTTTGCCCTTGCCTTTATGACATGACAAAATAATATTGAAAGATTTATGATAATCGAATTAATTTTTTTTGGAAATAAACACAACCATTTCAATTCCCACTATGATGAAGAAATTTTATTCCATACCCCTATAAGCATTCCCCAATCCTAACAATTTTATAATTTGACCAAAATACCCATGTATAAATTGTAATGTTACAATTTTTTTCTCATTTTAATTCAAGTTTTCAAGTCCATTGAGGAAGTTGAGAGAATTCTTGAAATTTTGTGTACCAGAAGTCTTGTCCTAAAGTTATGTGGTTCATAACACTACATCGGAAGTCTTTCTCCCAATGTTATGGATTGGAAGCTCTAATGTTGCCTAATTGTAATTTTAAGTTGTTATTCATACCCTTCCAACATTTGCATAAGTCACCTATATATTCTCTAACATTTGCTTCGATTTCCAATGAACAGACTCAACCTTAAAATGAAAGAAAACATCAAATAAGGTAGATAAAAAAACTAAAACTAATAAAAATATGTATATATTAGTTGTGGTGTTGGCCAAATATAACACTCGGTTGATCCATGCTCCTACAAATTTAAGCCTGAGAGGAATGAATTGTGTGTCTTTAACATAATGAATGAATCCAACATAATCAATGCATGATTGCTCAAGTTGTTGCAACCGCTGATGATACTCCATCTCATCACTAGCCCATACAAGCTATATTCATAGCGTGTCCATTGCCTCTTGCATATCATTCACATCATATTGCTTGCATCTTGATTAAACTTTTTTTTTGATGTGATATCAACAAAACAAATTAATCGTACTTGGAAACACGACTTCAATTGAATTCATTAAAGTAATATTTCTATCAATGAGAATCACTTGTGGTCTAGTCCCTTCCTTCATAACCAACTATTTTAGCTTATCCAATACCTAACAAAAGTTCTTTGTTTGCTTTGATTTTGTATAGGCAAATACAACAGCAAATGTCAACTCAGTTGAAGTCATACCAACAATTTCAAATGAATGTTTTATGTACTTATTTGTCTTGTATGTGTTGTCCATAATCAACACAGTAGACAAAAAATTTCAACAACTTCACTGAATCTGGATGTGCTCAAAAATATCTCACAACATTTGTGTGATCTCTTCTTCTACTCTAGTAAACATATTTTGCATCATCCATCAATTTAAACAAATAGTGTATCTCAATTCTAGGACCTCTGATCTCTTCTTGTAATTTACTGTTATTTTTATATATTTGTGTTATTTGAATTACATTCATTGGATCCTACTCTAGCAATGAAATCAATACGTGTCTAGGTGGAATACGAAGTTTTGTCTAATCAACAACATGTTTCCTTTCTTTTGAACTTAGACGACTAACAAGCGAATGACCTTCTAATATATCATGTGAGTCGTGGTTGTGAAGTCCTCATTTTACATTAATCTTCCATCCAGAACCATCTTTAGACGATGTTGATCTGATTTTAAATGGACACCCGCATTTTTTAGTCGCACTTTGTGTTGTTCTATCAACTTCCTTGTATTTTTCACCTTTACCATAATCAAATATTAATTTGTTGCTTCTCCCTTTTATTCTCGTTTATGTATCTGAACGTGTAATGATAACTGTTACTTTATGTTTGATTTCAACCTTCTTAATTCATCTTATCACTTCTTCTGGCTTCTGTATCTAAACGAGTAATGATAACAGTTACTTTATGTTTGATTTCAACCTCCTTAATTCACATTATCACTTCTTCTCGTGTATCAAATCTTTCTACAATTAAGAATACTTATGTAGTATCAACTCATATATAGTTTTTATCGTATATCTGTAAAGGGATCTCCATAACTATGAAACATTAAAAAAAATATTTAAAAAATATATACATATCCAAACTTATAAGTTAATTATCCGATGAACAAAATGAAGACTATCATAATGCTTATAACTAGGTTATTCAATGAAGATTATATAATATCAGATAACTTTTGTATAAGTAATCTAGTACACATATAACAATATCGAAATACTTAATCGTAAGTTATTCTATAAAGAAAAATTACAATTATTTGAAATACTTCAATTTCAAAAAACTTAATTATTTGATAAGTAAAAATAGTATAATTAGAATATTTTAAAAAATATAAGGGTGAAGAGATAATAATAGTTGTATGGGGGAAATTTTCCCTACGATGACGATAAAAAAATAGTTGATCCAAACCAAAATATATCTCTAGGAATTCCTTCCTTACAAAATCCAGGCAGCCCCCACAATAACATGTCCTACATGAAAAGAGCATGGCCCACTCCGTACAATCTGATCTGGCAATGCGGCTTTTCCGCTGCTCTTTTTATTTTATCAACCTAACAAATCACTTCTTTTTCTTCCATCTCTTTCATTCCTAGTCATTACTCACTTTAACAAATATTTTATATTTCTTCGTACAAATTTTTAAGAAAGAAGGCACATAGTATTTAAAAAGAAATGTTAAATATATAAATGATGGTTGAGATAGGTGAGTAGACGTAGCAACGGGCGGGTCGGAAATGGTTTTTACTTTTTCTAAACACAAATTTAAATCGTCTCAAATTTAAACGGAAATGAAGAATTAAAATTCAAACAGGTTCGGGTTGAGTTCGGGTTATATTCGGATATCCTCACCCCACTATCTAAAATTAATTTTTTTAATAAAAATATTTATTTTTTCAAAATCAAATTAATAAAATAAAATAATTTTACAAAATTCTATAGATATATTTTAAATATTTTAAATAATAAATACAAATCAAATGGAAAAAACATTGGCCACATATTTAATATTTTAATTTATTAAAAATAAATAATAATGTGTATAATGAAATAGACGGGGCGGGTTCGGGGGTGGATTCGGGTAGATACTAGTGTCCCTATTACCTGACCTGTCCTCATATTTGTAATTGGGAAAATCTAAATTCGAATTCAAACTCAGTCAAAACAAATTTTTTCCATCAATTTTAAAGTTCGAGTGGATACCCGTGAGTATGAGTTTTATTGTCATACTCTGAGCTAATATACTACATAGCAACAATAATAACCAAAAATGAAAGTGGAGTTTGAAGGACAATCGTGGTCCCAAATGACAATAAGGAGATAGATGGTAGTAGTGAATGGTATTGATTGAATGTGATGATGTTTATACTAACTTTGCAAACCCTATTATTAATATAGCTACCCTTAGGTTTGTGACATAAATAAAATATCAAAGGAAGTGATGTTATTTATTTGTAGAGTACGATTAGGTAGGGTATGTAATGTATTATGTAAAAGTGGAATATTAAATGAATGGAATGATGCGGATCTAAGTTAGTAGAACATAGATTCCATGATATGATTTGAGTATTTTATGAAGCAATCAAATTTGATTAAAAATGAGAATAAACAATTGAATGCAATATAATGAATGTTTTTCACTTTCTATTTTTTTTCTTCACTTTTTGTTATATTAGAAAATATCAAGTAGTAAGGAAAATATTGAAAATTTCTTTGGCCACCTCCCTATGGGGTCAACCCCAGCGAAAATCTCAAAATACCTCTGCTTCGGAAATGAACTTCCGAAACGCTTTTTTTTTTAAAATTTCCTTAATTCGGAAGTGCATCTCCGAAAACACCTCATGGGGGGTGTCTGCGGAGATGAACTTCCGAAAACACCTTTGTTCAGATTTTGGGGGGTTTCGGAAGTTCATTTCTGAATTATGCAGAAACTGTGTCTTTTTTTATGTTTTATCTAAAACAGTCTCGCATTTTAATTAAACGTAAACGCCAAATAAAATAAGCAATAGATAAACTGAAAATACTAATATGATAAATAAACAAAAAAATATACTAATCCGATGAAAATAATATATACAAACCGAAAAAAATAAAAATAGTGTGCTAAAGATACAATCCGATAACAAAAAATATATAAACCCGACCACTACTGGGTGTGCCTAAACCTCTCGCCCTGAGACCTCCTCTGCCGCGTGTATGTCGCCGCACGGCCCGCATCAGTGATGATCATCTCCATCACGGCGACTGCCTCTGGACCGCCCCGCTCCACGATACCTCGATCCAACGCGTCCCGCCCAATCATCGATATCCGCTGGCAGATCGGCATGAGATCAATGGCGTGATCATCCTCGGCCTGCTGGTTCTCCAGGATCTCCTCGTGTGCTGGCCTAGGAGCGCCGGGAATGTCGGGTCTCAGAAGAGGATGTGACACCCGGTAGAACCATGTGACGTATCCCTCCTCACTGTGCCAGTCCTGGGTGACCCGAGTGAGACGGTACTCCAGCGGTACCACATGATCCTCCCAATGCTCCCATATGGCAGTGAGCTGCACTCGGGTCACAGTGTCGGGAGCAGCCTCAAAGGGTGACCTGGGTATCCGCTGCACGAATCCGAACTGACGCATGCACCGCTCAGGGAGATATCGAACCATGATGCCGGTCCCGCAAGCCAACCAACCAGAATAAAGTGCAATGCCGTCAAAGGGGACAATCTGAGCGTAGTCGATGAACGGCCTCTAGGTGACGTCGTTGTGCAGAGTGCGGTCCAAGTATCCACGGTATGGTCCCACCGCATCGTTCCCCCTCTGGAGATCGTATCTGGCGGCCCTGGGCAAGGCGTCCACGTACGCAGGATCGAGGTGGTAGCCGTGGATGCGGGAGAAGTAGGAGATGATCCAGCTCTGAAACAGAAACAAGATAATGTATTAAAATTAAATACGAAACATATATAAATAAATAAATACGATAATGTATTAAAATAAAACGTACCGTAAGCAGTGTGCAGGATCCGACCAACTGCCTCGTCCTCCAACTGGAGGCCTCATTCAGCTTCTGGTAGAGATATGCCAGAGTAGCTGACCCCCAGTTCCACTGATGAACGGTATCCAGGTCCATGAAATAGCGGAGGTAGGCCACGTCGACGTACCTGGCACTCTTGTCCACAAAGCATGCAGCGCCTACCACATGCATGTACCAGCACCGGAGAGCGCAGCCGCGGTGGTACTCCCTGAATAGGTCGTTACCCTTCTGCTCGGCCTCGGCCGCCGCGTCCAGGTGGAACTCAAAATAGAGGCTCAGTGTGTTGAACCGGACATGACACCCAGAAGTCGAGACGCACTCCAGGTGAGCAACCTCGTGCGGCATGCCCAAATAGTGCATCATCCACTCAATGGCCTCGACCCTCTGGATCCTGGAGTGGTCCAACAGCCACCCCCTGATGGGCAGGTGGAGAAGACACTGGACGTCATGCAAGGTGATCGTCAACTCCCCCACCGGCAAGTGGGAAGAAGACGTCTCCTTGTGCCAGCGCTCCACAAATGCCCCCTGCATGCCGGTGTTGATGGTGGTGTACCCGGTCATGCAGAGCCCGCTAAGCCCTGAACCTCGCACATGGTCGTTAAACCACTGAGCTGCTGGTTTAAACAGACCGAAAATCTTCCTGGAGTGGTTCACCATTTTCAATGGCTCTCTCTCCTGTTAGAAAAAAAACAAATAAGCGAGAAATAAACAGTAAAATTATAAAAAATGGTGACAAATAAACGGCTAAGTTAAAAAAAATACCTCTCCCTCCCAGATCCGCCGAGCGACGTGATCCTGGTAGTGAATCAGCAGGGAAGTGTCAAAAGGCCCTCCCAGATAGTTATCCACCTCCTGCTCCTCCTGCTCCTCCTGCTCCTCCTCCTCCCCGACTGGAGGGTCAACATCCGGTATCACCTCCTCCTCATCCTCATCCTCCTCCTCTCGCTGGCGGGAAGAAGATACCCGAGCCAGCCTACTCCTAGAGCCTGAAGCAGATGAACTCTCCACCAAGTCCTGTGGAACGCGCACACGGCGTCCCCGACCCCGCCCGCGTGTCGACGCCAGCTGCGCCGCCGCCCGCTCGCGTCTAGCCGACGCAGTCTGGGACTCCCTGCCCTGTCTGATACGTGCTGGCTGGTTGCCTGACATGTTCCTGTAAACAATCGAAATCGATTAATATGCGAGACAAATGAAAAAACAAAAAAAAATGCACTTCTGATACAGTTCGGAAGTTCATTTCCGAAACTGGGATGGAGGTGTTTTCGGAAATGAACTTCCGAAACACCCCTGCGTAGAGCTTTTCTGCAACCTACAATGGCAGACCCCAAAATCAAAATTTAAATCTATGTATACACATTCTAAACATCCTAAATATCACTATAAACCTAACCTAATACATTTTTTGCTATTTGTAAACACCCTAATATACATTTTAATCATAGATCTTAAAATCAAAATGCTTACCTATTGAATAGATTGGAGGACTTTAGAATGTAATAGAGCAAGTAGATGGAGCCTTTGAGGTAGCTTGGAACTGGTTTGCACAAAAATCTCTTTGGGGTTGAGTTTGAAGAAGATTAGGGTAAATGATTTGGGGGAGGGGGCTGTTTTGCTTAATCTGCAAAACGCGCAGTATTTCGGAAATGAACTTCCGAAAATGTGTTTTCGGAAATGCATTTCCGAAATAAGTTAAATTTTTCAAAAAAAAAGGCGCTTTCGGAGATGCATCTCCGAAAACACCTTTTTCTTACATTTCGAAAATGCATTTCCGAAGTCAGGGGTAGTTTGGGTTTTTCACCAGAGGTGGACTAGAAGGTAGGGAGGTGGCCAAAGAAAAATTCAAAATATTTGATTTGTGTGTGATGTGGCCTCAAAATTAAAAAGGTTTATGCCTTGTGTTTGGCTATGTTCACACATGAATCGAGTTTGAGTTTATTAAAATGGGTTGCAATCTTATAAATCTTACATTGTAGTGATTAATGTTTGAATCTAGATAGATAAAACTTTTACATTTAGTGTATGACACTCTCTTATATAAAATTTAGAATTGATTTAACAAATTTAGAGATTTAAAGTATGATTTCGAATGAGAATTTTTAAAAACTAAAAACAACATAATTATAGGTTTTTTTATGTCTTATTAGTTTCTACAATATTAAATAATAATGGAATATTGCATTCATTTGTCTTCTAACATTCTTAACATGAGAGATTTTAAAAATAATAGCTAGCATTTTCAAAATAATGGTATCAAAATCTAAGACATTTGAGTGCTGACTATGCCTGTTGTTTATTGATCGTTCGGAAATCAATTCAAAATTCACTTCGTCAAACCTACTCAAACAAATACATAATATCAGATTAAAATATAACATTCGTTGCTTCCATTTCAAAAATGAGAGATGTTAAAAGTCTCACATGAGCAATATATTTAATAAATATATGTTTATAAATGGAGACCACTCTCTCCTAATATTTTGATTTTATAGACCTATATATGCAATTCTTAAGAAGAGTACCTAAGTTCTAACTAAAACAAAACTACTATCTATCACCCCAAATGCATACATGTACACCTTGTTGTGTGATTTTGAAAAGGAAGCATGCACTTGAACCATTCCAGCTATGGGCTTTATCCATTGAGAAGGGTAAGAGTTTGCTTAGGACTAGAGTGTGTAAGATTGTTCAAAAAATTCATAGAATTGAAATGAATCATATAATAAATTTAAACTATTGTTAAATAACTAAACCATTCTTTATAGTTAACGAATGAATTACAATTTTTCAAATTAATTACCAAATCGAACTATAGTTTTTTTTTTATCACCACCGGTAAAGTCTGGTTCAGATGTCAGTTCTGGTATCAAGTAGGTCTAATCCCTCCCGATCGCAGTTGCAGAGGATTCAACCGTAATTATATTCTTCCTACCAAGTCCAACGTCAATCACCACTGCACCAGGTTAAAATCTAACTAAAATGTACCAAATTGAATCTCAATTAATTAATGGCAATATTAGTGTTATGTTGTAACTTTGATTCAGCGGAATTGTTTTCAAAGTCCACCCTTATCATTGTTTTTAGTTTAGAAGACAAACACACCTTCTTTTTTTTTTTTAATATTGAAAACTATTTTAAATAAAAAAATAATTTCTTAAAAATTAACTTCTTTTAGCCATTAACAAACTGATTTAAATTTCAAAATTCCACGTCGGAGTCCTTAACTCTATTTAACAAATAGAATATATATTTTTAAAAATATAGACGATTATTTAAAATATTTCATTTTGAAAATATAATATTATTTTAATTAATATTTATTATCATTCATTATATAATTCTCTAGTCAATATTTAAACATCTCATTATTGTTGAGAGAGTAAATCGTATCAATTCAAAATATATATATATATATATATATATATATATATATATATATATATATATATATATATATATATATATATATATATATATATATATATATATATATATATACTTGATAAACAATCTAGAATTTAAGCTAAATATTTTAGAGTTTTTAGTCGATAACTTTATTGGTTTAAGTTATGACATAATATTCAAGTAAATTTTAATATTAGAATTATGAAATGTAAAATAACAACAAAAAAAAAGAAGGTAAATGTACATCAATAAAAACAACAACAAAAAAAGTAAACTAAATGGTGTTGGAAATATGATTTGAATGGGGTTTGAAGAAAATATTCATTTGATTATAAGATAAATCATATGCAGTCTAATTTAATTTTAGAGGACTTATATAAACTGTAATACCCTACCAATATGCGTCTAGAATCATATCAGTAAAATATTAATAACTGGTACTGAGTACAAACAAAAGCCAGGAATAATGACATAAATTGTATACATTTATAAATCATCTCGAAGATGGATACAATGAATATGTCTACACAACTATAATAGTATACAGCGGAAGAAAATATTAAGCACGGTCTTCATGACATCCGATCAAGGCTCTTGATCCAAGCACCTAGCGAACCTCAAACTTGCATGGTACCTGAAAAAATAATAAGATGAATGGGGTGAGATTACTAAATCTCAGTGAGTTCCCCTATCTTATGGGTCCTCTCGGCACTACAGGGTACATGTATCATCTACAGATTCATCTCAGATCCTAAGGTTTCCTCACTATCCAGTACAAGAAAGCCTATCAACTCGTAGCTCCACGATTTAGTGTCTACTGACCACCCGATTGGATACTCTTAAAACATATCGCATGTTCATATATTAGGTATATGTTTCTTCCAGGACAGGTCTTCCGGACTTACTTGCCCATCTTCTCTCAAAACAAGACCTAGAAGCATACCTTTTAAATCTACATGGTAATTAAGTCATATAGACTATAGGGAAACCTGGAATTGACATTGAATCGCGTCGCACGATTCAAATCCTCAAAACCATGGAATTTCAACTCCGAACCGCATCACACGATTCAAATCATCAACAATATGGACCATAGGGAAACATGGACTCTCATCGAATTGCATCGCACAATTTAGCTCATCGAATCCATGAAATCAACTCCGAATCGAATCACACGATTCGAATCCTCAATAATATGGACCGCAGGGAAACATGGATTCTCATCGAATTGCATCGCACAATTGAACTCATCAAATCCATGGAATCAACTCCGAATCGCATCACACGATTCGAATCCTCAATAATGAGAACGATAAGGGGAAGGTATTGGTTCGCATCCCCGGGAGTTCATCCCCGGAGAATACTCCTGAACTATAGAGCACCAATCAATCCCGAGCGTCACACCCGAGAAGGACCTTCATATATGGCCTGGGAGCATCCTTGGACATCGCATCACAAGGACAACCACATATAAGTAACAAGCATCGCACCGGTTACTACCCTCATGCCCATTATGTAACCCTTGTCCACGGCACAACCTTGTTAGTTGACCTTCGTTAATCCTTCACAACATGCATTCTAAGAATTACCTCACAATTATGTTTATTGAGTAAACATCCTTTTAACACTTATGTTAATTGTAGAACCTTTCATCTCTTGGTCCATATAACTCAATCCGTCATTACATGTGTTAATTATCTTTAATTAATCATGTATTATACT
The DNA here is from genome assembly GCF_029867415.1 of Vicia villosa. NCBI lineage: Eukaryota > Viridiplantae > Streptophyta > Magnoliopsida > Fabales > Fabaceae > Vicia > Vicia villosa. Next base: position 215,428,676 of record NC_081181.1, read on the forward strand.
TAGGTTAGTTTATATAAACCCAAGAGTCAATCATACATGTAACATACTAATATTTCACTAAGTTTTACTTTATTAAACAAGATACAAAATATACATTTGGATTTTAGTAATATTTAGAAGTATGATAGAGTTATGGAAGCTTAGGCATCTCATAGCCCTTTCCGTTAGCTTTCCAACGATATAAAATTTGCGTCAATCGGATATACGATGCAAAAGTTATGAATTTATGAAGTTTCGAAAAAGCTGCCCAAACAGTGATGTAACGGGTTACATGAATCATGTAACCGGTTACATGACCCAAAAACTGCGTTTTTCACCCTTTTTCACACATGTAACCGGTTACATCAACCATGTAACCGGTTACATCGCTGACAGACCCAAAAATTCTGCATTTTAAGAGTTCTAGACCAGACCCAAACCCCTCTAACTGATTCCCAGCATCATAATTTAATCCCAAACGAATTTAAAACATGCAATAGTGATCTAATGTACATATTACATACATAAAACACAATCTCATCATTAAATCAAACATGCATCAAGTTAGCTCACACTAAAACCCTTAACATGCAAGTTCTTCCCCAAATTCTACCCAAGGTTTCTAATCTAATGGAACTCACCTTGAATAGGGAAGAGATTCTGAATTCCAAGCTTAAAAGGAGATGACGATGAAGACCAATTCTGACTTGAGAGATGAAGGAGAAGATGATGCACTTGATCATGGTTCTTTCTCCAAAATCACCTAACTCCTCATACATGCATCCATGGAGAAAGAATTTGATGCCTCTTCTTCCTTTCCCTTCCTTTCACGTTTTCTCTCTATCTTTCCCCCAAAATTCTGATTTTGCTAAGGCAAGAATGAGTCATTTTCCACCAAACAAGTCTTTAAGTTCCTATTTAAGTAGTGGAATGACCACACTACCCTTCAACCATGACATAATTACCAAGGTGCCATCTAGTTCAATTCTAGCCAATCCTTAGAATTTCTAACAACTTCTCTTAATAACTATTAATTATCCATAGGTCTCATGCTTAGAGAAATAAGGTTGTTACATTCTTCCCCCCTTAAATAGAATTCGCCCTCGAATTCCTTCCAATTTCCAAGATAAAGAGCTTCTTCATATCTTCTTCTAACAAGAGTGCAAATGCCTCATATGTTCCTACCTTGGATAACCATACGAATCCATAGAATTATATCCCATCCAATTAAACACAACCCTTCGATACACATGTGTCCTAGCTCTCTCTACTGGTCACCTTAATCGTTACATAAACATGCCTCTTCTGATACGCCTTTTTGGTACGATTAGGGATAGATCTTCCCATGGTAGCAACCCTTACATCTTTGCACTGAGTCTTAATAGCTTTATACACAAATACCCCTCTTACTCGGATGGGTCACACGTCGACTCCAATCTGCGTCTAACCCATAACCTCTTACTCATGTACGTCGTTGGTTTCCGACATCTTTTCTCTTGGTTCCTTGGTTTGCCTCCAATCTAAGGAATACTTGTTACAACTTTCATATCTAGAAATGATATTCTAGATTCAATACTACAATAATCCATATGGAGTCACACATGCGTTTTCTAATTCCTTGGGTCTTGACTTCCAATTCCCAATGCTTAGGAGGATTGGTTCCAATTTAACCTTCACTGTATAACAACCACTTTCCCCACTTCGATCCTCCCTTCGATCTTGGTCGGAAGAACTGACTCCAAAATCCACAAGAGCGTACAATTCCTGCAACTATCCATCTTGATAGCTAACTACTTCACACAAGGTCTTGCCAATGAAGAATAAGCTCTAACGGTTGACCTGCAACATCGCTCAAATCTCCACATACGCTCACAAGTTTACCCGACATAGTCACAACAAGACTTCGCCAGTAAAATCCTCTACTTACTTCCAGCATTTCCAATGGTCACAATACTCCTTCCAATATTCACAAGCTAGCCCATGAAACTTCTTATTATACCTCCACCACAACGTCCTTCTATACCAGTCCATCGGCAGGTCTCTCTAGATTATGGTGGATCCTCGAGTATACGATGAACGAAACATTACTTTGTTGAGTTCATCTTTGGAAGGTATCTCCATCCATACTTACTACAGGCATATCTCATTCTTCCTTGTCTGATGCGCTACTCTGATCTCAACCGGTCACACACTTCACGGAACCCTCTAAGAAATACTGTATCCATAAACCACTTGGCTTCATTACTCTATCACGCTCAATCCCTTAGTAGCAACAATTCCTTCTCGGCATTTGTCCAATTACGAGACGTGCTAGAGTCTTAACCACACTCACCAACACTACTAATCAAGGTCGAGTAGTTCTTAACATCAAGTCACTAAATACTCCTTCATCCTTGGCAAATTCTTCTTAGAATACAACTCTTGTCATACATTTCATTTCAGAATGTCTGAAACCTAGTATTCGCCAGATATGGATTCATCTTACTTTACTAACTCCCGCATCGTACGGCTGCTACAATAACTCTGTCAACCTTTCCATAGCTTATTCCCCATCATAAGTCTTCATACTGATGGTATGTCAACACCTCTAATAACTCATGTGACTTATTGATATATAATTCTATCACAATCGCACTTCAACCACACAGTCATCTAATGCCTTTTCATTTCTGAATCCGACACTACACTGACTTCCTCGGCCACATTCCCCAATGCAGCATTTCTAGCAATTAAAGTGTAGATCACAATGCAAGGAATCATACTTCGTTCCTTGGACATTACCCTTTGAATTTCTACGACACTCCCAAAACCAATATGTCTCTTCCTTTCTGAGACTGAAATTCTTTCACTACTAAGGATCTGCAAATACTCCTCTAGATACAATTAACATCGAGTTAACCCAAGACATACTTTGTTTATTCTAACACTGATCACCAATGTTAAAGAATGGCCACACAATACGCTGGTCGAAATATGATTATCACACACACATTCCCATCTCAGGAACCACGCATAAAGGTTAACTAACTCCAACAGAACAAGAAACATCTACGATGTAGAATCTAAAATTCTCACACGATCACGACCACCCAAGGTCTCCTCATAGCGTAGCATTAGAATCTAATCCACCTCATGGTTGCCTGCTCGTATAATCCCCAATCATCAAGTGCAACATGTGAATTCTTATCCCACCTACCTTATGAGAATCTAGATCCGCGTCTCACGAATACCAATCTCATCCTACCTTGAGTTCCAGACTAACATGTCCCACATCTTCCGAGAAAGGACGACTCACGCGCCTCGTGCACGATAGCGATACCGCAACATTATACCTGTCTGGTAGTACTAACATGGTGGTCCAACTCCGAGGCCATGCACTTAAGTAACCTACCCAGTAGCGTATAACGATCTCCACCTGTATCCTATAGCCACGACCGACAACAATCGAGTATGTCTCAACTAAGGTCATCGCTACAGTTCCTTCTTGTCACATGTTCAAGGTTTACCTCCCCTGAACGCAACAAACTAGATCAACTCGCTTCTAATCCAGTTTGAGTTCCTATGCCAGGTGTGTACTCACTCACACAGGGCATGCACGAGAGATTCCCAATGATAACACCCACCATATAGGAATATCATGGTTACAAATAACACTCATCTATTACGTTCAACCTACCAGTGCTTTAGACAACCGCTAGTTCAATTCATCTAAGCACTCAACACCTAGCGTAGTTCAACGGCTTATCACGGGATTAGATGATTCACAACTAGTAGGGAACATGGATTACTGCACTCTGTATATCCATCCACTCGGTTACCGCCTGGCATAGTTCTAGGACTCGCGCATTTTAGAATGACCAGGAGATGCAGTAGTTTCCTCCACTCAAATCGATATTCCTGATTTTCCCCAATTAGAGATCATTACTTCCACTCTTTTATCCACCATACACTAGATGACTACCCACATCTTAAGGCACACCAGAACAAGTCAGAGTGTAACCCTTTGTTCATCCCAGTACTGCCCAAGCCAGAGCAATAAGAAAGATCCAATATCTCTGTCCGACTCCCAAAGTCTGACATCCAACCGTTTCTCTGTCTATGTCTGCTACTAGCATCATGATCAAGTAATGAATTCTTAATGGCTTCAAGCTCAGCTCCATCACAAAATTCCCTTACTCCATTCCTACCCAGGTGTTTCATGGATCTACTTCTATACTATAGAGATTCCAGAGAAGGTTCACTCCATCCAATCAAAGTCTTGGAACTCTAGTCGTCTTAGGCCTTACCACAACAGTTGGGGTGTCAACTATTCTGTGACAATTTCTCTTCTTATGTATGACAATCCCAATATTCTCCCAACTTAACCGACTTCTACCATTTCAACTAATTCCTCAAATATACACTTCATCTAGAAGGTTCACTTTGTCTCAGAAGGTGTTTTGGAAACTCCAACTCCCTTGACCTCTCCCATAGAGATTATTATCGCAACTATCTTGCATATGCAGCATTATCCACGTCCGACGATTCTCCACAATTCCTTATTAGACTTCTGTTACCACACGAGTCACTTCGGGTCTAAAGTGTCCTCGTGGAGGCTCTGCCACGATCCTGCCTATCACGTACCCAGTTGGTGAGTTGATCAAGTTCAACAAATGAATAACATGACAGTAGAACCGAGCTAGCAACGCACACATATGAGGAAGAAAGAGGTTTGCTAATGATGCCTCACAGCTAAGTCGAGGATCGACCTGCTCTGATACCAACTGTAATACCCTACCAATATGCGTCTAGAATCATATCAGTAAAATATTAATAACTGGTACTGAGTACAAACAAAATCCAGGAATAATGACATAAATTGTATACATTTATAAATCATCTCGAAGATGGATACAATGAATATGTCTACACAACTATAATAGTATACAGCGGAAGAAAATATTAAGCACGGTCTTCATGACATCCGATCAAGGCTCTTGATCCAAGCACCTAGCGAACCTCAAACTTGCATGGTACCTGAAAAAATAATAAGATGAATGGGGTGAGATTACTAAATCTCAGTGAGTTCCCCTATCTTATGGGTCCTCTCGGCACTACAGGGTACATGTATCATCTACAGATCCATCTCAGATCCTAAGGTTTCCTCACTATCCAATACAAGAAAGCCTATCAACTCGTAGCTCCACGATTTAGTGTCTACTGACCACCCGATTGGATACTCTTAAAACATATCGCATGTTCATATATTAGGTATACGTTTCTTCCAGGACAGTTCTTCCGGACTTACTTGCCCATCTTCTCTCAAAACAAGACCTAGAAGCATACCTTTTAAATCTACATGGTAATTAAGTCATATAGACTATAGGGAAACCTGGAATTGACATTGAATCGCGTCGCACGATTCAAATCCTCAAAACCATGGAATTTCAACTCCGAACCGCATCACACGATTCAAATCATCAACAATATGGACCATAGGGAAACATGGACTCTCATCGAATTGCATCGCACAATTTAGCTCATCGAATCCATGAAATCAACTCCGAATCGAATCACACGATTCGAATCCTCAATAATATGGACCGCAGGGAAACATGGATTCTCATCGAATTGCATCGCACAATTGAACTCATCAAATCCATGGAATCAACTCCGAATCGCATCACACGATTCGAATCCTCAATAATGAGAACGATAAGGGGAAGGTATTGGTTCGCATCCCCGGGAGTTCATCCCCGGAGAATACTCCTGAACTATAGAGCACCAATCAATCCCGAGCGTCACACCCGAGAAGGACCTTCATATATGGCCTGGGAGCATCCTTGGACATCGCATCACAAGGACAACCACATATAAGTAACAAGCATCGCACCGGTTACTACCCTCATGCCCATTATGTAACCCTTGTCCACGGCACAACCTTGTTAGTTGACCTTCGTTAATCCTTCACAACATGCATTCTAAGAATTACCTCACAATTATGTTTATTGAGTAAACATCCTTTTAACACTTATGTTAATTGTAGAACCTTTCATCTCTTGGTCCATATAACTCAATCCGTCATTACATGTGTTAATTATCTTTAATTAATCATGTATTATACTTAGGTTAGTTTATATAAACCCATGAGTCAATCATACATGTAACATACTAATATTTCACTAAGTTTTACTTTATTAAACAAGATACAAAATATACAGTTGGATTTTAGTAATATTTAGAAGTATGATAGAGTTATGGAAGCTTAGGCATCTCATAGCCCTTTCCGTTAGCTTTCCAACGATATAAAATTTGCGTCAATCGGATATACGATGCAAAAGTTATGAATTTATGAAGTTTCGAAAAAGCTGCCCAAACAGTGATGTAACGGGTTACATGAATCATGTAACCGGTTACATGACCCAAAAACTGCGTTTTTCACCCTTTTTCACACATGTAACCGGTTACATCAACCATGTAACCGGTTACATCGCTGACAGACCCAAAATTCTGCATTTTAAGAGTTCTAGACCAGACCCAAACCCCTCTAACTGATTCCCAGCATCATAATTTAATCCCAAACGAATTTAAAACATGCAATAGTGATCTAATGTACATATTACATACATAAAACACAATCTCATCATTAAATCAAACATGCATCAAGTTAGCTCACACTAAAACCCTTAACATGCAAGTTCTTCCCCAAATTCTACCCAAGGTTTCTAATCTAATGGAACTCACCTTGAATAGGGAAGAGATTCTGAATTCCAAGCTTAAAAGGAGATGACGATGAAGACCAATTCTGACTTGAGAGATGAAGGAGAAGATGATGCACTTGATCATGGTTCTTTCTCCAAAATCACCTAACTCCTCATACATGCATCCATGGAGAAAGATTTTGATGCCTCTTCTTCCTTTCCCTTCCTTTCACATTTTCTCTCTATCTTTCCCCCAAAATTCTGATTTTGCTAAGGCAAGAATGAGTCATTTTCCACCAAACAAGTCTTTAAGTTCCTATTTAAGTAGTGGAATGACCACACTACCCTTCAACCATGACATAATTACCAAGGTGCCATCTAGTTCAATTCTAGCCAATCCTTAGAATTTCTAACAACTTCTCTTAATAACTATTAATTATCCATAGGTCTCATGCTTAGAGAAATAAGGTTGTTACATAAACAGTGGCGGAGTCAGAAAAATTATAAAGTTTGGGCAAAATTTTAAAGGCCGCGATTTTAAATTGTATATATTATATAAATAATCATCGATCAAAATAAAAAAGACTCGTCATTTTGTCAACAAAAGTATAGTTAAAGTAAAAGAGATTAAATATAATCTTACAATAGCATGTTAAATAAAATCACGAGGCAAATGTCTTTTTCGAGATTTTTTTTTTGTGAATGTTTGAATAATATCAATATCATCAAGTGACTTGAATATCTTCCGCTCGGTGTAACATACCATCAAGTCATTGAACCACACATCGTTGATTATATTGCGCAATTTAGACTTGATAATCTTCATTGCTGAAAAAGCTCTTTCAACGGATGAAGTTGACATCGACAATATCAAAGCTAACTTAATAAGGTTAGCCAATAGAAATACCAAATATTTTTCAGTTTGAAAAAACTCTTTATAATTTTAGGGTTAAATATACTTTTGGTCCCTATAAAAGCAAATGACATATTTTGGTCCCAACAAAATTATTATGTATGTTGTTTTGGTCGCTACTGTTAAACTAATTTGTATTTTTGAATAATTATTTTATAAACATGTTTAGAGTTTTAAAAAAATTCTTGAAAAAATAAATTTGAAATTTTCATATTTAATTTTTTTCATCTTAAAAAATTTTAAAATTTGATAAATAAATATTTTACAGTATTATAAACATGTATAAACAAATTGTTCAAAAATTTAAAAATTATAGAATAATTAAAATATTTTTATGATTTTAGAAAAAATAAGAGTAAAACTTCACGCATAAAATTTTTAGAAGGATCGAGAAATTTTTTAAAAACTAAAATTAAATATTATTTATTTATAAGGACGAAAAATATATATGATCCTTAATTTTATTTACTTATTTTTTAAATATGAATATTAAAAAAAAATGGTCGGTCCGAGCCTGGGCAATTGTCTAGTCTGGCCGGATGCTGGAACCACCGATGTATATAAATATGTATTTGAAACATGTAATATAGTAAAAAAGAAAATATTAAATTAAATTAATAAGTAATATTATAAAAATTAATAATAGTTTTAAAAATTTTGATTTTGTTTTATTTGATTTTGAAATTTTAATCTTGATCCAAGCGATATGACATTCAATATTATTTAACTTTTCATTGATTTTTAATTTTTTCGATAAATTTGAATTTTTAGTTTGAATGAGTTTGAATATAAATACATTTACATAACAATAGTGATGAAAAAATTAAAAAATGTCTATAAACAAAAAAAAAAAAAGTCTAAAATAACTTTTAATTAAAAAATTGTTCAATTTATTTTTGAAACGGTTTTACAAAGTGTTTACTAACTGCTCCTATAGTTCAGAGTTTAAAAATGAATTGAACAAATAATTTGCTTTAATTCGATTTTGGACAGAATGAAATGGTTTGGTTCGGTTCGGTTTGATTTGAGTGAATTTTTATTACTATTTGATATAAATTTGGGTTAAATTGTTCCATAAACAATATAAGTGTTTGTTTTCCGTATCTATTATTTATAGAGGTTATAAACGGGTATATTTGTCTTGTTTAGAACTATTTTGCAAAAGTTCATAAAAAAATTAATTTGGGGTGAACCAAAAATATTTGAGAGTGTGGATCTAAAATGTTGACTCGTCCAGAAAAAATAAGAGTGGAGTGATATGCGAGCGGAGTCTCTTTTAAGTTTAAAAGTTACAAAATTTATGTTAATGTCAACATCTTGCAAAAGTTTGTAGAAAAACGGAATGCGACGAGACGCATATATTTGAGGATTCAAACCTAAATTTTAATCTGTCCCATAAAAAATATGAACAACATGTCTAATGGGTTGACCCGATTTTGCCACCCCTATATAATGCAGGGTTTCATGAAATTCAATATAAAACTCATAACATTACCACCACTCTTTAAAGAATTGTAGTTAGTGCCTTAATTCAACCAATGAGTAACTCTTTATATGACACTCGAATCAACTCTCAAATGAGAATACCAAAACTTAAAACCAAGAACTCAACTTAAAAAACTAGTCTATTTGGTGAAAGACACTATGACTCAAGTACAACAATAGACTAGGGGTAGATAATCAGTCGGTTTGGGTTGGTATCGAGCCAAAAACTTAAATTCGACGTAAATCACGATTTCATTTTAATGATCCAATTTTGACCGAAAAACATTTGGTTATCGTCGATTTGGGTTAAATCGGTTAAGCGGGTAAGTCGGATGAGTTTTATCGGTTTAATATTTATTGGAATAAATGACAATTTTTTAATAAAATTTCACATATTCATTTTTTAATCGTAAAGAAATAAGCAAAATTTTAGAATAATTAAAGAATAATAATTTGTATTATTGATTATTATTATTGGATAACATTTCTAATATTATTGAAATTATTTTAGTCATTATCACACTTTAAACTACAAGTTAAATAACATTTAAAATTTTATAGGACATGTTCTTATATTAGTATGATAACACAAGGATATCGTTAAATTATAAAATGATAAAAATCTGACAATACTTTGACTTTTATTTTTATAATATGTTAGTTTTATAGTAATAAAAATAAATAAACTAAATATTAATTGAGTTTGGTTGGATTCGATTTTTGACGGATTTAAAATAATCATTCGAGTCCGGCCGAAATAACTCTATAATATTCAAATTAAACAACTAAATCAACCTGACACCCAATTCCACCCGATTTGAATACACAAAATAACCAACAGATCGGTCGATTTGAATCGGGCGTATAAAATTTGTCCTCCCCTACAATAGACCGTTGAAATCACTCATAATAGGTTTTAATACAAGAGGCGTTTCAAAATGAAAATAAACCATGTAAAGTACAGTGCAGAGCGCAAGACATGTTATTTCACACTCCCTCCATCAAAAACCATGCCCCTAGTCACGTGGTTTAGGACCCTTTCTTTAATGCTCTATCACAAACGTAAGGCTGCCCACGTGACACCCCATAGGTTTGGCACAGTAGTACGGATGGAAATCGGAATGGGCCTGTACAGTGTACAATTCCTCTAATTTAGGTACTCTATTGTTTTTCTTACCTTTTATGTCTCAACAAAGATATTACTTCAAAAAATTATTCGGATTCATTATGTAATTGTCTTACAAAATATATGTAACTTAAAATAGGTTTATAGTATTATTCATTTCACCATCACTCAAAACTTCTTAAGACTATGTGAAAACTTCTTTGACAAATAATCTATTATAAGTATTTTTATAAATATTTTTTGAATTTTGAGATTTGGATCTTAGTGAGCTCTTATAACTCAATCCACCTAAACTTTAAGATATAAAAAAAATAAAATCGAATCGAAATAAAATTACAAAAGCCTCAATTACATAATTTGTGCTCGCAAATCAAGATAACAAAAATATTATTAAGAAAGAGGGTTGAATTGTGTTGGCATTTAAATGTTTTTTTTTTTTAAATTGTTTCAAATGAAACTTTTAATCAAACAGAATTGTTGAATATTAAAGAGATAAGAAAAAAGAAATTGACACAAAAAGTTTATTCTTATTTACCCCATAAGTGAGAGTTATATCAAGTCTTTTCACACTTGATTTTTTTACTATATCCAACTAATTACAATATTAATAAGATATTTCATAGTCCAAATGACTTATATATCTTAGATTTTTCAAATACAAAGAATTGATCTCAATTTGATCTCTTTGCCGTCTCAAATAATATGATTAATAAATTGTTGGGTTAAATATGTTTAAAGTTTATGTAAAATTAGATATTTCTATTTTTAGTTTCTTTAAAAAATCTCATTAAAGAATCACCCTCCAAATATTTTCCCTCCATATTTTTTGTTCCTCTCGTCAACGTCCGTTAACAAAAGTTAACGTGGCACGCCATGTGGAAGTTTATTTTTTGGAATGATTGGGTCTACACGTGACAGTGACAGTATGATAAGGATGTTGACGTGACATGCCATGTGGCTAATGTCAACATCATACTTAAATCTATAAAAAATAGTAACTAATTTGTAGCTAAACTCATAGCTAATTTATAGTAACAAATTTAAAAATAAAAAAATTTATCCAACAGCGACCAGGAAGCTGACTTGTCTAAAAAGGATATGGGAGGATGGATGAGTAACATTTGCTTCACCTATCTTGTCATTGTTACTGCAAGCTATTTTATATATAAATTTCAAAAAAATGCTTAATAACCTTTATACATTGATACTTGTATTTATATTGAAATAGTTATTTGACGAAATGAATAATTTTAGTAAACTTGTTTATAGCCAAACAATGTGATGAAAGATCCAATAGGTTTTTTCTTTAGCCACCTCCCTATGGGGGTCACCCCAGCGAAAAACTCAAAATACCCCTGCTTCGGAAATGAACTTCCGAAGCATTGATTTTTTTAAAAAAATTTCACAATTCGGAAGTGCATCTCCGAAAACACCTCATGGGGGGTGTCTTCGGAGATGAACTTCCGAAAACACCTCATAGGGGGTGTGTTCGGAGATGTACTTCCGAAAACACATTTATTTAGATTTTGGGGGGTTTCGGAAATGAACTTCCGAATTATGCAGAAACTGTGTTTTTTTTTATGTTTTTTCTTAACAGTCTCGCATTTTTAATTAAACGCAAACGCCAAATAAAATAAGCAACAGATAAACTGAAAATATTAATATGATAAATCAAATCCAAATAATATATACAAGCCGAAAATAATAATAATAATAATACTATGCGAAAGATACAATCCGAAAACAAAAAATAAATAAACCCGACCACTACTGGGTGTGCCTAACCCTCTCTCCCTGGGACCTCCTCTGCCGCCTGTATGTCGCCGCACCGCCCGCATCAGTGACGATCATCTCCATCACGGCGACTGCCTCTGGACCGCCCTGCTGAACGACACCTCGATCCAACGCGTCCCGCCCAAGCATCTCTATCCGCTGGCAGATCGGCATGAGATCAATGGCGTGGTCATCCTCGGCCTGCTGGTTCTCCAGGATCTCCTCGTGTGCTGGCCTAGGAGCGCCGGGAACGTCGGGTCTCAGCAGAGGATGTGACACCCGATAGAACCATGTGACGTATCCCTCCTCACTGTGCCAGTCCTGTGTGACCCGAGTGAGACGGTACTCCTGCGGTACCACATGATGCTGCCAGTCCTCCCATATGGCAGTGAGCTGCACTCGGGTCACTGTGTCGGGAGCAGCCTCAAAGGGTGACCTGGGTATCCGCTGCACGAATCCGAACTGACGCATGCACCGCTCAGGGAGATACCAGACCATGATGGTAGTCCCGCATGCCAGCCAGCCTGAATGTAGAGCAATGCCGTCAAAGGGGACAATCTGAGCGTAGCCGCTGAACAGCCTCCAGGTGACGTCGTCGTGCATCGTGCGGTCCAGGTATCCACGGTATGGTCCCATCGCATCGTTCCCCCTCTGGAGAACGTATCTGGCGGCCCTGGGCATGGCGTCCACGTACGCAGGATCGATGTGAAAGTCGTGGATGCGGGAGAAGTAGGAGATGATCCAGCTCTGAAACAGAAACACGATAATGTATTAAAAATAAATACGAAACATAAATAACTAAATAAATACGATAATGTATTAAAATAAAACGTACCGTAAGTAGTGTGCAGGATCCGACCAACTGCCTCGTCCTCCAGTTGGAGGCCTCATTCAGCTTCTGGTAGAGGTATGCCAGAGTAGCTGCCCCCCAGTTCCACTGGTGAACGGTATCCAGGTCCATGAAGTAGCGGAGGTAGGTCACGTCGACGTACCTTGCACTCTTGTCCACAAAGCATGCAGCGCCTACCACATGCATGTACCAACACCGGAGAGCGCAGCCGCGGTGAGTGTGTGAATAGCTCGTCACCCGCCTCCTCAGCCTCGGCCGCCGCGTCCAGGTGGTGCTCAAAATAGCAGCTCAGTGTGGTGAATCGGACATGAGGCCCAGATGTCGTGACGCACTCAAAGTGAGCAACCTCGTGCTCCATGCCCAAATAGAGCGTCATCCACTCAATGGCCTCGACCCTCTGGATCCGGGAGTGGTGCAACAGCGGCCCCCTAATCGGCAGGTGGAGAAGACACTGCACGTCATGCAAGGTGATCGTCATCTCCCCAACCGGCAAGTGGAAATAGGACGTCTCCTTGTGCCAGCGCTCCACAAATGCCCCCTGCATGCCGGTGCTGATGGTGGTGTACCCCGTCATGCAGAGCCCGCTAAGCCCTGAACCTCGCACATGGTGGTTAAACCACTCAGCTGCTGGTTTAAACAGACTGCAAATCTTCCGGGCGTGGTTCACCATTTTCAACGGCTCTCTCTCCTGTTACAAAAAAAACAAATAAGCGACATATATTAAATAAGCGACAAATAAACGGTTAAATTATAAAAAATGGTGACAAATAAACAGTTAAATTATAAAAAATACCTTTCCCTCCCAGATACGCCGAGCGACGTGATCGTGGTAGTGAATCAGCACGGAAGTGTCAAAGGGCCCTCCCGGATAGCTGTCCTTCTGCTCATCCTCCTCCCCGGCTGGAGGGTCAACATCCGGTACCCCCTCCGGCTCGTGGTAGGGCACTGCCGCCACCTCCTCCTCATCCTCCTCCTCCTCCTCCTCTCGCTGGCGGGAAGAAGATACCCGAGCCAGCCGACTCCTAGATCCTGAAGCAGATGTACCCTCTCCCTCGCCCACGGGAACTCGCACACGTCGTCCCCAGCCCTGCCCCCGTACCTGTGTCGACGCCAGCTGCGCCGCCGCCCGCTCGCGTCTAGCCGACGCAGTCTGGTTCTCCCTACCCTGTCTGATGCGTGCTGGTTGGTTGCCTGACATGTTCCTGTAAACAATTGAAATCAATTAATATGCCACACAAAAGAAAAAACTAAAAAAATTGAACTTCTGATACAATTCGGAAGTTCATTTCCGAAACTGGGATGGAGGTGTTTTCGGAAATGAACTTCCGAAACACCCCTGCGATGAAGTTTTCTGCAACTTCCATGGCAGACCCCAAAACCAGACTTAAAAACTACTTTTGCAATTTCTAAACACCCTAAATATCAGTACCAACCTACCCCAATGTGGTTTTTGCAATTTCTAAACACCCTAATAGAGATTTTAATAATAGATCTAAAAATAGAAAAAATTCAAAAACTTACCAATTGAAGAGATTAGGATGACTTAGGTTGAGTTTGGGAAGCTTTTGGAATGCACACTTGCTTTTGCAGAAATTTTTGAAGAGAGGAAGTTTGAAGAAGATTTAGGGTAAACTGAATGGGGGAGGGGGCTGTTTTGCTTAATCTGCAAAACGCGCAATATTTCGGAAATGAACTTCCGAAATGTTGTTTTCGGAAGTGCATTTCCGAAATAAGACAATTTTTCAAAAAAAAAAGGCGCTTTCGGAGATACATCTCCGAAAACACCTTTTTCTTGCATTTCGGAAATGCATTTCCGAAGTCAGGGGTAGTTTGGGTTTTTCACCAGAGGTGGACTAGAAGGTTGGGAGGTCTATAAAGAAATTTTCGATCCAATATTAAAATATGCTCTGGACAAGCAAATGGTCGTCTTCATAGATATGTCTTTAAATAAATAATGCATGAACTGCTCACTATAAGAAAATACTTTTTTTCTTCTAAAAACCTATATTTACTTATTGTTTTCTAAATAAATATTATGATCTTAAATAGGGATGTCAGTATACATTTGTTAACGGAGATTTCTGTGAAAATTATCTATTCAGAGTTTTGAAGTTGAGAATTTTTTTTCTCCGTGGGAACAGCCGATGACACTTTAGAGTGGGGATTGAAAAAGTATTCTTCGCCCCACAAATTCTCCGACCCCGAACATATTATTTAAAATTTATATTTCATATATTATTTAATATATAATCATATAACTTTGCATTTTTTTTAATGAAAAGATATATTAATGTATTAGAAAATGAAAAGTCATTAATGGATTGATTTTTTTGTTTTGTTTTATTGTATAATGTATTGTTTCATTACTCCAATTACTTAAAGTTTAGAAAAGTGCATCCAATACATACAATATACACGTTGTATCCTCCTTTTAATTTCTCAATTCTATGTCTCATTCATCATCTCCTATGTTCTTATCATCATCACAATAATCATTCTTTTTTATTCGTTGTACTTATGGTAATTCCTCGTTAAATTCACTTTACTTTCGTTAGTAACACATTTTTCATTCAATTAATAAATTAGTGATTATATTTTTGTGATGAGTGTGAATGAATCTGGTACCTGTGAGTTTTCCACACTCACGCATAATCAATCATTTGTGATAGACGACTGTGGTAATGTAGTAGTAAATTAACGAACGAGTTTTCTTAGAATAGATGAAGATAAATACTTAATGGGGTTATTGTTGTTTTTTGCTTATGTATTGTGGTACTACATCATGGTTGTACAAGGGTATGCATTGTAACAACAAGTTCAGTTGACTATTTATTTATTTTATAGAAAAAAAATTAGAAACAGCAAGTGTTTTTGCTTTTTTTTTTCTAAAAAAAGAAAAAAATAACGAAATACTAGTGTTACAGTTTGATCAAAAAATAAAGAAATTTTGTTAAGATTTGATATACATGGATCTCTTTGGAGATATGTGGGAATGAGGATGGAGGAAAATAATCTCCCGTAGCGGGGATTTGGGATGGAGACTAGGAAAAAATATGGAGGTGGGGCGGAGAGCGGTGAAGCATCATTCGAACATTCTCTGCCCCGTTGACATCACTAATCTTTACTAACACACATAAATATATACTAACCATAAAACCTATTTTTAATAATAAACATAAATTATATTATTTATATTAATACACTTATTTTTAATACTAAAAATATTATACTTTTTTTTTTGTTTTAACTTAAAAATATTAAAAAAATTGTTTTAAGCATTAAATAAACTATTTTATACTATAAATTATATTGGTTATATTTGTACTCTTGTTTTTTATACTATTATACTATACAATTGTTTTTCTTCTGTAACTTAAAAATAAATAAAATATATATATATATATATATATATATATATATATATATATATATATATATATATATATATATATATATATATATATATATATATATATATATATATATATATATATATATATATATATATATATATATAAAATATTGGTTTCTAAAATATTATATCACAAATACAATAAATTTCTATATAACATAAACACAATAAACCTCCATCATAAACACACATACACAAAAAATTTATAAATTTTATATGTGTACCTTAATTGAAGACAAATTTGTTGTAGGTTTTGAAGCTTTCCTTCAAAAAAATATTGTTTTTCTAAAAGAAATAATTGGTAAAAAAAACACCAAACAGAACAAAATTAACATTATAATTTAAATCTAAAAATAAAATAAGTATATATATATATATATATATATATATATATATATATATTAATATTATCTCAAGATTTTCTACTTTGGAGTTGAGATAGTGTTATGATTCATGGAAGAAAAAGAAAATGTTCCGAAAAAAATTTGGGAATGAAAAGAGAGGGGAAACGGTGGGGTTTGTAAAGAAAATTCCAATTTCTTATAACGTTAATACTGAAGCGTTGGGTTTAGTGGCTATTAATTGCACACAGTCACATGGACGAGAGGTAACCAATGGCGGAGCCAGAAAAATTATAAAGCCCGAGCAAAAATTTAAAGACTTACCAAATCAGCTAATCACAAACCTGTTAAATGTGGTTGTCTTTCCTATCTTTGCTCACGCCTGTTTCTTTGCTTTCGTGCTTTGAAAACGGCTATAGTGTTAAAAGCATAAAACATGGAGACAACTATAAATTCTTTCTCCATAAGTTACTTCTGTTGTGTGTTGTACTAGCATTTTGTTTACAATTAAAACCATACAGCAAACTCAACATTTTTACTAAAATAAATTTTATTACATATAACAAACTTCATACAAGAAAATATGAACTCAAAAATGAAGTCAAATTGGTTATGCAAAACTTTTTCACATTGTCACATATTGGTGTCCAACCCACATGGTCTTCTCCATACTGTCCCGCAAATCCACTTTGAGAAATATGGTGCTATGCCTTGTAATGTCTTCTTTCAGGGCATATAAAATTATACTAAAGTGTCAGTATATTATACATAATTACAAAGGCATAAAATTCTTGAAATGCAAAGAATGCAGAAAATAGTACATGCTAATAATTAATACTGACATATAAATTCTTAAAAATGCACATCCAGATATCAAAAACATTGTCATCACCTAATCATAATTTATCATAACAAATATTTCATAATATAAATTAAACTCTCCTAATTTAAATAAATATGATTTTCTGAGCATATTGAGGAGGAAAAATAAACAAATTAAACTTATCAAATCAAACAAAAATAGGAAGAAGTAGTAGGTCTTTTAGTTTATGTGTTTGTTGCCTCCTCCTCAGAAGATTGAATATGAGTAATAACACAGATAAGAAAAAGACCATACTGTTTGCAGTAACAAAGAACCTATTCACGATGAAAAAACAAGATAAAAGAACAATAATTCTGGTTCAGAACTTTTAACAGATACTTGGTGGGCATAGCGCGAAACGACAAATTTGGCACCAATTCTCCATCAATTCGTCAATCACAACCTACAAAAACAACAAATAACAACACAACAATAATGTTGTAGTGAGAATTGAACTGAAATAGAAGCAAAAAGAAGAAAGAGTGAAGTTGCGATGTTCTTCTGTTTACGGTATGGTGTGGCGGAGGATGGGCATGGCATATATGATATGTGTTTGTTACGGTATGGTGTGGCGGAGAATGACACGAGATGGTGAAGCGTGGCTGGGCGGAGCCTGGGCAGCAGCCCTACCTGGCCGGACGCTGGCTCTGCCACTGGAGGTAACCCTTCAAAAATTAAACGGTCATTTATTGCATGGGGAGCCCCTCGCAAATTGCTTCCTTAGGAACCATCATCTGCACGTGCAGTCAAACCGCATCAGTGAACGGGACGCATGCATGTCTTTATTGTATGGGATAGCCTGATCAAATTACGTGGGGAGACCCTCGCAAATCTTTGTATCACATGACCAACAAAAACACTTTTTTGACGATATTTACTTTAGGCAGGGGTTGCCCCTCACAATTGTTTTTTTTTAATTCAAAATTTTCCCTCTTTGTTATTTACGAGGGGTCTTCTCACACAATTGTTTTTTTTAACTAGTAAAGGACCCGTGCGTTCTCACGGGTCTCGTAGTGTAGTTAAAAAAAACATGAAAAAATATAATATAGGGATCTATTCTACTTTACTATAAATAATAAAAAAAATATATTGTATATATAAGATATTCAAATAATGTATATATAAGATATTCAAATTAAGAAGTCTTGACTCGTCAAAAGTATATATATTTTAATAGAAAAAATAAAGAAAATAATTTATATGCCATATACTCGTGCATTCAGCCAGGTCGCACAATGTTGTTATAAATTGTAAATAAAAAAAATATAGTGACAGTTAAGAAATGTATATAAAAAATATATAAATAAAAATGTCTCGGCATATCGAAAGTGTATATATTAGTTGAAAAATAAAACAAATCTTTGTATCACATGACCGACAAAACACTTTTTTGACGCCATTTACTTTAGGCAGGGGTTGCCCCTCACAATTGTTTTTTTTTAATTCAAATTTTTCCCTCTTTGTTATTTACGAGGGGTCTTCCCACACAATTGTTTTTTTTAACTAGTAAAGGACCCGTGCGTTCTCACTGGTTTCGCAGTGTAGTTAAAAAAACCATGAAAAAAAATAATATAGGGATCTATTCTACTTTACTATAAATAATAAAAAATATATTGTATATATACGATATTCAAATTAAGAAGTCTTGACTCGTCAAAAGTATATATATTTTAATAGAAAAAATAAAGAAAATAATTAATATGTCATCTACCCGTGCATTCACCCAGGTTGCACAATGTTGCTATAAATTGTAAATAAAAAAATATAGTGACAGTTAAGAAATGTATATAAAAAATATATAAATAAAAATGTCTCGGCATATCGAAAGTGTATATATTAGTAGAAAAATAAAACAAATCTTTGTATCACATGACCAACAAAAACACTTTTTTGACGCCATTTACTTTAGGCAGGGGTTGCCCCTCACAATTGTTTTTTTTTTAATTCAAAATTTTCCCTCTTTGTTATTTACGAGGGGTCTTCCCACACAATTGTTTTTTTAACTAGTAAAAGACCCGTGCGTTCTCACGGCTCTCGCAGTATAGTTAAAAAAACCATGAAAAAATATAATATAGAGATCTATTCTACTTTACTATAAATAATAAAAAAATATATTGTATATATAAGATATTCAAATAATGTATATATAAGATATTCAAATTAAGAAGTCTTGACTCGTCAAAAGTATATATATTTTAATAGAAAAAATAAAGAAAATAATTAATATGTCATATACCCGTGCATTCACCCAGGTCGCACAATGTTGCTATAAATTGTAAATAAAAAAATGGCTTAAATACACTTTTGGTCCCCCTATTTTCATGTTTTTTAAGTTTTAGTCCTCCCATTTTAAAACTCAGGTTTTTGGTCCCTAAACTTTACCTCACTTAGAATTTTGTTGGTCCCTCACCAATTTTGCATAGATGGCTGTGATGGTTAAGATAAAAAAATTAATTTTAATTACTTGGCATTGGTGACTAGATTATTTTATTATTTAATTTATTTATTTAATTAAGTTTTTTTTATAAATATATTTTTAGACAAATTTTATAAAATGATAATACACTGGGCTCATATGCAAATTGACTACGAAGTCTCTCCACTCTAGCCCATTAAAGTGTTACTTACTGAGTTTGTTTAGTCTATATAAACAGCCAAATTTTCTTCATCTAAAACGATGTGGGACTGCTACTGCAACTATTTCTATATTCATTGCAAGCAAAAGCAACACAAAATGCACTTGAGCACTTGCAATCCAAATACGTGGTTCCATTCCATAAACCTTCTTTTATAAAACAAATCTGCTACATTTGTACATATATCAAAGCAAACTTCAATGCCACACTTTTTTACTCATTGCAAACTGCATCATCATCATCACTCACTTTTTCTTTTCAATGATGCATCATTAATTGTTGTAGTAACTCTGAGCAAGGTCACATAATGGGAGGAGGAGGAACATGCACATGCAAAAATTTTCATAGAAAATTAGTGTTCATTTGAATTGATTGTTACTCTCTCTATTTCTCTTTTAATTTTAGATGTCCTGTTGAATAATGATTATAACATAAGTGCTCTTGCACTCTTATTTTCATTTGTTATTTTCTTCATTCTTTAACCAACAAAAATGCAAGCTACAAGTCACCTTGAATATTGACCAAGATAGGTTATAAATTCAAAAATTATGAATTATACTGTGAGTTTTTTTAGGATGTCATAGAACTTGTCTGGATTTAGTGCAATGATGTTACCATTAGAGAGGATGCGGGTTCTTTTCATGATGAAAGAATTTGTTCTTCATTCTCTTATGTTTAATGGGCTTTTGAAACGGTTTGTTCTTCATTCTCTTCTGAATCTTCCCGTGCCTTGATAATGGTATATAAAGTGTCATTTTTGTTTGGGGATAGAGAAAAGTGAAGTGAGTAGTGTTTGGGTGGTTAATGGTTGAAGATGGTGAAGAGGAGATAGATAGCAAAGCAGAGTGTTTATTGAAGGTGATGCAATATTACTCTTAAGCAAGTCCCACATAGATTGTCTTTCAAAATTTGTAAGAGTTTATAAAGCTAAAACATACATTAACTGTTGTTTAAATTAAATAGAGTAATAATGGGCCTAATGGTCTGAACTATGTGACTGGTGCAAAAAGCCTATATATTTTAATTTAAAATTTCTATTAATTAATATATAAATAATTAATTTCAGATAATTAATTAATTATGTAAAAAATTGTAAATTAATTAATTATCCTAGTCAACATTTCCAACTCATTAAAAATAATTATTTTATCCTACTAATTAATGCCATGTCACTAAAATTAGAGGGGGACCAACTAAATCCCAAGTCATGTAAAGTTTAGGGACTAAAAAGTTGGTTTTTAAAATAGAGGGACTAAAAGTTAAAAAACATTAAAATAGGGGGACCAAAAATGCAATTAAGCCTAAAAAAATATAGTGACAGTTAAGAAATGTATATAAAAAATATATAAATAAAAATGTCTCGGCATATCGAAAGTGTATATATTATTTGAAAAATAAAACAAATTTCTGCACGTCGGTAATGTATATTTTAATAGAAAAATAAATGAAATAATTAAGATGTCATATAAATATTATTTTTATTTAGAAGCTAATCGAGTTTTGCCATGATGTACATGCAAATTTTGGGGATGTGTTGATGTGCATAAGGTATATCTTTATGCACGGTGCATAAATACTCAAATATTGTTTATATTACTCAAAGTATTATATTTATTACTCAAAATAATATACAGATTACTCAAAATAGTATAAATATTACTCAGAACAATGAATATATTACTCAAAATAGTTAAAATTTGATATTACTCAGAATGGTATAAATATTACTCAGAATAGTGTACTCATTACTCACAATTAATAATTACTCATAATTAATATATGTGTACAAATAATGCATATATTATTTATGGATTATGATATTATTACTCGTTTCTAACTAAAATGTTACTCAGAACAATTTAAATATTACTCGTACGAGACTTATGCACGGTGCATAAGGATATACTTTATGCACATCAACCTGACCCCAAATTTTGTATGGGTCGGGTGATGAGTATTATTAATTTGAAGTATATATAGATAGATAATGATTGCGAAGCAACATTTTTTTTTGGAATAAAATATAGTTTATTAATCCAAAAATCAGTTGGGTACAAACCGATCCCAATAAGGATCCAGGTAAATCAAAAACAACTAACAAGTACCTACCCTATAAGCATATTAGCTCTATCAATGTGGGCCTTGACTATTCTATTCAGACTTCCTCTATGTACAATGGTTTGTTTAATATCCCGCACTATGTCAGTTTGCAACATATTTATAATTTATAGATCAGACTATACTCAAAATAGATTGACATAATTGGAGCATTTTTTAATATCATATTAAAAGAATATTAAGTAACTAATATTCACAAAATTAGTGATACAAATTTTTATTGGAGGCAAAACATGTTCGGCCCCGACAAACATGCCCGTTTATAAAAATATTTGTATAAATCCTCGAATAATAGATTTAAAGGAGTACATGTATTTTGTATATTGTTAATTTATATTCTTTTTATCCTCGAATTATTTGTGTGTCGTTAGTATTTTTATTTATGATTGAAATATATGAATTGAAGAATCATATTTAATTTATAAAAGAAATTAAATTTTAATCATTTTTATACTTTCCCGTGAAATTCATTTATAGTGAATTATATTTAATTTATTACCCGTATTAACGATTAGGACGACACTTTATTTTTGGTGAAATTTTTACATAGAAAATCGTATTATGAAAATATAGTGAATTATATCATAAATAGTGAAATTATATCATGTATTATTATCATTCAATTATTTCCTTCAAATTTCTTATTATCATTCAATTGATATTTTCATATTTTCATTCTATTATTGTCTTTTTTTATATTGTCATTCGATTATTATCTTTTTATCATAGGAATTGAATGATAAACTATTCAATTAGGATTTTTCTTTCTTATAAATATCGTTTTGCTTTTATTAGTAAATAAAAATAAATTAATCATTAAAGAAGAAATTAAAAAAAATATATTATTGAAGAATAAATTTATTAGTGAAGGAAAATGTATCATTTTTCAAGTAAACAAAATATATTGAAGGATAAATTATAGATCAACAATATTTTTTTTTGAATAAAAAGTAACGCAATTTATAAAAATATTTAAGAATAAAAAATAATGTCAGAAAAATTATTTTTATAATTTCAAATTTATATTACATTTCTTTTTCTATTGCATATAATATTTACTTTATACTAAATTTTAATTTCTTAAATTGATATCCATTATTTTTTTTAACACTATGACCCTAAATATTTTCATCTCTTTTAATGATCACATATATAAATATACAATAAATTATTATTAAAACAATTGATGTGTTCATCATTTATTTATGTCTCTCGAATAAAAATATGTTTTTAAACTAATTAGTAAATAAAGACATTTTTTTAATTGGTCAATAATAACATATTTTTGTTACATATAAATTATTTTTAAAAATATTTTGAAACTTTGTTTTTAATATAACATTTACTTGTAATTTTGTATTAACGTTTTTAAACAATGTAGATATATTTTACTTATATTATTTAATTAATATTCAATGTAATAAAATATATTTATAAATATAAAACCGGATGGTTGTATTAACAATGTAGATATTTTATTCTTATGTAGAGGTAGTCAATTTATGTTGTAATGACTTTGAGTAATTTTGCTCTTTGAAATGAATAAATTCTTTTATTTAAAAAAAAAACAATGTAGATATTTTTTACTTATATTCTTTGATTAATATTCAATGCACTACTAAAGATAAAACATTTGATTAAAAGATTTTATATCAGATTTCAAGATATATGATGTCAAAAATATTTATTAAAAAATTTTACATTAGACATTTATTTTTAATGATGTAAAAAACACGGTGGCAGTTTGGTAAATAGATGAAATTTTGTTATATCTGACCTTTACATCGACCCTTTTACTCCCCGATGTGAAATTCTTACCCTTAAAATCATAATTTTTTTCTAATTTTTTTCTTCTTCCTCGCGCGCCGAAACTGTTCCAGTAATGCACAAACCCTAAGTTTCTTATGCCTCGCGCGTCGAAGGATTGATTCTTGGCCACTTGGTCTTCATACCAAGATTTGTGTATTCTAATTACTCGATTTCGCTATGGAATCTCATGATCCTGCCGCCATCGAAGTTGACGACGACCTTTTCTCGCTTGCCAAAGACGCAGTTGTGCATTATTAATATAAGATGAATGGTTTAACTGTGTAATAAACAATCAAATAGAATATTTTAACTACATGTGAAATAAATTCACATTAACTCTTTTTCCTCTTAGAAAATGATAAATCACATTATTTTAAATTTATCTTCAAATTTTATGTTTAAATCACATTATCTTAATAAATGATAAATCACATATTTTATGCATAATGTCAGTGACTAATATGTGTGAATTAAATAGAAAAAACAAAAAGAACCGTTTAATTCTACTGGTTATTCTTACACCAATCATGTGAGTTGAACTTAAAGTTAAATTATAGCTTCAAACACTGATTTCACAAGCACCATAAAATAGATTTAGTTAAACATATATGAGGTTTAAAGTCCATCAATTTTCTCAACATGTAATTAAAATCCTTTATTTTTATTTTTGATAAAATCTAAGTTTCTTAGTGAAACCAAATACACATATAATCTTTAATGCATTTGAATAAATATTTTGTTAAAATCTAAGTTTCTTAGTGAAACCAAATACACATATAATCTTTAATGCATTTGAATAAATATTTTGTTAAAATCTAAGTTTCTTAGTGAAACCAAATACACTGTTAAATTGTAATTTCTTGTGTCGAAAAGATTTGATTTGAATTAGAAGTGTGGAAATAGTTTGTTACACACAGATTTAATTTAGATCTAAATTAGACAAATTTGATTTAGATCTAAATTAGACAAATTTGATTTAGATCTAAATTAGACAAATTTGATTTAGTTCCAAAATAGGTATTTTGAGCTTTTATAGTTTTGGGTTTTTGGCTTAGAGAGTCAGCTAACCTAAATCTATAAATAGAGGGAGTAACCCCTATTTTGTAATTAAGTCAATTGAGTTGTATTCACAGAATTTGCAGTTGCAGTTGAATAATAAAGTTTTCTACAGTTTGTGGGCAGAGAGAAACTCTGCAGAAAATAATTGTCTTTTTTTCTTTCTTTTATATTGTTCATCGTTATTGTATGGTAATATTGATCTTGTTAATCAAGATTGGTAGAAATTCATCATAAGTTTTTGTGGATTTCTAACATCTGGTATAAAGAGCAGAGCTCCGTTTAATCGATTCAAGGCAAGAGAATGGTGATGCCAATGAATCATTCGAATGGGCATTTTCCAGCAACTCTTCCAATTCTTAAAGGAGATAACTATGAGAATTAGTGCAAGCAGATAAAGGTTGTATTCTGTTGTCAAGATCTTTGGGATCTTGTGAAAGATGGGATAAAACCGCTTGCAGAAGACGCAGTGGAAGAACGAAAGACTGCACATAAAGAATTGAAGAAGAAGAATAATTATAAAGCTCTCTTTATAATTCATCAATGTCCGAGTCTAGATAATTTTGAAAAGGTTAGTGATATAGAATTTGCAAAAGAAACTTGGGAGATTCTTGAAAAGTCTTTTGGAGGTGTAGAAAAGGTGAAAGAGGTGAGGTTAAAAACTCACAAAAGAGCGTATGAATTGCTTCAGATGGAAGATAGTGAAAGCATAACTGATTTCTTCACTAGGGTTACGAAACTAGTGAATCAAATCAAGATATGTGGAGAAGCGTTAACAACAAAAGCTATTGTTTCGAAGATCTTGAGGTCTTTGGCCCTTAAGTTCGACCACGTGGTGGTATCCATAGAAGAGTCGAAGGATTTGTCAAAGTTGACAAAAGAAGAGCTTCAAGGGACGCTTGAATCTCATGAACAAAGAATGGTTGAAAGAGCTGCAAGAAAGTCAAAGAGTGATGTGGCTTTGCAGGCTCAGTCAGTAAACAAAAAGAAAGGCTAAGGAAGTTGGAATGGAAATAAAGGTATAGGTGGCCACAACAATTCGACTGGTCGAAGTCAGCAAGAAGGAAAGCCTGACAAGAGTCACATTCAGTGTTTCAATTGTCAAAAGTATGCTCAGTATTCTACAAAGTGTCTAGAAAAGAATAAGAATCAAGAAAGTGATGCAAAGTTTGCAAAACAAGAAGAAGAAGAAGAAATGTTGCTGATGGTCACAACAAAAGATGAAGATAAATTCAAGGACCAATGATACTTGGATTCAGGATGCTCATCAGACATGTCTGGAAGGAAATATTGGTTTGTCAACATAAAGCCCTCAATGAAGAACATGGTGAAATTTGCAAATGACAATACTCTAGCAGCTGAAGGTATTGGAGACATTCTAATTATGAGGAAAGATGGAAAAAGGTCAGTAATTTCCAATGTGTTGTACATACCAGGCATGAAGAGCAACTTTCTCAGCATTGGGCAGTTAGTCGGAAAGAACTACAAGGTGTCGATCGAAGACAAGATGATGAGAGTTATCGACGCAAATGGGAGGTTAATCTTGAAGGCTCCTATGTCTCAGGATAGAACCTTCAAGATTGAACTCAATGTGATGGAGCACGAGTGTCTTGCAACTGCAACTAGCAGAGATTAATGGATATGGCACTATCGACTAGGCCACCTCAACTTCAATGACATCAAAGAGTTTAAAAGAAGAAATATGGTTTCAAGGTTACCATAGATCGACATTCCACGTGAAATGTATGAGGAATGTGTGCAGGCGAAGCAGCACAAATAACAGTTTCAGGAAGGATGCAGAAAGCAAGTCGAAGGCAATCCTTGAAGTTATATACTCGGATGTATGTGTTCCAATCCAGGTGGATTCAAATGGAGGTAACAAATACTTTATTACATTCATAAATGATTTCAGTCGAAAACCGTGGACTTACGTGATCAAGAAGAAAAGCGAAGTGATCGAGATATTTTCCAAGTTTAAATTTATGGTCGAAAGTCAAATTGGTCAAAAGCTAAAGGTTTTGAGTATTGATGGTGGTGGAGAATATGTCTCGAAAGACCTCGACATGTTATGTGAAAAGGAATGGATTATGCATGAGGTGGTGCCACCCTACACTCCACAGCAGAATGGAACTTCAGAAAGGAAGAATTAAACCATCATGAATATGGTGAGAAGTATGTTGAAAGGCAAGCATTTACCTAAAGAATTTTGGGGAGAAGCTGTGTCGCTGACAACAACATTTTGAACAGATGTCCAACGAAGAAGCTAGAAGGAATTACGCCAGAAGAATGTTAGTCTGGTGTAAATCCTAGCTTAAGTAATCTAAAGGTATTTGAATCTATAGCACATAGACATGTTTCAGATCAGTTGAGAAGAAAACTTGATGACAAGTCGATTCAGATGATCCCAATAGGATATCATTCGATTGGAGGATACAAGTTGTTCGAACCAGTGAACAAGCAAGTAATTATCAGCAAGGACGTGATCATAGATGAGCCTAAAGAATGGGATTGGACTGAGAATGTCAAGAAGGATTCAGTGCGAATCTTTTGTGAAAAACCAGACACTGAAGTCGAAACAGAAGAAGTTTGACAAGAAGAAGTCAAAGGTGATGCAGGCCCAAACAGACATCAGAGAACAAGACACATGCCTGCAAGGCTGCAAGAATGTGTGATTACATAAGTTGACGTGGTCGATGACAAAGGTGAGCTGGTACATTATGCTTTCTATGCAGATGTCGAACCTGTCAATGCAGTTGAGGCATTGAAGGATTCGAAGTGGGTGAAAGCTATGAATGAAGAAGTGAAGTCATTGATGACAAAAATACTTGGTCATTTATCGAATTGCCTCAAGGAAAAAAGGCAATTGATTTGAAGTGGATATACAAGGTGAAGTGTAATCCCAAAGGAGAAGTGACTCGACACAAGGCAAGGCTTGCGGCGAAAGGATTTCTTCAGAAGGAAGGAATTGACTTTGATGAAGTATTTAAACATGTTTCTAGGATCGAAACAACCAGGTTGGTTGTTGGTCTGACAAACATGAACAATTGGCTCATGTGTCAAATGGATGTTAAATGTGCATTTCTCAATGAACCCTTTTACGAAGAAGTCTATGTTGTATAACCAGTTGGATTTGTGAAACAAGGCGAAGAGAGATAGGTGTACAGGGTGCATAAAGCCCAGTATGGACTCAAGCAAGCACCAAGAGCTTGGAACAAGAAGATCGGCAATTTCCTAAAGGAGAAAGAATTTGTGAAGTGCACAACTGAGCAGGGAGTATATGTAAGAAGAAGCAAGAGTGAATTTCTTATACTATGTCTCTATGTCGATGACTTGTTGATAACAAGCAGCTGCAAGAAAGAAATCGAAGACTTCAAAGGTGATCTTAGCAAGGAGTTCGAAATGTCTGATCTGGGCGACATTTCATGTTTCCTTGGCATCGAATTCTTCAAGAGCAGTAGAGGTTTGATGATGCATCAAAGAAGATATGCAAGAGAAATTCTCAAGATTTGAATTGGAAGAATGCAATTCGACTTCGACACGTGTATATCTAAGACTGCAACTTTCGAAAGATGCAGAAGAATATGATGTCGACCCAACCCAATACAAAAGACTTATTGGGTCACTAAGATAACTTTTTCATACGAGGCCTAACTTAGCATACAGTGTAGGTATGGTAAGTAGATTTATGCATAAGCCAAAGGTATCACACCTAGCAGCGACAAAGAGGATAGTGAGGTATCTGAAAGGAACTCTCAACTATGGCATTTTGTTTCCTGCAGCTGATGAGGGGAAAAAATGCAAATTAGTGGGTTACACCGACTCGAGTTGGTGTAGTGATGCTAAGGATAAAAAATCCACAGCTGGTTATGTGTTTATGCTAGGTGTTGCACCAGTTTCTTGGAGTTCAAGAAAAGATCCAGTATTGGCATTATCATCGTGCGAAGCAGAGTACATATCTGCTTCCCTTTGTGCATGTCAAGAACATGGATGGTGAACTTGGTCGAAGATATAAGCGGTAAAGATCATAGAACAATTATCATGAAGATCGACAACATGTTAGCTATCAACCTGGGGAAGAACCCGATAGCATATAGTCGAAGCAAGCACATCGAAATGAGGTTCCATTATCTTCGAGAGCAGGTAGTAGATGGGAAATTGAATTTGGAACACTGCACAATTGAGAATTAGATTATAGATATCATGACAAAGAGAGTGCAAGTTGAAGTGTTCAGAAGACTAAGGACTATGATGAACATAGATAGCTTAGACACAATGAATTAGGCGGTGTGTTAAATTGTAATTCCTTGTGTCGAAAATATTTGATTTGATTTAGAATTGTGGAAATAGTTTGTTACACACAAATTTGATTTAGATCTAAATTAGATAGATTTAATTTCGATCTAAAATAGATTAGATTTGATTTAGTTCCAAAATAGGTATTTTGGGCTTTTATAGTTTTGGAATTTTGGCTTAGATAGCAAGCTAACCTAAATCTATAAATAGAGGGAGTAACACCTATTTTTTAATCAAGTCAATTGATTTGTATTCACAGAATTTGCAGTTGAAAGTGAATAATAAATTTTTCCACGATTTGTGGGCAGAGAGATAATTGTCAATTTTTCTTTCTTTTATATTGTTCATCGTTATTGTGTGGTGATATCGATCTTGTTCATCAAGATTGGTAGAAATTCATCATAGGTTTGGTGGATTTCAAAATTAGTCTGTTGGAGGCTACTCGAGGGGGTCAACGAGGGAGCATATTACACTTGGGACACACTTTGTGAGAGACACACCACTTGTCCACCTAAAACCTTAAGGTGATAGGTGTGTGGGTTCTCTCTCATAAAGTGTTCATTCTTCCATTTTCTAATCAATGTGGGACTTCTTCCTCACACTTGATTCTCAACACTCCCCCTCAAGTGTGAGTATATACAATGCTCCCCCTCATGTGAAATCTTTCTCTTCCACATTCACTTGTATCTGTTGACTTTCTTAAACTACAAGTAAGACAATCCCTCTCTCGAGCCACTACTCGAGGGGGGCAACGAGGGAACATATTACACTTGGAACACGCTTTGTGAGAGACACACCACTTGTCCATCTAAAACCTTAAGGTGATAAGTGTGTGGATTCTCTCACTTATAAATTATTCATTCTTCCATTTTCTAATCAATGTGGGACTTCTTCCCCACACTTGATTCTCAATAATACACACACAATCTTTAATGCACTTGAATAAATAACTGTGTGTAATTGTGCCTGTTATTGACTCAATTAATTTGCTGGTAATATCTAATGTCTCAGTCAACAGGTATGCCAATGTTTCTCAATTCGATTTCTTCGAAGTTTGTCATCAATAACAACATCAAAACAAAATTCGTGCTTCTCTCGACATAAGTTGTCAAATAAACTTTTTCAATATAGGAAAAACAATTAGATTTTTCAAAATAAAATAAATACAAGAATTGTTTGCGCTACATGCAGTTAATATGCTTCCTGATTTGCAACCATTATGTGTAGCTTGTATGTTGAAGGAAAAGTAGATTTTAAACTCCAGCCACAATACATAGCCCTGTTGTGTATGCTCTGAGAACATAAGTAATGATATCTTTGACTAATCCAACTATCTCTGCATTTCGAACCAATTAAGTTAGCACTATCAACCAAATCTCATACCAAAGTGTTGTTTGACTGTGAGAATTTCCATGTCATATGAAAAACATGTAAAAAAACACTACAAAAGCTTACACGTGTCCATTTTTACTCCATCTTAGATTGAAGCTCACGCTGGTTCATATCAGTTACAACCTTCAACTAGAACCATGACAGTTAAAAGATCAAAGTTGTCCCATGAAAAAGAATGTCAATATAAATTGGTAATGTTAGTGTCCATAATAACCTATTAAGGTAACATATGTGCTTTGAGACAACCATATAAACTATATAAACATATTAAACTATGTAAAACCAATTTACCAAATTAAATAAATAGAGACAGCTATCAAGATGTTTCTGAGCCAAACTGCAACCTAATTGATAAATAAAAGTAAAAAAGTTCAGCTTCAAGATGTTTCTGAGCCAAACTGTAACCTAATTGATAAATAAACGTGAACTCATGGGTGTGCAGTCCTTAACCGACGTCATTGAACTTTCTCTTATTGATAACAATCTTGAGTAGGTAAAATTGTTAAGAATCTCTTTGTTGTTCAAACAAAAAAGTGTGTGTATACGGAAATTAAAGGGTACACGGAAATTGAAATAGCCTAAAGTGTAGAAGAGTGATTTAAAATATTTGAGTGATGAAGAGAAAAAAATTCAAGATTATCATAAATTAAAAAGCCAAAATAAAAGTATGGTCCTGACGGTTCGCGGGTGTCGAGTTTAGTCGGTTTGATTTATGGAACCTATCATTATTGTCAAAATATTTTAATATTAATTTAGAGATACTTTGAGATACTCTAAATTAATATAAAAGATATTATAACATATTTATAATATTTTAAATTAATATAAAAGATATTATAAGATATTTTATTATTTTTTATTTTAATAATTAATGGGTTATATTTTGGCTCCATTAAATATCCGTTGATTTTCCCCACTTATAAATATGTATATCTACCATTCTCTTCTTCACGACCTTTAAAACTTTATCAGCTGAAGATAGAGAGAAGGATTAGGAATCTTCTCTAAATTTAAAGAGTCAATGGTTGCAATTCCTTAGAGTTGTTGAAATTTAGGAAACCTTTGGAGGTATCTAAGGGAATTGGCAAACACTTCTAAACACTCTAGACTTGTATGATTCATATATTGATAGCTTTAGAGATTGGGAAACACTTGGATAGAAATAGAATTTTGTTTGTGGCAATTCAAAAGGATTTTTCTTATTCAAAAGGATTTTTCTTCTAACTCATTTGGAATCTATTGTAACAACTTTTAGAAGTATAGTGAATCCGAGAGTTTCTCTCCCCCCTAGAGTAACTCGTTTGATTAAACTAAACAAATAAGTTATTGTGTTTTTGTCTTTTATCTTCTTCTGGTTTGTTGTGGATTTTCTTTTGGCAGGTTATTGTGTTGCTTTATACTATTTATTTTGATTGTCATTGTTATTTGTGTATCTAAACTCTGAATAATTCTTCTTAATTGCTTTGAGTTATTCTATCAGTCTTCCATAACAAGTGGCATCCATCATAGAGAAAAGAGATATTGTTTACAAGTCAACACCATGAGTAAATGGGAGATCTAGAAGTTTTCCGAAGAGAGTGATTTTGGGTTGTGGAAAGTGAAGATGCAAGTAATCTTAATTCAAGAAAAATATATTATAGCATTGAAGGGTGAGACATTGATGCATGCACACCTAAACCATGCATATAAGACCGAGATGGTGGATAAGGTAATGTGTGTCATTATTCTGTGTTTCAAGGATAAAGTTCTAAACGAATTATCTAGGGAGAAGACTGCGACTTTGATGTGGAAAAAATAGAATCATTTTATATGACCAAGTCTTTGACTCACATGTTGTGTCTAAAGTAGGGATGATAATGGGTCAGGTTGGGTGCAGGTTTCACACTACCCAAACCCGCACCCGAAATTGACATCCGAACCCAAACCCAAATGTTATTCGGGTGACAAAATAATACCCACGCCCACACCCGTTGGGTTTGGGTTTTTTCACCCAAACCCGAACTCGCAGCAAAATACATAAAATACATTTTTCCTACAACTTTCCATAATATTATATATATATTATATATAAGCGGGTGTGATTTCGGGTTTTGGGGGCGGGTTTTAAACTACCCAAACCCGCACTCGAAATATCAGGTGGCACCCGAACTCAAACTCAAACCCAGTCAACTCGGGTTTTCACCCAATGACTCAGGTTCGGGTGTGGGTGGGGCCGCGGGTTTGGGTTTGTTTTCCATCCCTAGTCTAAAGCAACCACTCTACTCATTTTGAATGGTAAATGACAAATCCATATGGAGCAGTTTACATAATTTCACAAGATTATTGATGATCTTAAGAATATTAAGGTGGATATTTAAGATGAGGATAAAACTATAATCTTGTTAAGGTCATTATCCATATTCTTTGAAAACTTTAAGGATGTCATTCTTTATGGTAAAGAAGGTAATATAACTTTGAATAAATTCTAGATAGTTGTGACATCCAAAGAATTTTCAAAGATGAAAGAGTTGAATATTTATCATAGTGGTGAAGACTTAAGTGTCTTAGAGGAGGAAGTGAGCATATAGGTAGGTATAAATCAAAAAGATTTTATAATTCGAAGTTAAAATCCATTACTTGTCAGAAACCAGGTCACTTAATGAGGGTTTGTCCCGAGAGGAAGGGAAGTGACGATTTTGTTTAGATTTTAGTTACCTCGGATGAGGATAGTTATGAAAGTGTTGATTCATTAGTGGTATCAATTTTGGAGATTGAAGAAGGTTGGGTCATGGGCTTAGGTTGCTCTTATCATGTGTGTCCAAGAAAAGAATACTTTAAGACTTTGAAGCTGGAGTAAGGTGGAGTAGTTATCCTTGGGGAAAATAAGGCCTACAAAGTTTATGGTATTGGTATAGTCAGACTTAAAATGTTCGATTATTGTGAGTTTCTTCTTCACAATGTCAGGTATGCTCCAAAACTCAAGCAAAGATTTTATTCATAAGCATGTTTAATGATTTAAGATATTGCACTAGAGTTGAACATGAAATGTTGAAGATTTGGCATAGATAAGTGATCATAGTTAAAAGGTCTAAAATATGTTATTTATATATTTTAAAAGGTTCCATTGTTGTTATTAATTCATCATCAACCAGTGAAGACTTTCATGAAAAGAACAAGCTATGGGATTTGAGGTCAAGACATGATACATATATAGAGATTGTATCGGAGCACTTTAATAAGTTTTACATAAGAAAAGGGATAAATACAAATTTCACCATAGATTTGTTATTGAGTTTTTTCGTTAAGGCGTTAAAGCTTCTTACCTAGTCGGCATGTGTTCATTTACATGAATAAACTTCCAAACTCCTATGTAGTTTGTAGTAGGAAATCTGAAAACTACTCTTATTTGAAGGTCCCTAAAAACTTTCTTATTGATAAAATCAAGGTTAGGGATTGTGTCATCAATGGCTATTCAAGAGGAAGGAAGGTTTATGAGATTTTGGGAGTGGAACATGGAGTTGCATGTCTCTGCTACCTTAAGGGTTATGATTTTGTTGGTTGTCTATTAATCAATTTAATTTAGTTTTATGTCATTGAGTATCCTTATCAATTGCACATTTCTGAGTTGAATTTTATATTCATATCTAGCATGCATAAGTCAAATTGTTTGATTATAGTGTAAGCAATATGCTTTAATCATTTTGTCAAGTTTTTCCATCAAGAACTATAATTGAGATTGGTTCAAGTCATGACATTGGTAGAATCTCAAAACCTCTTTAAAATTGCAAAATATTGAAATTCTATGAGTGTGATTCGAATCACACATCCATGACTTGAATCAAAGGAAACATAAACTTTCTGGAAATGTTTGAAGATATCCTTACTTGAATCACACCTTGTACTTGATGCTAATCATAACACCCTTTATATGAATAACAACTTGCACTTGATTTGAATCATGCATGACATCACTTCTAAGGTTTTTTGTTGTCTCATTTGATTCGTATCAAATGTATCATGACCCGAATCACATAAATGGGTTTCTCATATATTTTTTATCTTGATTCGAATCACTTTGCCATTTGTTTTAAATCATATTTTTTGCTTATGACTTGAATCAAACATCATTTTTATCTCATTTTTATGTTAGATCTCCATCATCTATAAAAATCAATTTCTCTCAAAACCTTCATAATGTTAAAAAACATACACTTCCAATATTGATTTGAAAAGTCATAAACCACTTGTTCTCTCATATTTTCAAAAGAGTTATGAATCTTTTTTGAAAACTTGCAAATGATTTTTTTCATCTTCTGCATTATTCTTTCTCTATTGTTGCATGGATCTGAATATCATTTTAGGAGATGTGTGACTATTGAGGAGATTTGTTTTTTAATTTAACGCTTCTTTAAAGATTTGATTAAGATTTTAGAGGTTTGTAAGGTGTGTGGTGTTTTGGCTGATTTGGACAATTAGAGTGGAAAAGAATGATTTTCTTCTCTTCAGGTTCATCTTGGTAGTGTTAGGTGGAAGTCTACAAACAAGGTGGGAGTTCTTCTCAATCTTTAGTCAGACCAACACTCAAGATATCGATAGGATCGAGTAAAGATCGCTGCAAAATGGAGACTTATGAGAAGGGTGTTGGAACTGGAAGATTAAAGAAGATTTTTCATGAAGATTTTGCAAATATTCAGTTCATATATTGTGTATAAATCAATGTTCCAGATTGAAGATCTTTATACTTTCAGCGTTAATTTGGATATTGTGATTGTACTAAAGTTGTGTAATTTTGTCACAAATATTATTGGAGGACTAAACAAAATTTAATGGGCAACCTTTGTAGAGTGGATTAACCAAGACATCATCTTTTGATAATGACAACTATGATGATAACTATAAGGACTAAAAATGATAAGTCAAGCACAATACTTAAGCGGTAAAAGATGGAAACCCAAATGTTATGGTTTGATAATATTGATTATCTGAAGAAGGCAAACAAAGTGGAAATAATCTAAAGCCTCAAGTAATCTCAAGCAAGCGTCAACTTAAAAGATAGTATCTGACAAAATGGCTTATAAAAAGGAGTTAATCTCCTATTTTATAAAGTGAATGAACTTATGTAACCAAATGGGCTTTTCCATAAAAGTTTAAGGTTATAAGCATACACACACTAAAATATTTTTCAAAACGGTTTACCAATAGAAAACACTTTGAAAAATATATGGAAGTTGTGAAGATGAATCAAGACCAGTCAAAATAGCCATGGGCGAAAATTTGACTTTTATAATCGTATAGAAGAAATATCCAATCGATTAAAAATGCACAAACTTGAGGCCTAAGCTAGTTTGAATGCACATTGATTCTATATAATGACTATATATCTTAAACTTCGATTGTTAGAGCTTATAATCAATTTTTATAAAAAAAACTAATTGATTAGCTCTTTGCTCTAATCGATTTGCTAACAAGAAAATTCGTTGATTGCAAATTCCTTTTTTGGCCAACCTCTTATCTATAAATAGAGGTCCTTTTTCTCATTTCAATTAATTCAGAATCATTTTTTGACACTTCCATCTCTAACTCTTCTCTCTAAAGTTTTATTTAACTTTTTCTCGTTAGATGTTATAGCCAAATGCTTTTGTGAGAAAAGTTCATTTGTGAGTGAGGATACTTTTGTAATTCACTACTACAAAAAGCGATTCTAACGTCGGATGCGAAATGTGTCTTACCTCGGCACAAGAATCTAGGTAACAAAGGGCGTCATGAAAAGTAATGACTTAACACCCCGATTTTTAAAACACTGAGGTAAAGGGTTGATTATGGCGTGGGTTTGAACCGCAGCTTCTGCACTTTTATTATTTACAAAAACTAGCGCCTTTTTTATCTCGGTCTATTATAAAAACTGAGGGGTCATTAGTTTTTTTAAAATAATTCTCGTTACATTGTTTACACAAAACATTAATAAAATAATTTATTTACAACCTACAGTGGTTACCCAGAATATTACATTTTTTACACAAAAACAATTATTTGTCTAATGGAGATCATATGTTGGATCTTCAATCCTTTGATATTCTCCAGACAAAAGAAAGAGTATTCTCTATGGATTTTGTTTGCATTTGTTTCTTATATGAACAAAAAAAGGGTTAGACAAATAAATAGTTTTTTTTGCTCCAATAAATATTTAAAAACACAAACCTTATACCCAAATAATCTTCTACTCTAGTGTCATACCCCAAAATTTGCCCTATTGCTATTACATTTTATTAACAGGGACGTAGTACAAATTCTACAAGGGGTGTATATCAAAATAGTGGGCTTGACATCTTGATTGGCAAGCCCATTTCAAAAGAGTAATCATTCTCTAAATTGTCCAATTCAAAAGATAGGAGTATACATTAAGTAAAAGTGTGTATTTAATTGGGCTTATTATTCATAAGAATATGAGGTCCAATTTTAGGATTCAAAATTATTTTTAAACTTGGGTTTTATAAACTTCCTCGGTTTATCTACAATATTTTGGATTTTTGTAATTATTTGTTTCTATCAAAAGTATAATAGTTTACTCTTAAACTATTTATATTTTAATAAATAGAAAATATTTGTCTATGCTTCATACACTTTCAATTGGCTTTTTATTACAAATAAATAACATGCCACAATTGGTAAGGAAGCACGACTTGCAAATAAGAAGTCATGGGTTTGAATCCCATGAGTGACATTTTCATACTTTTTCTCTATTTTTACCAATTTTCAAAAAATTGGGTTGTTGGGCTTTTGGATATGGGTTATTTCTTTTTTTGGATTTTTAATCTAAATTTCTCATTATAAATAGGACCTTTGGCAATCCTATTAGGGGACCTTTTTTTCACTTTCATTTTTCACGTACGATTTTTACATGCATAACACATATTTTCCCTCTTAGGGTTTGTCTCAGGGTTGTCTTGAACAACCCTAATCCGCTGTTGTCGATTAACTGACAACGGCCGACAAACTCTTTCCCCCTTTCAAACTCAAATCCCTCTACTCAAACTCAAATTTTTGGCCGATGATTACCTATGAGGCCTCCCCCAGAAAAGGGTTTCTGACCATTGTTGTCTCGATCTGACAATGGTCAGCTCCCCTAAAAAAGAGTTCCTGGCCATTGTTGTCTCGATCTGACAAAGGCCGACTCCCCTAAAAAAGGGTTCCTAGCCATTGTTGTCTCGATCTGACAATGGTCGGCTCCCCTAAAAAAGGGTTCATGGCCATTGTTGCCTCGATCTGACAATGGCCGGCTCCCCTAAAAAAGGGTTTCTGACCATTGTTGTCTCGATCTGACAATGGCCAGCCTTCCTTTCTTAAAAACTTTTTTAAAACCTTTGGCCAATGATGATAACTGAGGCCTCCCCTCTTTTTTAAAAATGTTTTTTTTCCTCGTTTAATACATGTTTTAGCTAATGATTTTGTATGCTCTAAAAAATATTCATTTTGGCCAATGATTTCTATGAGGCTTGCTTCTTTTTAAAATGTTTATCTTGGCCAATGATTTCTGTGAGGCTCCTTTTTAAAAAACCTTGTTTTGGCCAATGATGATGCATTGAGGCATATTATTTTTGTTGCAATTTCGTTTAATTGCCTTTTTGGCATTTGGCCATTGTTGTCTCGATCTGACAATGGCCCTATCTTATTTTTTTAAGGGTTTCTCACTTGCCCAAATAAAGTGGGTGGCGACTCGTTTAAACGTAAATTTTAAGGCAGGTTGCTACATCTAGCAATCCATCGTAGAGAGCTATTCATGGCAAATACTCATGCAAACCTTAAACTCTTCATGATGTTGGATCTTTAAATCCTAGATATTCAGGGGAATAAAAAATGATGGTGCCTAATATTCTGGGAACAAAAAAAGGGTTAGATAAATAAATAAAATGATGTTGCAAATCTTAAAGTGGATGATAGTTTCAAGGGCTTTATGATGTTTCAGAATTTTTTTATAATGGAAGTTATTTTTGTTTCACGTGGATCACTAATGGTAATGTCTTGAGCATTGATAGTCATGAAATGGACGACAAGAATTTGATTACGAACGAGTTAGAATATTTATTTACAAATTAAAAATACAATTAAAATAGAGGTTTCAATGTTCCCTCGGGTTGTTGGAAAACCGACGGGTTAGAATATTTATTTACAAATAAAAATACAATTAAAAAAGTGCTTCCAATGTTCCCTCTATTTTTTGTAAAATTGACGGATTTGAACATTTATTTACAAATAAAAAAATATAATTAAGAGAGAGGTTAGAACACCTATATGGCGCACATGGATTAGAATCATATCACTAGAATAGTAATGATCAGCTATATTCTAGTCATAACGTCTCTTTTGAATTATAAAGGAGGCTTTTGAGCTATTTAAACGTCTCATTGTAATCTTCAAACATTATGTCAAAATTAGGTTTTATTAGGTATCCAACGTGCCTTGGGCCCTTCATAATTAGTTCCTTCTTTAAACCACACATATTGCCCAATTGCCACACTAAAGTTTCTTACATAGCAAGCATTAGGTGTATGGCCACTTATACCACAATAAAAACAAGTAGGAACAAAGTTACTTTTATATCTAGACGCATAAGATTTCCTTTTAGGAAATCTCTTCTTAGAGTGATTATGAACTCTTTGTGTGTTATCCACTTTCTCTTTGTTGGATTGGTCATTTTCTTTAACAAAGATAGTTTTACTAGTATTTGGTTTATCAAATTTAGAATAACCAAGTCCACTTTTATCATTGGAGTATCTTTGTTGACTAAGGATATTGTCCAATCTAATTTTTCCTTTTTCATATCTTTCAAGAACTCTTTTTAATTGGACAATTTGAAAAGAAAATGAATCACACTCTTTGCATGTAAAGTTTTGTTTTTCTTTATCAACATATTGTTGTTTTTCAATTTCAAAATCCTTTTGCATAGTGTCAATCTTTTCTTCAAGATATATATTTGATTTGTTTCTCCTATGTTGATACCGTTTTATACAAAACTTTACATTCATTTATAGCACCTTAAACATCATTATCAAGAGAGGGAAATTCACTACAAACCCCTTCAAATTCATCATCAAAATGGTGTGATGCCATAAATCAAGATTTACACATTCTTCACTTTCTGAATTGGAAGATGAACTCACTTCATTATCATCCCATGCAATGTAGGCTCTTTTAGGCTTTGACTCATTTCTTCTTTTGAAACTTTTCTTTGCAAGTTTTGGACAATTTGGCTTTATGTGTCATTGTTTCCCACATTCATAGCAAGTCATATCTTGTATTGAAGTGAGGGCTTCTTTCTTTTTAAATAAATTATTCTTTCTCACAGAGTTAGTATTATTATTACTATTTCCAAAATATTTACCTAAACTTTTTACAAGAAGCATGAAGTTCTCGTCTTGTACTAGATTATCTTCTTTTTCAACTTCTTTTGAGTAACATTTTAAAACAATTCCTTTGGATTTCTTCTCTTGATTTTCATGCTTTTCAAGTCTTTCAAGTTCCGTCTCATATTCTTGAGGTTTTCCAAATAAAGCTCTGGAAGCCATTATGGATAGGCTTTTCTTTTTGGATATCAATTCCTAGTGGGATAAGGTTTACTTGTTGTTGATTCGAATGGATTCAATTGGATACGTCGTGAGCAAGTCTCATGACCCTTAGTCCCTGATGGACTACTCACTCATGGTGAGAAACATCACTGATAAAACATACATCAAACAAGCATACATGATTAACAATCAAAATAATAACAATGACAATAGAATAAATAGAACCTAATTGAAGACAAAATAACTTTAATAATAGTAGTAATAATAATAATAATAATAATAATAATAATAATGATGATAATAATAATAATAATAATAATAATAATAATAATAATAATAATCTCCAAGGAGACGTAAGTATAACTCTTGCAATGAACGGAAAAATAAAACTTGCAGAAAATGAAACTAGGTTTGTAATATGTAAACTAGGGCAAAAGATGATTGAAACTCATACAACCCATGAGTTTTTATAGAGTATTTTGAAAATAGATAGCATAAATTTTGAGTCAAATTGACATAATGGAAGTTTATTACATAAAAAAGAGTAGGAATCCAAAAAGCCAAAGAAAAGACAACTGGATCTCAAATAGCACAAGAAAAGACATATGCCTGCTACGACTCGTAGTAGGCCTTTGGCAAAATATATAGGGAGGGAATCTTGGTTACTACGACCCGTCGCAGCTGCTACGGTCACCCATAATAGCCCTCTGGAATATGTATGGAGAATTCTCACAATTGTGTCGTTTCCCCGCACTTTGCACCTTTTGATTCCTCTTTCTTCTATGACACTTATTCAAACCTGAAAACACCAAGAAAAAAAACCACCAAGCATAAAACGGAATAATACCAAAGAAAAAGTAGACAACAACAAAGGACAATCTTTCGGATGAAGATGATCATTTATTTTGTTTGCTCATCGAAGGACAAAATTTGGGTGTTTTATATTTAATTATCTTTCTCAACTATATTATAAGAAGACTTCATTCATTCGTATTTTCTAGTTAAATATAATTTAATAGGAACAGTTGTATGATCCAAATTTTGTCCTAAAAATTAAATTTTTTTGCAAAAAATAATATAATCTTTATTTTATTTGTTAAGTATTTTTTTTTAAGTCTTGTTTAAAAAATCTTAAAAGTAATCAAATTGAAATTTATATTTATTTAGAGTGAAAAATCAAAATTTAAAATATTTAATTTTTATTACTATTATTATAACTTTATTCATTTATTTCTTTATTTTTATATTTTTATTTTACCAATTTCACAAGGATAGAAAACCATCTTTGCACAAATTTACTTGTTTTATTCTAATTTAGATTAAGTCAATTTATTTTTTTAAGTTCTTTTTTTGTCCCTCCTTTTTTTGAGCAAATTCGAGTACACTACTCTTCTCCACTATTTAATTACTCCTCCACCATTCAACTACTCCTCCACTATTTTTCTACATACAAAATTTGGCATTTCTTAGACAACACCTTAATTTTTTTTCTGACTACATAATAGCAGATGAACAATGCATTGGAATACGAAAAAAAAAGAGCGAGCACATAACCGAAAAATACATTTTTATCACTTTTCTCTTAAACAAACATCAGCTCAAAAACACCTCAAGAGTACACAACCTTCACCAATTTTTAACCACAACATCAACCTAGAAGACAATAACAACATATTAAAAAGCAAAACAATAAAATTGAGGAAAAAAGAAGAACAAATCCACAATCACCACAACTCCTCGCCCACATCATCACGCATCAACTTGATCGTATCATAATGTCAACCACACACCTTAATAAAAGCTACTCAAAGATGGTACAACATTGGACCTTGGTTCGCAACAAAAAAAGCAGAAGCAACATCACTGGTGGATCGTTTTGGAAGGCAAAATCCGGGAAGGAAGATCAGCATGTAGAAGGAGTGTCCAATTTCTTCTTCACAGAATTCTCAGAGGAACTCGACGCGAAAGACTTATATGAAGTATTCAAAGAATATGGACTGGTGGTGGAGGTGTTTATCCCATCAAGAAGAGACAAAAGAGGTAGAAAATATGGTTTCGTTAGGTTCAGAAAGGTGAGTAATGAGAAACTTCTTGCAACTAAGCTTGATAATATATTTATCAAAGGGAGGAAATTGTTCGCAAATATCCCTAGATTCAATAGGGAAAGAAAAGTCGTTCCTTTTGGTGTAGGAGAACACGAGCCCTCATTGAGGAATGAGCCTCTAAATCCACACTGT
Organism: Vicia villosa; assembly: GCF_029867415.1. NCBI lineage: Eukaryota > Viridiplantae > Streptophyta > Magnoliopsida > Fabales > Fabaceae > Vicia > Vicia villosa. The sequence goes on from NC_081181.1 coordinate 215,471,180, forward strand.
AAGGCCCTGAGGAATCAAGGTTTCAGTAAAGGAGAAAGATCTTTCGCCAATGTAGTTAAAGGCAGCAAGGGGGTGATGGAGGGGAGAGGAAGGTTTGAGATGGATAAATCCTTTGATACAGTGGCGGCGAAGAAGCAGATAGGGTGGTTAACAAGGGAGCGGAAACCTAGCTTTGTTCATCTCCAATTCAACGTGGAACGTTCTGAAATAGGAAGATTTGAAAAGGCTTATGTCGGGATTGTGGAGAAACCAGGAACGACTTTCAATATACAAGAAGCTTTCCATGCTGAAGGCTATTTCAGTATCAAGGCTACCCCTTTGGGGGCAAATCTATGCTTGTTGGAGGAACAGGAGGAAGGTGAGATCAAGATTTTAGTGGATGAGGCAAAAGATTGGATCAGTAAGTGGTTCTTAAACATCCATCCTTGGAGCCCAGAAGACGTAGATAATGAGAGACTGACATGGATGAGATTCTATGGTCTCCCTTGCCATGCTTGGAATTCCAGGTTTTTTGAGTTTGTTTCCGGCCTAGTGGGTACGTACGTTTGTTCAGATGATGAAACCCGAGATCATAAGAGAATGGACGTAGCTCGTTTTTTGATTCGAACGAAATCATCCATGGTGTTGAATGGGACATTTAATTTGGAAGTCAATGATCATGTATATGGGATTAAACTCGTGGAAGATATGCATGGACCGAAACGCATTGTTGTCCCACCCTCCCCTAAGCCGGAAAATTTATCAGAAGATTTATCAAAAGAGGAAGATGAAGTTGATGATGGCGCGTGGAGTTTAGGAGATTCTTTAGGGAGTAATGATGAAGATGTTTCTTATGGGACGGATGAACCTAAACATGATAAATCAAATCCATCTGGGGGAGTTTCAGAGTGTAGCAGTTCTGGGGGCGGAAACGGTACCATGGTGGCGGAAAGCGTGGAAAATTCTGACCGTTTGGATGTTTGTGGGAATTCCAAGATCTTGGGAGCAGATATAGAAGACATATGCGTGCAAGGAATGTCAACATTTAATGTTGATGCTGATGGGGTTCGGTTGAAGCCAAAGTCAACTCTAGTGGAGGTAGCAGGTGGGGGCCCCACCAGAGGGAAGTTGAGGCTATGTGCCCAAAAAATGTGGCTCCACAATCACAGGACTCGGATCCTATTAGTTGTACAAAAGTGGGCTGTAAAGGCCCAACACGTGGTAACAGACTAAATAGAAAAAAAGCCCTTGTAGATATCTATGAGTCCATTAAAATTCCTTATGCGCCATCGTACTTCACCGCTCTTCTCCAATCCCAAATCAACCCTAATTTGGATCTTGCCCCTCCGGCCACCGATAATCTTGAAGCTGGAAACTGTGGCGGGGATTCCATTAGGAGGAATGCAGAAATGGATGCATCAAGTGAATCAATTTCAGACTCGGGGATGCAGAGGGGTAATCACAGAATTTGGAAGGCAATCAAGAGCATGCCTAAGAAAGTATGGAATTCCATTAAGGAATTAGGAATCGAGGGGGACGAAGATGACGAAGTGTTCAAAGGGTTGATTCCAGAGTTGGAAGGAAGGGAGCAGCGTCTGGGAGTTAGCAAGAGGGAGCTTACAATTGGTGTTCCATGATAATTGGAACTTTCAATACGCGAGGGTGTGGCAGCTCCATGAAAAGGAGGAGAATTGGCCAAATTATCAGAAAATTCAATCCTGACGTGATGTTTTTTCAAGAAACGAAAGCGCCAAAGATGTCGGAGGTTCTGGTTTCATCTCTTTGGGGTGCGAAGGAGTATGGGTGGTCGGCTAGAAATTCCGAAGGAAGTGCTGGGGGAATTCTCACAGTTTGGAGGAAGGATATCATACAGCCTGTTTTTTCATTTTCGGGCAAAGGTTTTTTGGGCATCAAAGCTTCCAACAAAGGTCAGGTTCTATACTTAATTAACATTTATTCTCCCTGTAGTCTGTTAGATAAAAGAACACTCTGGGGAGAGATTTTATCGTGGAAACAGAAACTTGAAAAAGGAGATTGGGTGATTGCTGGAGACTTTAACTCCATTAAAAGTGAAGAGGAGAGGTGATTCTAACAGAGGGAGATAAATGGTGGAGTTTGGGGAGTTCATAGACAACATGGAATTAGTAGATATTCAGGTACAAGGTAGTCTGTTCACTTGGATTAAACCTAATGGCAAAGCAGGTAGCAGACTGGATCGCATTTTGTTGAGCGAAGAACTGATTTCTAAATGGGGTGTGGTGGCTCAGGAAGTGGGAATGAGAGACATTTCAGATCATAAACCGGTATGGTTGAAATCTAGCAGGTTGGGATGGGGACCTAAGGTCTTCAAGGTTAATCGGAGTTAGTTTGAGCACAACGATTTTATTCCCTTTGTGAAGAAGGAATGGAATTCTTATGTTCTAAAAGGTAACAACAGTTTTGTTTTGAAAGAAAAGTTGAAGTTGTTGAGAGGAAGCTTGAGGTGGTGGTATAAGAATGTTTTCGGGTGGGTAGATCTAAGGATTGAAGATGAGGTAGATGCCATGAATAAATTAGAAGACCAATTGATTCAATCTATTACTCAAGGATCGGATGAGGTAGATAAAAAGAGGCGTTTGAACCAAGAAGCGATTTGGAAAAACCTCCATCTGAAGGAATCTCTTTTGCAACAAAAATCTAGATATAGGTGGGTGAAAGAGGGAGATAATAATTCTAGGTTTTTCCACAATATGATGAAAGCTAGGCATAGAAGGAATTCCATAATTGCTGTTAGAAATAGGTCAAGTATTCTGTTGGAATCTGTTGTAGAGGTCAAGGATGCAGTGAATGCTCACTTTGAGTCAAGATTTCAGAGTAATGAAGAACCAAGACCCAGGCTGAGTAATCTTCTGTTTAACCACCTGTCTGACTTAGAAGCTGGCTGCCTAGAAGCGGTTTTTACTGAAGATGAAATTAAAGAGACAGTGTTCGATGGGGAAGGTGACAAAAGCCCCGGGCCGGATGGGTTCAACCTCGATTTTTTCAGAAATTGCTGGGATATCGTTGGCAAAGAGGTTGTAGCTTTTATCCAAAACTTCCACAAAGGTGGTAAATTGCCCAAAGAGGTGACTGCTGCATTTTTGGTCCTCATTCCCAAATGCGACAACCCGCAAAGTCTTGATGAATTTAGACCCATTTGCCTTATTAGTGGTCTCCTTAAAATTATCTCGAAGCTGCTTGCGAAAAGATTGAGGAGGGTTATAGGTAAGTTGATCTCACCCAACCAAACGACGTTCATCCCGGAAAGACAAATCCTAGACGGTGTTTTGGTCACCAATGAAATCATTGATTATGCTAAGAGATATAAGAAGGAGTGTCTAATTTGTAAAGTGGATTTTGCCCAAGCTTATGACTGCGTGGATTGGAGATTCTTGAGATTCATGTTAAAGCGTATGGGATTTGGCGTTAGATGGATGAAGTGGATGGAGTCTGTTGTGTTCACTAGCTCTATGGCGATTCTGGTCAATGGCAGCCCAACTGAAGATTTCAAAGTCACAAGGGGGTTAAGACAGGGAGACCCGTTATCTCCCTTTCTCTTTACAATCGTGGCGGAAGGCCTAGCGGGAATGGTGAGACATGCTTCTTTGGTAGGATCATTCAAGGGATTTCAAATATCGAGTGAGGTGGAATACAACTTACTACAGTTTGTGGATGATACAATATTGTTTGGCGAAGGATCGTGGGATAACTTGTGGACTATGAAGGCGTTATTTAGGGGATTCGAACTCGTCTCTGGCCTTAGAATTAATTTGTCTAAGACTAAGTTATATGCTGTAGGGAGTTCTCCTATTTTTGTGCAGGCTGCAGCGTCCTTTATAGGTTGCAAGGTTGACAACCTTCCATTTAAGTTCCTCGGATTCACGGTAGGAGGCAATCAAAGAACAGCGAAATTCTAGAAGCCGGTTATCTGCTCGTTGAAGGCGAAATTATCAGTTTGGAAAGGAAAACTACTCTCCATTGGGGGTAGAGTCACATTACTGAACAGTGTGCTGTCTAACATACCGAGTTTTCAGCTGTCGTTTTATAAGCTACCAGCAAAAGTTGCAAAAGATATTAGAGCAATTCAAAGGAAATTCTTGTGGCAAGGTGTGGTTGACAAAAGGGGAGTGGCTTGGGTTAAATGGGATCACGTCTGCAAGTTAAAAAAAACAGGGGGGGCTTGGTGTTAAGGACATTGACAAATTTAATATTGCTTTACTATCCAAGTGGGTATGGAGATTCATGGTGGAGGAGGATGCCATTTGGAATGGTCTCATGAAGCATAGATATGGAGACCTGAGATCAAAGTTGTGGAAAAGTGAAGAGGGAAGTTATTCAGCAAAAGACTCTCTTTGGTGGAGGGAATTATTGGATCTATGTGGTCATAATTGTGGTGTTAGTCACAATATTAAAGTTCATATAGGTAATGGCAATTTAGCCAAATTTTGGTCCTCTTGCTGGCTGGACAGTGTTCCTTTGGCTGCCCTTTTCCCATATTTGTACCAGGAATCAGCATTCAAAGAAGAAACGGTTATGAACATGGGCAGTTGGCGTCAAGCATTATGGCACTGGTCGATTCTGAGAGCGGAAGAGGTGTTGGGATTTGAGGCATCAGCTAAATTGGAAGAGCTGCAAGTCCTGTTGAGGGATATTTCTCTGAATCCTAATTCAGAGGATGTTCTTATCTGGCTGCTTGACACGTCAAAGAGTTTTACGATCCGTTCTTGTTATAAAATGCTTATGCAGGAAAATGTTGATGCAGAATTGGAGGCTAGCAGCTTACTTGGGATGAAGGTGATTTGGGAGGCTCAGGTGCCATCTAAATTGAAGATCTTTGCCTGGAGATTATTGTTGGACAGATTGCCAACCAGAAATCATTTGCTAAGACGAAATATTATCCAGCATAATCATGAAGATCTGTGTACATTCTGTGCCCAACAAAGTGAGGACCGGTATCACCTTTTTATTTGCTGTTCAAAGTTACATAGTCTGTGGCGAAACATATCTCTTTGGCTGGATCTAGATAACATATCTGCTGCTGATTGTTGCTCTCAATTGTTGTCGAATGTGAACTTGCTGTCGGCCAAACTTCCAACTAAACCGGCGTCGGCAATTTGGTTGACTATTTGGTGGTGTATTTGGAAGTCGAGGAACGACATGATTTTCAATAATGCGGTATTTGACAGTGACGAAGTTTTCTACTCGATTCTGTGGTATACGTGGTGGCGGCTTGCAATTGTAGCAAAGGATAGAATTAATTGTAATTTCTATGAGTGGTTTAAAAACCCTCTTTTATGTAGATGATTTTCTGTTATTGCAGTTCAGGTTTTACCTGTTTCTCTTGTAAGGGATGAGTACCCCTAGTACTCTCTTTTAATCCAAGAGTTATTTATGGAAGAAAAAAACCACACACCTTAATACAAATACTTATTTGCTCTCTTTCACTTCAATTTCTTTATTCTTTTCTATTTTTGTTTTAATGAGTTTTGTTAGATGAGACCTCTTTGTGTTAAAATGGAAAAGGGTATGACTTTGTTGAAAAAGAAAACATGTAGGGAAGAAAGAGTATTATATTGATGTTGTTTGTTTATGGGAAAGAGATGAAAATCGTCTCTCTGTTTTAAAACAGATAAAACATGTTAAGAAGTGTGGTTAGACCTAACTCAACCCTACAAAACCGGCTTGTAGGGTGAGGATTACCCCCACTTATAAGGACATGTTCAGGCCATATATTGTCCGATGTGGGACTCTTAACACACCCCCTCACGCCCAGGACTAGACAACTGGAGCGTGGAAATAAATGGCGGGTGGCCTGATAGCGGAAACCATAGAAGGTGACCCACCGGATCTTAAACGAGGCTCTGATACCATGTTAAGAAGTGTGGTTAGGCCTAACTCAACCCTATAAAACCGGCTTGTAGGGTGAGGATTACCCCCACTTATAAGGACATGTTCAGGTCATATATTGTCCGATGTGGGACTCTTAACATTATGGGAAAGAGATGAAAACCGTCTCTCTGTTTTAAAAGAGATAGTTAACGTGAAAATGGAGAGAGAGGAGAGGAAAATTGTGTTTGAAATGGAATGAGGGTGCATTCTTTTTTGTAGACATACTGGACTTTTTTTCATTCTTTTATTTTTAAAGCTAGGGTTTAGTTGCCATTCGGGCTTTGGGTCCATGTTATATTGTTTTGTGTTTTACACCCACTCATATTACTATGATGTTTTATTATTTATTATTGTTGCTATTTTTTTTATTTCATTTGGGCTTTAGGCCTAATGTCATGCCACTACTTTATTTTTTTATCACCATACTTCTTTTATTTTACTTGGTGCTTTTATTTTAAAATTTATTTTATTTATTTTATACTATTGTTCCCATTAGTTATATGTTTTATTTATGTCTCATCATTTTAATTTTAATTAGGTCAATATTAAGTATGGTTTAGCATCGTGGTCGGAGATAAGGTGTACATATTGTGGTGTACCTATTTGTTAATTTTTCATAAACTCAATTCCTTACGGTTAACATTATAAAATTAACTTAATAAAATCACTTTTTATAAATAAAATCAGATTAAAAAGGATTAATTGAATATCTTTTACTTTTTCGGTTTGTATATATACCTTTTATTCTTGGGTGTTTTGATATAAGAAGTATTGTTTGCTTGTTTTAACGTTTGTCTTCTGCTATGAGATTACGACTTATTTTGGGTTGAATATCTTCTTTCATAAATAAAATGAGATTAAATAGAATTAATTTGATGTATATTCCTTTTATTCTCAAATGTTAGGACAAAAGTTGTATAACTTGTTTGTTCTAACACTTCTCTTGCTCCTAACAACAATTGCAACTAACCAATGGACAATGTTTTATGCGCTATAACGCGATCTACAAATATTATTTTATCCGCTCTAACGCGACCAACAAATAAAGATTTTTGTCTAATGATATCAAAACATTTTTCTTTAAACTCAACCAACACACAATATTTTTTACCGAAAACTATGTAGCTTTGAATTCTCCATCGTTCAAGGAGACACGTAGGAGCAAGAATCAAATCTTGTCAAACACATTTATAAAAAACTTATTTTCTCATTTCTTGTAAATATGCTTTAGTTTGTGTTTAATTATTACTAAAAATTAAATATAAAAAACTTTAGGTATTAATATAGTTGTTATCATCTCCTTTAGGAATTTCATCTAATGGTTCTACAAAGGAGAAAAAACAAACACTTAAGTTAACAATGTATTTCCTCCATTCCTATTTATAAGTAAATTTTGACTTTTAGATTCATTGAATAAATATTGTATTTGGGTATATAAAGACTAGATACATCATTTATTCAATGAATATAAAAAGTTAAAATTTGCTTATAAATAGGAATGGAGGGAGTATTATATACAAAACAATTACGTCATACATTGAAAATATAATAGTTCACATTTCAAGTTTTAAATTGCGATGGTGGTTTCAACATAATAATGAGACATAATGTGTCACGAATATGATTTGTTCGACAAAGAAAGTTAGAAGAAGATCATGTGAGCAAGTTGTTTTTGAGATACGACACATATATTTATACTGATCTGATCTCGTAAAGATAAGTTGAAGTTGAGAAATGTAGAAAATCATTGAAAAAGCTAAAAGTTTGTTGTTAAGCGTGAATGTGGCTTGGAAGTTGTATCATCATTTAAGTGTGAATGTGGTAGTGGTTTATGAATTATTTATTGTCAGTTTGCTTAGTTGGATGTAGAAAAATGGTGGGAAAATGGATGTGTCATGAAGATGTTGTTGTTCGAAAAATAAAGTTAAAAGAAGATTGCATGAGGAAGCTGTTTATCATACTTATTCCATTAAGATAAGTTGAAGTTGAGAAATGTGTAAAAAACCTTTGAAAAAACTAAAAATTTATGGTTAAGCGTGAATGTGCCTTGGAAGTTCTATCATCATTTAAGTGTGAATGTGGCTGTGGTTTATGAATTATTTAATATCATTTTGCTTAGTTAGACGTAGGAAAAAGGGCAAAAAATGAATGTTCCATGAAGATGTTATTGTTAGAAAAAGAAGGTTCAAAGAAGATTGGGAAGCTATTTATCAACTAAGCAATTTTAGCATCCCGCCTAAATCTTGCTATTCTTAAATTCCTTTTTTATCTCAACAACCTTTTACTCTTTCTCTTTCCAATAAATATAATTTAATTATTAATTATAATTATAAATTATAATAAATTGTGAACTCTAATTAAGGAGTCATTCTATATTCCCTTATTTAACTCATCCACTCAGCTCTTTTTCTTTTCAATAAATATAATTTAAAGTTTTTGAAATAATTTTTCAATTCAATCAATATTTTTTTTAACCAACGTTCATGTTTTTCTTAATTGCCTAAAAAATTGGTATATCAATTTATTATTATTAAATTGATTACTTATAATAATAATAATAATAATAATAATAATAATAATAATAATAATAATAATAATAATAATAATAATAATATATTAACCCAAAATAGACAAAATATTAAATTCCCATAATTATAGATGCATTCATGTTAATTCACATTAATTCACTAAATCACATTAATTCAAAATCACATTAATTCATTATATTATTATTTTTATTTTGTGCATAAAAAGAATCAATAAAATTGTTTCTAAAAAAATTATTTATTCAAAAAGGAATTAATATTTTTTTAAAATGATGTCATTACGATAATTCCATATACATCAGCAGGTTACAAGCCACAACGCCCCTGCTCTTTTGAGAGAACACAAACCTTGCATATTCTCCAAGAATTTTAAGAAATGGGTTAGACAGAAATTTTCGTCATTCCTATTGATTCCCAACAAGCTAAAGATCTTCTCCCACACTTTGCTTAAGTTGCTACAATTGACAAATAAGTGGTCTACTTCCTCTAACTATACTCCACAGAAAACACATTTACTCGCCTCTTCCCCCTGAATAATGTTTTTATCTAACAGTAAGTTTTTCTATATTTTCCAAATTCTGCACAAAAAAGTTACATCAGGGTTCTTCAAACTTCAGGTATAGAAAATGTGCATTGGAAGTTCTTAACCCACATATATTTTCATGTTTTGACTTCCTCTATATTAATTGATTGTCTAAATTTTTTCTTTTGCATTTTATGCCGAATGGCACTATGTATCGGTACGATTTCTGACATCGTCCCTCCAAAACTGAACTGACAGATTAAAGTTTGTTTACTAAGGTTGTGGAAAGTCCATTCTTGGAATGACTACAATACTATTACTAAGGTAATAATTTATCTTTATGATCTATTGGTATAAATCCAGTTTCTTCTTTAGATGCATAGAATAAATCAATTATTATTTGATATATATGTATTTGCGCATTAGGTTTCCATTGGAGTTGTTCTTGCTAAAACAATTGACTTCAACCACACAAAGAAATGGTATTATCAAGCATGTACCAAATGTGTAAAGAGTGTACGTACAAAAAGTAAAGAATTGTATTTTTGTGAAAATTGTGTCGATGTTCTTCCAGCGAATCCAAGGTATCAAAATCGTTGTTTGTTTTATTTTTTTATTACTGTACATTCCATTGTAATTTATACATTTTTTTGTATAGAATTAAGATACATGTTCAAGTTGCTAATGTTAGTGGTTCTTCGACTTTTATACTCTTTGACCGTGTGGCTACGGAAGAATTAGAAAATCCTCATATAAAACTATTTGATGTAGAACATTCATATTTTTCAATATGTACTATCACTAGTGCAGAAAGTATTTTTTACATCGGGCGAAAAGTACTTTTTACATCGGGCCTGGGTCCGATGTAAAGCCAAGCGATGTCAGATATCTAATACTTAAAAATGTATAGGTTAATGATGTCACTTCATTGCCTGTTGTTTTTAATTTATTGTTGGACACGATTATGCTTTTCAAGATTCAAGTTTCCAAGGGTAATATTGAAAATAAGTGGCAAAGCTATATTGTGATGAAAATCACTTCGGATCAAAATTTGATTGTTCAGTTCAAAATCAAACATGGCATGAATGTAAGATGGGATGAAACGCCTTAATTTAACAATTATAGGTGGATAGTGCCAATTACAAATTAGAAAGGTTTTGCTGCACATTACATACATATTGTGTAAGTTTGTTTAAATTGCTATTTTAATTCACTTTTAACATATGCATAATGAATTAGGTTATATGTCATTATCAGTGCTATAAAAAGTTTTACATTCTCTTTTATATTTATTCTTTTTGCTTTCAAGTTTCAAAGATTAATTTACTCTATTTTTGTTCAATTGTAGGAAAAGTCAGAGAAGGACAATTTATGTTTCATGTTCTTATTGTATCAGTGGAATGTACTTTTTTGTTTTGTAATATGAAAAAATATATATTTTTGTTATATTCATACATTTATATTTTTACATAAAAATACAATATATATATATCCATAATTTGTTTCATGTTCTTATTGTATCAGTAGAAGTACTAGTTAAGATAAGTTGAAGTTGCGAAATGTATATGAAGCCTTGGAAAAACTAAAAAATTATTTTTAAACATGAAGAATGTGTCTACCATAATTTAAGTATGAAAGTGGTAATGAGTTCAAAATTTGTGCATCATTTATTATATTTTTTTAGTTAGATGTTTGTTTTTTTCACAGATAAAATATGTCCTTTTGATAATAAAAATTTAAAATTAAAATATAAGTAAATTTTGTTCAAAATTTATTTCAAAAAAACTTTTCTTTTTTGAAATTAAATTTATTAGTCACTTCAATTATTTTGTTATTCAATTTTTATTTTAATTAGACTTTATTCAAAATTTATTTAAATTTATAGTTTATATTATTTTATTGTTTGTAGTGCATATGTTTATAATTTGAATTTTGTAGGTGTCGTGATATTTTTTAGATTTATTTGGTTCGACTGGTTTAATAATTATATAATTTTGTTATAAAATTCGAATTAGTGAATCGAATGATCCGATTCGATAAGTAATCCAATAGTTTGACCAATAAATCAGAGAACTAATATCCTCACTGACTTGATAATCATTCAATTTTTAAAACATTAGATTTTGGATTAATTAGTCTAATGTATTTCTTTATTGATAAAGATTAAGGGGAGAAAAAAAATTGTGTAATGAGGAATTAATTTTCTAACAAGAAAAGAAATTATTTTATTTATTTTGAAGGATTATTTATTATTATTTCTAGAAGTAAGATGAAAACGAAGAAAAGTGCTTGTAAGTAACATATTTGACAAGTTTCTAAAGCAGCACAAAGGGCACCAGAAAGAACACCCTATTATTTGCGTGCTGTGCTTGTCTTCTTCTTCTTCACACTAAACTGCACACTCTTAGGGTTCGTTTTTCCGGTAACTGCTGTAACTCTTTTCGTTTCTTCAAAATCAATGCCCACTTCTTCTTAATCATCAATTTTTTTTTTTTTTGGTTTCAGTTGCAGCTGAATGCGCTCGAGTTTACATCGCTGATTACTTTACCTTCTGTGCTTTGGTTTGGTTGCTATCGAAATCTGTAAGAAGATAACACAAGGTAAAGTTTTTTATTTTGCTGTTAATCGGTTAAAATTGTATTTTTTGTTATTGCATTTGGTTCATAGTCATTTTCCCCTAAATTCAGTGTAATAGGGTTTTCAATTTGTTTATCTAGTTCTGTTTATGCTTTTGTATTTTAGGTTTTTTTATTTGGGTGTTGTCATTGAATTTTTTTTTTTGTATGACGATGAATTGATTGTGTAATCTATGCCTTGGATTTGTGTTTGTGAATGGAATTAAGTGATTATCTATGGTAAGTTGTTGTAGGAAGAAAGAAAGTGTATAATGATATTATGACATGCATTATGTAAATTTGAATATAGATTTTTAGCTTGATTTGAATGGTGGTAGCATTTAGCTATTTGACTCTGTTAAGAGTCCCACATCGGACAATACATTACTGAACTAATGTGCTTATAAGTAAAGGCAATCCTCACCCTACAAGTCGGTTTTGTAAGGTTGAGCTAGGCCAATCATACATTCTTAACATGGTATCAAGGGTCTGGTTTAAGATCTGGTGAACAGGTATTAAGGTTATTGATCATACAAGACATGGTATTAAGATTCTTAGTATAGGTTGTGTCACATCACACACTGTCGTTTCTTCTCAATCTGTATTCCTGTATTTGTTGTTTAAATGTGAGATCTTCATTTTCTTTGTATCTGTTTGGTAATTTGATTCAAAACTTGCAAGTTATTTATATCTCAAATTGCTCAGATTTGTAATACCAACAATGTATGTTGAAGATTAGGAGTTTAATTAATATACTAGTTATTACCATAATAGCATTTCATACAATTTGTTAAAAATATTGAAATTTGTTGTGGATTACATTTTGTGAAATGCTAACTTGTGATTTGTTTTCTACAGTGAAGAACATGGTATCCTCTGTTGAGTTGTAGTAATGAGGGCTTAGTTATATGGCTGCTTATGCTTTCTCTTTGCATGTATTGCAATCTGAAAATGGTGGCAGTTGTGTGAAGAATTATGAATTTGTTGTTTTCTCTTATACACTCTAATTGAAGTCTCTTTCTCCAGGTTTCTTAGAATCTTAATTGGACTCTCAAGTGATGAATTCGCAGTTTGTGGTTGACTTGAATAGCAAGATGAATAATCCATATGCTGCAAATCCTGTAAGTAATTCATGCATCATTTAATTACACCTCATATTGTTGAATAGTATGTCTAGTGCTCGTAGTTGGTGTGCAGGGTCTTTAAGTATTTTCAATTTCGGGGGCACCGAGTTTGATTCCTAATTCCAGTAGTATATCTAAATTGACAATCTGCATGCAGGGTGAAGCAACTGTCATGGGATTTGAAATATTGAAGACATCTGATTCCGGTTACAACAACGTATACACTTTAACTGAAGACGAGTCACGTGATCCACCCGAGGCTCCTCCACAATTGCAACAAACCTTGCTCGGCTACCCTGCCAATGTCGGTAGTTCTAGCTCTCTTCCATTGCCCCAGAGCGCGATTCTTAATCATCTTTATATTGAGAATCGAGAGCCTCAAAGATCTGTGGTGGCTTTGGGATTCACTCATCGCTTCCGTGCCAAATATGTTACCGTTGTGCTCTACAAGCCAGTTCAAAGAAGGGGAACCACAAGCATTTGATGTGCATATTGTAAACCTTCTCTACAAACCAGTTGAAAGAAGAGGAACCAAAAACATTTTATGTGCATATCATGTGAACTCTATATCTGTTGGTTTGTGATGATTGATTGTGTAGACTTGATATTTAAATTAGCAGGAAGTGATATTTATTGGACTTCAAAATGTTTTTCTGTCAACTAGGCAGGATATTTATCTTTTTAAAAATGTTCTTAACCTTTTGGACTTTTTAATTGTGTTATTGCTTTTATTTTTAATCTGTTTTTGCTTATGCTTCAGTAAAAAAATGAATATAAAAGTAGATGATAAGCTTTCGTGGTTTACTAGAGAAGGTGCTTTTTTTTACAATAGTATAGAAGGTAATTAGTTAAGTTTCAATCATGGAAGATGATAAGCTAGAAGAAGTTTATTCAATGTGCATACCATAAGAAGACTAGTTCAGATTGCCAACTTTCATTAATTTAACACTTCCGTCCAGAATAATACCAGCAATTTTGTCAAAATAATGAGCAACACTTTTTCATTCATTTAATTCTTCTTCTACTATTAAATCAATTGCATGTACTTCTAAATTTGTTCTTTCCATTCAAACTTTTTACACTTTCAAAAAGGACAAATGTGTATTTGATAAATAGCCAAAATAATACACTTCTCAATCAATAATATGTAAACACATGATAAGCTAAAAATATGCTAAAATGCACTCTTTCAAATTCAAATCACACTATTACATACACACATTCTCTCTTCATTAAAATTTCAAATCTCTTTTATATTTTTTTCCACACACTTTCTCATTTTTATTTTAATTTTTCCTTCTATTTATTTATTATCATTAAAATACTAATAATTTATTTTTATTTAACTAAAATTAAAAATTTATTTATATCTAGCCATAACAAATCAATTGCATGCACTTCCAAATTTGCCACTTCCATTCAAATTTTTTACACTTGCCAAAGGGCAAATATGTATTTGACAAATAGCCAAAATAACACACTTCTCTATCAATCATATGTGGACACATGACAAGCTAAAATTGCACCCTTTCAAATTCAAATCACACAATTATATACATTCATTTTCTCTCTTCATCAAAATTTCAAATCTCTTTTATATTTCTTTTTTTCACACTTTCACGTTTTCATTTTAATTTTTCCCTCTATTTATTGATTATCACTAAAAATAATAATAATAATCTATTTTTTAATTTTAATAAAATTAAAAATTTATTTATCTCACGGGTCATTATCAAGACAATATCTATTTTATTTTAATCAATCATTGTCTTAATTTAAGAGATAAAATCTTTATTTTTAAATAATAATTTTTTTCTTTCTCCATCTCACATTTTTTCTTATCTTTTTGTATGATTATTTAATACAATTAAATTTATATAATAATTTTTTATTTTACAATTAAATAAGTCATTTCAAATTTTGTATTTGTATCTAAATACATTTTACATCGCATCAAGTAATTTTTTTATCTCACGGGTCATTATCACCACAATGTCTATTTTATTTTAATCAAAAATTATATTTATTTGAGAGACAAATTTTATTTTTAAATGTTAAAATTTCAATTTTTTTCATCGCACAAATATTTTTTATATGATTATTTAATACAATTGAGTTTATATGATTATTGTTTATTTATAATTAAGTCACTCATTAAAAAAAATTTTGATAAGGAATTTATGCCTAACAAAATTTGAACATGAGATCTTTAGAGGAACACACTCTCAAGACCTAAGCCTTCATCACTAGGTCACACACGCACACAAGTCACTCATTTAAAATTTACAAGTATCTAAATATATTTTATTATACAATATTAAATAAACTGATATTGAGGTAGATGGGATAGTTAAACTGATATACTCTTATTGAGGTAGATGGGATAGTTAAATTGATGTGTTAATTGAATTAAATTAGTATAATTTAGATTAGAGAAAATTTGGGGCATTATTTATTATCATTTTTCTTAGTTATGTGTAAGAAAAGGGACAAAATGGATTCAGATAGTGTTTTAAAAATTGGATTGGATCGGCCGATCGAATTGGAAATTGGAGGGATCTGGTATGATTTGATTATTTGATCGGATAAGCTATAAAACTAGTGGAAACCGAGCAGAATCGACTAAAATAAATAAAAATCGACAAACTAACTATTTTAGAAAATCGACAGGTTAAATGCTATAGACAAAATGATATCCTTTTGATAATAAAAAATTAAAATATAAATAAACTTTGTTCAAAACTTTTTTTTAAAAAACTTCTATTCTTTAGAATTAAATTTATTAGACACTGCAATTATTTTGTTATTTAATTTTTGTTTTAATTATACTTTGTTCAAAATTTATTTGAATTTGTAGTTGGTACTATTTTGTTATTTATAGTGACTATGTTTAGAATTTGAATTTAAAGAATAAACTTGTGAAATTATGATATTTTGAAATTTTGTAGGTGTCGTGATATTTTTGAGAGACATCCTATTTGTTTTGTTTAATAATTATATAATTTTGTTATAGAAACTAAATTGTTCAATCGAATAATCCGATTTAGTTATACGATTTGATAAGTAACCCAATAGTTTGACCAATAAATCAGAAAACTAATATCGTCACAGACTTGATAATTGGTTAGATTTTTAAAACATTAGATTTTGAATTAAGATGAGCATAATGTATTCTTTTATTGATACAGGTTAAGGGAAGAAAAAAATTGTGTAATAAGTATTTGTAATGAGGAAATAATTTTCTAATAAAATAAATATTTAATTTATTTATTTTTATATTTTGAGGGATTATTTAGTATTATTATTTCTAGAATTTATAATATAAGAAAATTAAATATTTTAGAAAATACTATTTTAATCTTTTGTCTTTGTTCGCCACCTCATTATTTTGAAGGTATTTTGTGTTTAAAATTTACTTTTTGTAACTAAATTGTAATTTTGATTCTAAATTGTACTTTTGCAACTAAATTGCAATTTTGGTTTTAAATTATACTTTTGCAACTAAACTGCTCCAACACCAAATCTCAATGATCGTATCATATGTGTTGGGTGGGTTTTAAATCCGCGGCATTTTGTTCAAGTGTATTTGAAATCGGGAGGCCATATACCACCTACATCACTAGAGTGGGCGATTCATTTCACAATCCAATCTAAGACTTGGCCGGACTACTTCATTTCATTGAAAGGATGCAAGAATACAACAAGTTGAACAAAATTGAAATATAAAAAATAGAGAAAAGTCAAAAGGGGTGCCACCGATGGATTTGGTCGGGGACAATTTTTTCGGCTCATTTAAGTAGTTAGGTATCATTTTATTGTAAATGTTATTTTATTCATGTATTATACTGTGGAAATATATCCATTTTTGTAGTTTGACCAAAATACAATATTTGAATACATGAGGTTTTTTCAATGAGTTGTTGTTTATGTTCTGTTTCTGGTTTTTCACTCCCAGGAGACTAACTGGAAATATATTTTCGGTTCCAATTTATATAAAATCGGAAGTGAAATTTCAGTTTCAACTCTGACACAGTGATAGGATTTGTATGGTTCATGTTTGCCTCCAACTACTATAAATAACCTCACTTGTCATATTATTTCATACCACGACACCAAAAATCAAAAATGAACATGAAAATGAACATCGAATGGCATGTTGGAGTTGTCCACTTTATTGGCGCCACACCATCACGCAAATTTAAGCTTACCACGTACACCCCAATAGAAGAAGTATGTGTAATATTGCATGAATTTGTACCTTATAGCGACAATCTCAAAATTGTGAAGATCGAGTACCGCATGCCATCTGTTGACAAAGATGGGAAGCTTGTACTCATCAACCATGAGCTGAAGAACGATGCTGATATGCGGGGTATGTGGAATACTTATACCAGTTTTGAGGAGAAAGTTCTGATCGAGCTAGATGCGACTATTTCAAGATCAGTCGATGATATTATCATGATGTTGCAACGTCCACATAGACATTGATATGTAATGTTTTCTTTGTGTTAAAATTCTTAATGTATTTTCTATGTTTATGTTATGATTCCTATTTTGTGTTTGTGATATTGGTGTTATTTAATGATGTTTTTTCTGGTTTCTGCATAGCACAAAATCGGAGGTATATCTCCAGGTCAAAACCGAAATTACATTTGCAGTTCAATTGTACAGTTTATCAGATTTTGGTGCGCACCAGAAATATATTTCCGATTTTGAAGGACATTTTTTAGAATTTCACATGGTGCGCTAAAAAAGCATGGAATGGAATAAGAAATTCTCAATACTAAATATCCTTAATAGATCATTTGGACTACTGGGTCAAACCCACTAGGAGGAAATTAAAAACAACGTTGTAAAATTTTGTTATAATAAAAGAATGAGAAAAAGGATATATATTGACAGTGTAAAATAATTTTACACTGTCAATCAATCACGACCATGTTAAGTGTCAAATCATTCTGTCATTTTTAAAAAAGTTATCTGACATGGTTGATTGATGAATCCTAATTAGGTGACATAAAATTATTAAAAAACAAAATCTTTTAATCAACATACAGTAATTTTTTATTACCTTTTGGACATGTTATTCAAAGTTTAAGTCCTGACAATAATATTTATTTATATTTATTGATGTTTATAAATCTAATGACTTTCTAAAAATTATATACTCTTATTTTATTTTTGGTTTTATTATAAGAAAATTTCTTTATAGACCTCCTAACCTTTTAGTCCACCTCTGGTGAAAAACCCAAACTACCCCTGACTTCGGAAATGCATTTCCGAAATGCAAGAAAAAGGTGTTTTTAGAGATGCATCTCCGAAAACGCCTTTTTTTTTTGAAAAATTGTCTTATTTCGGAAATGCACTTCCGAAAACAACATTTCGGAAGTTCATTTCCGAAATATTGCGCGTTTTGCAGATTAAGCAAAACAGCCCCCCTCCCCCATTCAGTTTACCCTAAATCTTCTTCAAACTTCCTCTCTTCAAAAATTTCTGCAAAAGCAAGTGTGCAAAAGCAAGTGTGCATTCCAAAAGCTTCCCAAACTCAACCTAAGTCATCCTAATCTCTTCAATTGGTAAATTTTTGAATTTTTTCTATTTTTAGATCTATTATTAAAATCTCTATTAGGGTGTTTAGAAATTGCAAAAATCACATTGGGGTAGGTTGGTACTGATATTTAGGGTGTTTAGAAATTGCAAAAGTAGTTTTTAAGTCTGGTTTTGGGGTCTGCCATGGAAGTTGCAGAAAACTTCATCGCAGGGGTGTTTCGGAAGTTCATTTCCGAAAACACCTCCATCCCAGTTTCGGAAATGAACTTCCGAATTGTATCAGAAGTTCAATTTTTTTAGTTTTTTCTTTTGTGTGGCATATTAATTGATTTCAATTGTTTACAGGAACATGTCAGGCAACCAACCAGCACGCATCAGACAGGGTAGGGAGACCCAGACTGCGTCGGCTAGACGCGAGCAGGCGGCGGCGCAGCTGGCGTCGACACAGGGACGGGGGCAGGGCCGGGGACGACGTGTGCGAGTTCCCGTGGGCGAGGGAGAGGGTACATTTGCTTCAGGATCTAGGAGTCGGCTGGCTCGGGTATCTTCTTCCCGCCAGCGAGAGGAGGAGGAGGAGGAGGAGGAGGATGAGGAGGAGGTGGCGGCAGTGCCCTACCACGAGCCGGAGGGGGTACCGGATGTTGACCCTCCAGCCAGGGAGGAGGATGAGCAGGAGGACAGCTATCCGGGAGGGCCCTTTGACACTTCCGTGCTGATTCACTACCACGATCACGTCGCTCGGCGTATCTGGGAGGGAGAGGTATTTTTTATAATTTAACCGTTTATTTGTCACCATTTTTTATAATTTAACCGTTTATTTGTCGCTTATTTAATATATGTCGCTTATTTGTTTTTTTTTTGTAACAGGAGAGAGAGCCGTTGAAAATGGTGAACCACGCCCGGAAGATTTTTCAGTCTGTTTAAACCAGCAGCTGAGTGGTTTAATGACCATGTGCGAGGTTCAGGGCTTAGCGGGCTCTGCATGACGGGGTACACCACCATCAGCACCGGCATGCAGGGGGCATTTGTGGAGCGCTGGCACAAGGAGACGTCCTCTTTCCACTTGCCGGTTGAGGAGATGACGATCACCTTGCATGACGTGCAGTGTCTTCTCCACCTGCCGATTAGGGGGCCGCTGTTGCACCACTCCCGGATCCAGAGGGTCGAGGCCATTGAGTGGATGACGCTCTATTTGGGCATGGAGCACGAGGTTGCTCACTTTGAGTGCGTCACGACATCTGGGCCTCATGTCCGGTTCACCACACTGAGCTGCTATTTTGAGCACCACCTGGACGCGGCGGCCGAGGCTGAGGAGGCGGGTGACGAGCTATTCACACACTATCACCGCGGCTGCGCTCTCCAGTGTTAGTACATGCATGTGGTAGGCGCTGCATGCTTTGTGGACAAGAGTGCAAGGTACGTCGACGTGACCTACCTCCGCTACTTCATGGACCTGGATACCGTTCACCAGTGGAACTGGGGGGAAGCTACTCTGGCATACCTCTACCAGAAGCTGAATGAGGCCTCCAACTGGAGGACGAGGCAGTTGGTCGGATCCTGCACACTACTTACGGTACGTTTTATTTTAATACATTATCGTATTTATTTATTTATTTATTTATGTTTCGTATTTATTTTTAATACATTATCGTGTTTCTGTTTCAGAGCTGGATCATCTCCTACTTCTCCCGCATCCACGACTTTCACATCGATCCTGCGTACGTGGACGCCATGCCCAGGGGGGGGAACGATGCGATGGGACCATACCGTGGATACCTGGACCGCACGATGCACGACGACGTCACCTGGAGGCCGTTCAGCGACTACGCTCAGATTGTCCCCTTTGACGGCATTGCTCTATATTCAGGCTGGCTGGCATGCGGGACTACCATCATGGTCCGGTATCTCCCTGAGCGGTGCATGCGTCAGTTCGGATTCGTGCAGCGGATACCCAGGTCACCCTTTGAGGCTGCTCCCGACACAGTGACCCGAGTGCAGCTCACTGCCATATGGGAGGACTGGCAGCATCATGTGGTACCGCAGGAGTACCGTCTCACTCGGGTCACACAGGACTGGCACAGTGAGGAGGGATACGTCACATGGTTCTATCGGGTGTCACATCCTCTGCTGAGACCCGACGTTCCCGACGCTCCTAGGCCAGCACACGAGGAGATCCTGGAGAACCAGCAGGCCGAGGATGACCACGCCATTGATCTCATGCCGATCTGCCAGCGGATAGAGATGCTTGGGCGGGACGCGTTGGATCGAGGTGTCGTTCAGCAGGGCGGTCCAGAGGCAGTCGCCGTGATGGAGATGATCGTCACTGATGCGGGCCGTGCGGCGACATACAGGCGGCAGAGGAGGTCCCAGGGAGAGAGGGTTAGGTACACCCAGTAGTGGTCGGGTTTATTTATTTTTTGTTTTCGGATTGTATCTTTCGCACAGTATTATTATTATTTTCGGCTTGTATATATTATTTGGATTTGATTTATCATGTTAGTATTTTCAGTTTATCTGTTGCTTATTTTATTTGGCGTTTGCGTTTAATTAAAAATGCGAGACTGTTAAGAAAAAACATAAAAAAAACACAATTTCTGCATAAGGATTAATAAGAGTTTGACGTTATAGTTTTAAAAAGTCGTAAAATATCATCAATGTCACTTTTAATAAATAAAAATTTATCTATTATTCTTTATGGTCGTCTTTGAGGGCGTACAAAGCGAATTATTGCACATGATCTTAAATTTTTTAAAATTAAATTATAGTTAAATAGGATATCACAAAATATTTGGTAGGTTAAATCGTGAGTCCATAAGATCTCTGTTTTTTTATAGTTAAACTGTGATTAATCTAGACGTAAAAAAAAGTTAAACCGGCCTTGCTCTTTTCTTTTTCGCTAAAATGTAATTACATCTCCAACTAGTTTAACACTATTGTTTTAATGATAACTAGTTCAATATTGCTAATGTTATCCAATCATTCATTTCGATATTGTTTTTATTTCAATTCAGATTCATCCTAACAACTCTTTTCTTGTTGTTGTTGAAAGGCAACCTAACCACCCTAAAAGATTACAATGAATTAGCATGGTGGTTTCACCGACACAAGAACTATAACCAACCTGTTATAGCCCTTTTGCCTCCATAACAAACGTAATATAAAATTGCAAAGAGAGAAGAAAAGTAAAATGTACAAGAGATTGATTGAAATGACTTGAATGGCAAAAATTTGTCCTTTCACGATTCAATGATGAGCTTATATTGAATAGCTTTATATGACACGTACGTACCATTGTACCAAGGTTACTTTCTAACAATATTAGGAATAATTGTAGCAAACTAACTTAACCAATTTTCTTGCTAAGCTACCTTCACTACTACACCCACAATACTTAATAATGTGTTTTCATTTTATGAATAGGAATTATGTACTATATCCGTGGTCCATATAAAGTATCAAAAATATTTTTGTATATGTCTTTATGACTTAGTAATCATTAATAAGACTAATACTCCACCCGGTCTCAATCAAAAAAAATTTCAATGAACTTAAATATAAACACAAATTATTTATAATTATTACATTGTCACTATTTCAAATATATTCTTATTGTTTATCAACAAAAAAAATACCCCTATTATTTTTCACATTTTTATGTTTTTAACGATTTTCAAATCAAAAAATAAAAGTAACATTAGAAAAAGTGTAAGACTTAAATGCATTTAGACATCTTTCGTAAAGGGCGAGCTTTTATAAGATCGGAGGGAGTATTATGCCAACAAATATTTTAGTGTATGAGTGAATATAAGAATGCATGCATGATTTTGATTGAGATTTCTCCACTTTTAAGATTGAGGATTAAAAATTTTAATATAAAATATAGACGCATGAGCCGATCCAAAAGTGTTTTTTTAATGGGGTATTAGAATGATGTATAGCCCATAAAATAGAGGAGAACTTCATCAACCTCATCCAAGCTTTGCTTGTTTTATATATTCATTGGTTACCTTACAATATAAGAGTGATGTCTCTTATATAGACTATGAACTCTAGAAGTAGTTATAACTAACTCAAAAGTTAGTTACTCATCTAACTATCTAGCCTAATTAAGTCATACACATGTTTAACATGCTCATGCATGCTTGATTACAATACATATGCACTTACTCTTCTAATATGCCCCCACAAATTCATGGTGGATTGAGCAAAGCCACTTTTAGTTTGTCCGTAAATTCAACGAATATCGCAGTCGGGAATGGTTTGGTTAGTGCATCAACTAATTGAGCATGAGCAGGTATATGTTGAATTTGCATATGATTTGCCATAAATTTATCCTTAACAAAATGAATATCAATTTCAATGTGTTTGATTCTTGTATGGAGTATCGAATTATGTGAAAGCAACACAACACTAAGGTTCAGATAGTAGACACGAGATACTCAATGTGAAGTTCAGATAGAAGAGATTTGAGCCAGAGTAGTTCAGTTATGGTGTGTGTTAATGCCCTATATTCAGCCTCTTTGTTTGACCTTGCAAGGATCACTTGTTTCTTTGACCTCCAGGCCACTAGATTAGGGCCAAAAAATATACATGAACCTGAGGTAGAACGGCGATCATTCAGGTCATTTGCCTAAGCATAGTCATGGTATGCACGTAGAGAGAACTTTGGAAGATGCTTGGTTAAGGAAAGTGAGAAGCCATGAGTTTATGTGCTACTCAAGTAACACATGATGCATTTAAGTGCACCCTGGGTGTGATTCAAGAGGTGTTCCCATGAACTTACAAGCTTTGTTAATTATGAATGCTGTGTCAGGTTATGTGAATGTCACATATTGTAAGGCACCAACTATGGAACGATAAACTAGAGGATATGGAATTACATCAGTGCCATGTTTATTTATCTTACATTGATTAAACATATGAGTAGCCACACCTTTTGCTTCAGTCATATCCACGTTGGAGAATAAGTCATTGATGTATTTAATTTGTGTAAGGAGTAGAGTACCATTGGCTCGATGATGAACTTCAATTCCCAGGAAATATTAAGGAACACATAGCTTCTTGAAAGCAAACTTGGTCTGGAGCTTGTTGATGACCTGATGAACTAGTTTTTAAGAAGATCCATTTATAAGAATATCATGCACATATACAAGGGCATAAAGAGTAACATTATCATGATTATAGAGAGAGAGAGAGAGAGAGAGAGAGAGTGGTCACATTTGTTAGATACAAACTCAAAGTGAATCAATGTCTGATGCAGCTTTTCATACCATGCACGTGGAGCTTGCTTGAGTCCATAGAGTGCTTTTATGAGCTTGAAAACCATATCTAGATTTGAGTCAATGAAGGCAGGAGGTTGTTGCATGTAAACCTCCTCTTGCAAGTCCTTATTGAGGAATGCATTGTTGATGTCAACTTGTTGGATTTCCCATTTATAAGTGAGAGCCAAGGTGTAAGTCCCTATTGAGGAATGAATTGTTGATGTCAACTTGTTGGATTTCCCATTTTTAAGCGAGAACGAAGGTGAAAGTTCCTATTGAGAAATGTATTGTTGATGTTAACTTGTTGGAATTCCCATTTTAAGTGTGAGCCAAGGTTAAAATGACACGAATTGTTGTGGGCTTGACAATTGGTGAAAAAGTATCATGAATTTTTTTTTAATGTTATTGATGAAAGACTTTGGCCTTTAACCTTGATATATACTTATTCACACTTCTATATGGATTTTCTTTGACTTTAAAAACCCACTTGCACCCAATGTCTTTCTATGAGGAGGTAGAGTAGTGAGCTCTTATGTGTTGTTGTTCATAAGTGAATCATATTATGCCTTCGTGGCCCCAAACCAATGAAATTGTGATAGTGCTTGATTAAGTGTGCTTGGTTCAGTGTGAGCTAGGAAAATCTTAGGTTTATATTTTCCTATTTTAGCTCGAGTGAACATTGGATGATCATTTTGCACAAGAGGTGTTTGTGTGGCTTGACTATGAAAGGAAAGAGACAGGCAGCCTGCTGAATATGACAAGATAAGAGAGGATAAGTTAGGATCCCTTGACTCAGAAGAAGGTAACTTATGAGCTAATCCATTTGGACATATGATAGAGGATGAACTGAT
Source organism: Vicia villosa (assembly GCF_029867415.1). Taxonomy (NCBI): domain Eukaryota; kingdom Viridiplantae; phylum Streptophyta; class Magnoliopsida; order Fabales; family Fabaceae; genus Vicia; species Vicia villosa. The sequence continues at coordinate 215,495,536 of NC_081181.1, forward strand.
ACCATCATCTTCATGTGGTATAGGGAATTGAATGATGATATATGAGTTTCAGACACATGAGAAGGGACACTTGATGGGTGAGGTAATGATTGTATAATGTTTTGTTCTATGTCAGTTGTATATGATATATGGACATTAAGAGAAATGTGGATGTTTGGATTATGTGTATCTGTATCAGGTGCTGATGTGGTTTTAAGGAGATTATAAGAGAAGTGAGCTTGCTGCACCTTAGAAGTGGGACCTGGTTGATCCCTAATGTTGACATCTTTATTTTGTAGGATCATCATAAACTTACTTCCAAAGTGATGTGTCAATGCATTATGCCTTTTGTAAAAAGGATTTGTAAGTCAAGGTGAGCATCATAATTAATCATATTGTTTCTATATTCAATTACACCTTGTCATACAAGAAAATATGGATTGCGAGGAATAAAACAATTGAATGATTTTATGGTAACTGAGAGACCTCACACAATGACTTACACATTACTTTTTAGCACTACATAAATACATTATTGGTACATAAAAAATGAGACACTATCCACATATACAGATGAAGGTACTAGTGTTGATGAGCATAGAATCTTCCACCAGCTATTTTGGGCATTTCAACTATGCAATAGAGGCTTTGCATATTGTAAAAATGTTGTTCAAATTGATGGAACTAGGATATATAGTAGGTATGTCATACCCCAAAATTTGCCCATCATATTTCAGTCCATCTGACTTTCAAATGCTCAAAGATCTCCAATTGCTCAAAACTACCCATCTCCTAAACGAATGCCTCAAACTAGGGTTTTGATTTTCTCAAAGTATAATCAGTTTCTGATACCTCAAGTAGATCCCATGGTCTCTCATATGCCTCAGAGAATCCTCACATCAAGTTTCAAGCTTTGATCCATGAAATCGCTCAGTCAACTGCTCAAACGATCAATAATCGACTGGTTGACCTAAAAGTCAAACTATGGTCAAATCACAGTCAAAATTCCTGATTTTTTTGTCAACAACCTTATTTTGAAGTATCATTCATCATTTGACCAAGGATTGACCATGGTTCATCAAGGAAAGTTCAGAAATCAACAAAACCTAAAGTTTCTAAATTAGGGTTTTTGACCTAAAGTCAACTGAACTTTGACCAGCCATAACTTTCACATGGAACATCATAAATTTCCCATCCAAATCTCAATTTGAAGGAAATTGAATTCTCTACAATTTTGTCTCTCACATGCCAAGGCCAAAAATGCTTCATTTGAGAGATATGAGCCAAAACATTACAGGTCCCTCTAAAAGATCGCAAAAAGTCTTTTTTTTTCAAAGCTCATAACATGAACATGGAAGACTCAATTGAGAGGAAACCAAAAGGAGCCTTTAGGGGACTCTTTGATCTTTCTAAAAAGTCCTAAAACACATTCATAGGATAAATAGTGAGAGAGATATGAGTGGCAGAAGTTGGCTAAATTTCAAAGAAAATCATAAAAACCAAAGTGGTGAATTTTGAGTTTGTGACTAAATGGGCCTAACTTTTGGATATCAAACATGTATATTGGATTCATAATGACCCCTAAACTAATTATTTCATTTGTATGGTATTTTATTTTTATTTATTTGAATTTTTATTCATTTAAATATTAATAAATCATATAAAATATGAAATAATTAATTTTTAATCAAAACTTTGAATCCCAATCACCCAAATGTCCTAATGTTGATCAGATTTCGTGATAATGGGTATTGGAAAGAGATGATTTAAATTGGACCAATTTTAGAAAGATTTTTCAATCAAAATTCAATCAAATTGCAATCACTTGGATTTTTGATGTCTTTCTACTTGTGTTGACCTAATTTATTCCATTATATATAGACTTCATATTCAGAATTAAGACACAAAAACCCTAGCCCCTTGGAGTGCCTCAAAAATCTCAAAAATCCAAAAAACTAGGACAAGTCAAAATTTCTCCATACAGCCGCTTTGCAAACTCAACTTTGATGTCATTCAACTTCTGAGACATTACAAGGTAAGTCCAGGTATTTTAGGGACCTTAATCACGTATGAAATTAGTGTATCATCATTCACAACTTCACGCAAATTTTCTAATTATTGAAACTTGCTTAATATCGTGTATAAACGTGAACTAATGACATGGTTGAGCTTATGATACTGTTTAGATCAGGATGGAACCGTTTTCGCAGAGCTTTGGAGCCTTGAACGCGAATCACCATGGTTAGGGCAAATCAAATGAGTCCTCTCGTTCTCACGCTTCCGGGCCGTATTAGTCAAAAACAACGCCGTATTTGTGATCAGGGGAAGTCTTTACGTGGATCTGGGTTTGTTTGATGTACTCGTATTGCTGTTTTTTACGTGTTTTAAATTGTAGGAAATTCGAAGGATTTTCCGCAGGAAAATCCCAAGAAAAATCCGCAGGTATCTTTGGAAGGGACGATGAATAGTAATTGAGACCTTTTGACTTGGTGCTATGGCGTTTTCACGCTGTCTCATTGGCTGGGAAAAATTCCACAATCTCTCCCCACATATCACTGGTCGGTCAAAGCCTTGCAGACCTTCTCTCTAATTTTCATTGGTAGGCTCGCGAGTAAGTGGGGCCCATTCCTTTTTTTTACTTTTCAATTAGCAATTGGTTTGGTATTTCTTTGTTTCTGGTTGATCCAATATCAGCGAACAACTTTGGCTAAATGGAAGGGGAGTGCACACCAAGGCTTTCATACACAAGGGCTGCAGTTCGAACCTGGCCTCTTGCAGGTTTTATTTTACAAATTGTTTGTTGTGTTGTCTCTACAAATCCTGCGCGCTGGATCAGCATGTACCTACGATGCATCATCAAATCTCTACCACTGATCTCCTCAGCAATCCAATCCAACGCACACAGACGTGAAGGCCCACGGTGGATATTCATACGCCAACCTCATAGGATCACAGCGTCCAGGTTCTCTACTTTATTTTATCTTTTGCTGTTTGTTTCTCCTTTCTATTTTCTCACTCAATTTTCTTCTTTCCCTTTAAGTTTTATTTTTCTTTCTCTTTTATTAATTAATTACTAATTAACCCATTATTTTATATAGTTAGAATTAGGTTTAGTTTAAATTGATTAATTAGAATTAGGGTTTATTTTAGATATTAGGTTTTAATTAATCAATTTAATGTTTTTGCACAATTAGAATTTAATTAATTAATAAATTTAGGAATAGGTTTTTTTAATAAAGATTTGGTATTAGGTTTTATTAATCTAGTTTTAATCTAATTTAATCAGTGACTAACCTAACTAGGTTTTACCTTTTGATTTCAAAAACCATAGATAAACCTGGGGCGGTAGGTGTTGCCCATTAACATAATCTCCCGAACTTCACAAACCTTTTTAGGTCACAATAAGTTTTCTTTTTTTAAGGTTTAGGTTTATAAACCCTAACTTAATTTATTTGCGAATTTCTCTCCTCATCCCACACTCTATGATTGTCGCGTGCCTTTATTTTTTGCCTTTATTTATTTATGATGTTTATTTAATTATTTAATTTCCGCCATGTAAATTTTGCCTTTATTTAATGCTGCCTTCATTTTTTATCTATTTATTTATTTAATTCCGTTATTTAAATTCTAGAAGCTGTATAGGTTGCAAATTTTTGGATGTAATAGTAATTAGGATTTAATTTCTGCTTTCCGCATCCCCCGGTTTTTATTATGTATCCCCCCAATCTCGAAGCCATGTAATAGCGTAGGATTTAATTTCCACCCTTTATTTTTTATGCATGATATTAACTGCGTGGTTAGTAATTTAGGGAGTGGCAATATCAACTGAACGATAGCTCACCTAAATCAAGATAACATAACTGAATTCAAACCACGTGATTGCTACACACACCCACCTCTAGGGTAACTCCTCTTACTGTTGCCTTTTCGATTCAATAGTCAAGTCCCTTCGAGCGTAGGGATACCTTAGCCTGCTGCCTTCGATTCAAAATCACCATGTCCCTCCGATAAAAGATCATAGTCCCTTCGAGTTGCCTACGATAAATATGATCTCGTCCCTCGATAAAAATGGTGATAGTCCCTTCGAACGCTAAGGTATCCTTACCGTTGCCTAAAAAGACTATTAAATCCTTCCCTTAGACTACCTACCCTCTTTATGGTAGGGACATTCTTGTGGTGAACGATTATTCTCAATGACCCTTCGATGACCTGCACATCCAATTGAAAGACTTTCTGCCCTCTCATGGTATAGATAGACCCTTTCACCCGAAAGACTTAAAGAACAAGAAAGACGAACTTAGGGTAAGTAGTTCTTAATTGCTTGCTCAATACAAACAAATTCAAATGCTTTTCACACCTCCTTTTCAAATACCTTCAAACAAGGCTACGCTTATTTACAAGCTAAAGTCCTTAACGAAATCTTTTTACTATTCACACACGACACTTTTCAAACAATTCAAACAATCAAAGTGAGCTAAGCAATTAAGAGCCCATGGATAACCATGGATGCAAAGGGTGCCTTACACCTTCCCTTTGTATAACCTACCCCCCGAACTCAAAATCTTTCAAAGGTTTTTCCTGTTCTTTTTGCCTTTCCAATTGGATAAAATAAAAGTCAGTGGCGACTCTTGCTATCTGCAACATTTCAATAAAAGTCAGTTCACCGTATTACAGAACTGGCGACTCTGCTGGGGATTCTTAAAGAGGGGTTACCTTAGAGCTAGTTCACTTTAATAATTTATTGTTTGCTTGCTTTATTTTTCAAGGTTGTTTTGGGTATTGAATGGAAGATGAATCCTACACCCGGATTCGAGCGCACCTTAAGATAGGAGCGGCATAGTCATGGAGACCTCCCTTGTGCATGCTTGGGATTGGTCAATATGAAGTTCGCACTTGAGTTAGGCCTCCACTGGTTATTGTGTACCTCTTTTGCATGAGAGAGGTTTACGCATGTATCTTTGGGTGCGTCGGAGCTCAAGGACCTTTAGTCACCTTTAACCCATCTTAACTTTTAGGAACGTAGTGGGAGGGCTATTCTTGGTGCATGCCAAGTTATGGTCGCGACCCGATACTACAGCTCAGATAGGTTTCTTCCTAGAGTATCATTGCGTGGTATGCATGTACCATGTTCGAGGGTGCTTTAGAAGGGGCTGTCAATTCTGGGTCACTGGTAGAACCCGTTGGTGATATCATCCTTATCCTTAGAAGTACCTTTGGGGAAGGGTAGTCACCTGGTCATACTTCATGCAAGCCTTTAAACTTAAGGACTCTTGTGTGACTTGTTTGTTATCTAACCTTTCTATTTCCTTGAAGGATTTGCTTGTAGGACATTTCGTCCTTATTAACTTATGCTTTACCCTTCTATTTCCTTGCAGGATTTGCTTGTAGGACAATTCGTCCTTATAATCTTATGCTTTACTTAATGCATTACATGTGCATGACATCATGACATCATAACATATCATATTAACTACACCTTTCAAGTATCTTAGGGATTTAGGGCACACAATTTCAGGTGCCCTTATCAAGGACTAAGTTCTATCAAGGGGCAAGAGGATTTATTTTCCTCTGGCCATTTGTCTTCCAAATCAAAGACACCGTACCTATCAAGGGGCAAGAGGATTTATTTTCCTCTAGCCACGTACATTCTAATCCAAAGGCTTAGCACCTGCCTAGGGGCAAGAGGATTTATTTTCCTCTAGCCATGTGTTTTCAAATTCAGAGGTATCCCGAATCAGAGGCGATGACCCACTCGATATGGTGAGCTTGATTCTCAAAGAAGGATGTTCCAAGACGAAAGTCAGAGTTCTTCAGACAAGGCTGCGACTGATTTAATTTCTATATGTCGTGATCTAAATTTCCTAAAGAACCTTGAAAGCATTGCATTTGCATTCATAACATCGCATAACAGGTTTCTCACAACAGGTATCTCATCCTCTCTTGCTGTTTACTTCAGCACAAATGGATTTCGAGCAATCAGTCAAACACCTTCAGGCTCAAAACATCCGATCCCAAACTTTGATTATGAACTCAGCCAAGGGGCAAGAAGAATTGAAGGCACTCCTATTCCTGGGTACAATTACAATGCGAGATGTGCTTATTGTTCGAACAATCTTGGTCATGACACTAAGGATTGTGGACCATTGAAGCATAAGATTCAAGACTTAATCGACGACAAGATCATTGATTTCATTTCACCTGAGAAACCTCATATAGCTGATGTTGTGCACAACCAGAAAGGTCGTAATGAACGCAACCAATCTGTTGGGCAGTTCTGATCTCTACACCAGCTCCACAACAACGACGCAAGCCAGATGCACCTAAGCGTCAATTCACCAAAATTAATATGACATTGGCTCGAGCATAACAACATCTGTTGAAGATCGAATTGATTACTCTGAGGGACCCTCCTAAGAATCCTAACACGTCCACTCCTGGCTATAAACTCAATGCGAAGCGCAAGTACCATTCCAACAGTCCTGGACATTACACAAACAATTGTCGAACATTGAAGAATAAGATTCAAGATCTGATCGATGACGGGGAAATCAAATTCAACCCTCCTGAAACTCCTGTGGTGATCACCGCTCCTATGCCTAGTCATGACAGGACTGATTGACGTCTAGACGGACGAACTTTTGGATCATTAGATCTACTTTCATTTGCAAGTTTCTTTTCTGTTTGTTTAAACATTTGACTTATGATAGACATTATATGTTCTAATAGTCATCATCAGTGCATTGCATATGTTTGTCTTGAATAATTTACTTCGCTATCACTCATTTTAAATTATGTCTTCACTTTGCATATGTTTTGTGATATTCAACTCCTGCTAAGCCGTAAGCCTTTAAAGGGAGGATGACGAAAACGATATTGCGACTTCATACAGTATGATTTTGAGCGGACTATGCTGACGATGTACAGGCATTGTTTCAATTCCTAAACAGTGGAGATATAAGGATGTTAATCCCTCGTCAACCCCTTTGAGCCTAAGAAGTAGAAGTTTCTTTCTTGTACTAATTAAAACCCTTGATCATAACCTGGGGCAGGGTAGTTCTCAGCTAATTTGGCTGTGCATTCTATTTTAAGAGAATCATTCAGTACACCTTTCAACAAAGGTTTCAATCACCAACGTTCATCCGCACACATCAAAGAAGTGTTGGAGATGTCAATCAAAAGCCAATAATGGTTCATCAATCATTAAGCAAGGCAGTCAATATCTTTCAAAAAAAATATGAAAAAACATATATACAAAAAAAGCCTGCTAAGTTAAAAATCAAAAGAAGACTTAGGCAAAAATCAAGGCTTCCCGTTGACTGTAAGATCAAAATAGACAGTTCAGGCAAAACTTAGGGATATCAAAAAGATGAAAGAAGAGAAGTCAATAAATTCCTGAACAACACAATGTTGTGACTATCAAAAGGAAGAAGTGACTGCCATCTCACAAGTTCTCTTCGCTTGTGAACCATCATCATTATCAAAGGTGCAAATCCAAAAGTCACTTGGAACTTGAATGCATAAGTTGAATTAACTGAGATTAGGACTGAAGATCATCACGAAGAGGGGTGGGTACAATCAAATTTTGAGCCATTATCCTTTGTTTCTTAAACCGTGAACCAAGCCACGTTACAACCCTTGAAAGTCCTAATTGAAGCATGGTTAGTTCGAAAGCATACTATCACCAAAAAGGTATCCTGACTCCTTAAGGTTTACCAAAAATGTTGAGTTGATATTTCATTTTACAAATATCACATTGTTACAAATATCATGTTTTTACAAATATCGCGCTTTTACATCCCCTGCTTTAACGTTTTTCAAAAACTCAAGACAGACGTATGCATTGCATCTCATGAATTCATTATCAAACATATTCTGCTACATAACTTCAAATGTTTGCCACAGAAAGAACTTGCACAGGGTACAACTAATGACTGAAAGTTATCCCGACAGACAACATTACTCCGAGAAGCAATGTCTCCTACGTATACAAGGGGCATGACACGCTTTGCCCAATCAATCTGGGGCAATCAAGTCAATATTCGAAGAATCTCTCCAATGCCAAAAAGCCAAAGGCATACATCCCAAGTGGATTTCAAACTATTTCCCGATCAATCTGGGGCAATCAAGTCAAGATTTCAAGAATATCTCAAGGATGCCAAAACAATCAGAGGCATGCATCCAAGCAGATCTGAAGTTACTTCTCAACCAACATAGGACATTGTCTTGAGCCTATGATTACTAGGGGCATGTCGCCCATAATGCACATCTCATAAAGTCCTCGCGAGGCGAATCTTTTCAAAGTTCCTACTAACAGGGGCAAATCTATGCAAGTCCAGTTTGACATCTTGACCAATACTCAGTGGTGTGTCCTAATCAAACCCAGGAATGGTAATATTGGGGACAAAATTCAAGGCATCCATGCCTTCCCGCAATTCTGATTTCACAAAATCATATCCCCACAGAGCAATCCTCAAGAAGATATCTTCAAATGTTCTCATCCAACAAAAGACATAGCTCCTCAACAGAGTTCACATCTTTGACATCGTCGGTTCCCCAACCTGCTTCTCTTCTCCAAACATGGTGTGTTAATATCTCTAATCCCCAGTCAGGGTACATCAAGTCACTGATCATCCCCAAGCAGAAATCATAAATCCCCAGTTGTGTATCTTCAAAACAAGATCAGGCATCAGAGTCGCAATGACCTAGAGATTTATTTTCTCAATCAAGATACTTCAAAATAGCATAAATCATGTTCATACATCATATATCATAGTTAATTCATAACATACATACGTCTCATGACATATGCATACACTCTCATTCATTTCAAAAATTACAATGCATGCATCACGACATTGCATGAAACTAATGTTTCTTTTTCAGCCTATTTCTACAATCAAATAAACATTGTCTTCTAGATATAGTGCAGAGATAATCAAGTCAACGATTTAATTCTGACACTCATTCAAGACGGAGATTTAGTTCTGATACTTAATTTTGGATATCTTCCAAAGATAGTTCAGATATAATCAAGACAGAGATTTACTTCTGACACTTAATTTTGGATATCTTCCAGAGATAGTTCAGAGATAATCAAGACAGAGATTTAGTTTTGATACTTAATTTTGGATATCTTCCAGAGATAGTTCAGAGATAATCAAGACCGAGATTTAATTCTGATACTTAGTTCCGGGTATTCCCCAGAGATAGTTCAGAAATGATCAAGACAGAGATTTAGTTCTGACACTTAATTTTGGATATCTTCCAAAGATAGTTCAGATATAATCAAGACATAGATTTAATTCTGATACTTAGTTCCGGGTATTCTCCAGAGATAGTTCAGAGATAATTAAGACCAATATTTAATTTTGATACTTAGTTCCGGGTATTCTCCAGAGATAGTTCAGAGATAATTAAGACCAATATTTAATTCTGATACTTAGTTCCGGGTATTCTCCAGAGATAGTTCAGAGATAATTAAGACCAATATTTAATTCTGATACTTAGTTTCGGGTATTCTCCAGAGATAGTTCAGAGATAATTAAGACCAATATTTAATTCTGATACTTAGTTTCGGGTATTCTCCAGAGATAGTTCAGAGATAATTAAGACCAAGATTTAATTCTGATACTTAGTTCCGGATATTCTCCAGAGATAGTTCAGAGATAATCAAGAGACATTCAAAGATCTAAATCAGTTACTACGAACGGTGCTGACATGGTCAATCTCCAACAAATATAAAGGATTAGTCTAACGCACGACTTATCCTTCAACCTAACGCACGGTTTTCCAGACATCTACGGATGCAAATGGGGTCTAACGCACGGTTTTCCAGACATCTACGGATGCAATTTGAATTAGTCTAACGCAAGACTCATTCTTCGACCTAACGCACGCTCTTCCAGACATCTAAGGATGCAGATTGGATCTGATCTAACGTACGACATATCCTCCAGCCTAACGCATGTTTTTCCCGACATCATCTGCTGATGCAAACTAAATTCACTCTAACGCATGACTCAATCTATTCTTCAGATACGGTCTAACGTACGACGTATTCTAACTCTCAAGTCTATCAAGCTGGATGGCATCTTTAAGCCCATCTCAATCATACATCTTTTCCAAACACCCGGATGGCATCTTCGAGCCCATCTCCGACAAAAGTCCCTGCTTCAGCTAGGGCAAATTCCTGGGTATTCTAGTGTTCAGTCCTCTTCTACCTTCAGATTCCAACAGGCACACAAGCCAATTTACACCCTCAGATATAAGAAGATTGAACAGGGGCAGCTGTCATACCCCAAAATTTGCCCATCATATTTCAGTCCATCTGACTTTCAAATGCTCAAAGATCTCCAATTGCTCAAAACTACCCATCTCCTAAACGAATGCCTCAAACTAGGGTTTTGATTTTCTCAAAGTATAATCCGTTTCTGATACCTCAAGTAGATCACATGGTCTCTCATATGCCTCAGAGAATCCTCACATCAAGTTTCAAGCTTTGATCCATGAAATCGCTCAGTCAACTGCTCAAACGATCAATAATCGACTGGTTGACCTAAAAGTCAAACTATGGTCAAATCACAGTCAAAATTCCTGATTTTTTTGTCAACAACCTTATTTTGAAGTATCATTCATCATTTGACCAAGGATTGACCATGGTTCATCAAGGAAAGTTCAGAAATCAACAAAACCTAAAGTTTCTAAATTAGGGTTTTTTGACCTAAAGTCAACTGAACTTTGACCAGCCATAACTTTCACATGGAACATCATAAATTTCCCATCCAAATCTCAATTTGAAGGAAATTGAATTCTCTACAATTTTGTCTCTCACATGCCAAGGCCAAAAATGCTTCATTTGAGAGATATGAGCCAAAACATTACAGGTCCCTCTAAAAGATCGCAAAAAGTCTTTTTTTTTTCAAAGCTCATAACATGAACATGGAATACTCAATTGAGAGGAAACCAAAAGGAGCCTTTAGGGGACTCTTTGATCTTTCTAAAAAGTCCTAAAACACATTCATAGGATAAATAGTGAGAGAGATATGAGTGGCAGAAGTTGGCTAAATTTCAAAGAAAATCATAAAAACCAAAGTGGTGAATTTTGAGTTTGTGACTAAATGGGCCTAACTTTTGGATATCAAACATGTATATTGGATTCATAATGACCCCTAAACTAATTATTTCATTTGTATGGTATTTTATTTTTATTTATTTGAATTTTTATTCATTTAAATATTAATAAATCATATAAAATATGAAATAATTAATTTTTAATCAAAACTTTGAATCCCAATCACCCAAATGTCCTAATGTTGATCAGATTTCGTGATAATGGGTATTGGAAAGAGATGATTTAAATTGGACCAATTTTAGAAAGATTTTTCAATCAAAATTCAATCAAATTGCAATCACTTGGATTTTTGATGTCTTTCTACTTGTGTTGACCTAATTTATTCCATTATATATAGACTTCATATTCAGAATTAAGACACAAAAACCCTAGCCCCTTGGAGTGCCTCAAAAATCTCAAAAATCCAAAAAACTAGGACAAGTCAAAATTTCTCCATACAGCCGCTTTGCAAACTCAACTTTGATGTCATTCAACTTCTGAGACATTACAAGGTAAGTCCAGGTATTTTAGGGACCTTAATCACGTATGAAATTAGTGTATCATCATTCACAACTTCACGCAAATTTTCTAATTATTGAAACTTGCTTAATATCGTGTATAAACGTGAACTAATGACATGGTTGAGCTTATGATACTGTTTAGATCAGGATGGAACCGTTTTCGCAGAGCTTTGGAGCCTTGAACGCGAATCACCATGGTTAGGGCAAATCAAATGAGTCCTCTCGTTCTCACGCTTCCGGGCCGTATTAGTCAAAAACAACGCCGTATTTGTGATCAGGGGAAGTCTTTACGTGGATCTGGGTTTGTTTGATGTACTCGTATTGCTGTTTTTTACGTGTTTTAAATTGTAGGAAATTCGAAGGATTTTCCGCAGGAAAATCCGCAGAAGAATCCCAAGAAAAATCCGCAGGTATCTTTGGAAGGGACGATGAATAGTAATTGAGACCTTTTGACTTGGTGCTATGGCGTTTTCACGCTGTCTCATTGGCTGGGAAAAATTCCACAATCTCTCCCCACATATCACTGGTCGGTCAAAGCCTTGCAGACCTTCTCTCTAATTTTCATTGGTAGGCTCGCGAGTAAGTGGGGCCCATTCCTTTTTTTTACTTTTCAATTAGCAATTGGTTTGGTATTTCTTTGTTTCTGGTTGATCCAATATCAGCGAACAACTTTGGCTAAATGGAAGGGGAGTGCACACCAAGGCTTTCATACACAAGGGCTGCAGTTCGAACCTGGCCTCTTGCAGGTTTTATTTTACAAATTGTTTGTTGTGTTGTCTCTACAAATCCTGCGCGCTGGATCAGCATGTACCTATGATGCATCATCAAATCTCTACCACTGATCTCCTCAGCAATCCAATCCAACGCACACAGACGTGAAGGCCCACGGTGGATATTCATACGCCAACCACATAGGATCACAGCGTCCAGGTTCTCTACTTTATTTTATCTTTTGCTGTTTGTTTCTCCTTTCTATTTTCTCACTCAATTTTCTTCTTTCCCTTTAAGTTTTATTTTTCTTTCTCTTTTATTAATTAATTACTAATTAACCCATTATTTTATATAGTTAGAATTAGGTTTAGTTTAAATTGATTAATTAGAATTAGGGTTTATTTTAGATATTAGGTTTTAATTAATCAATTTAATGTTTTTGCACAATTAGAATTTAATTAATTAATAAATTTAGGAATAGGTTTTTTTAATAAAGATTTGGTATTAGGTTTTATTAATCTAGTTTTAATCTAATTTAATCAGTGACTAACCTAACTAGGTTTTACCTTTTGATTTCAAAAACCATAGATAAACCTGGGGCGGTAGGTGTTGCCCATTAACATAATCTCCCGAACTTCACAAACCTTTTTAGGTCACAATAAGTTTTCTTTTTTTAAGGTTTAGGTTTATAAACCCTAACTTAATTTATTTGCGAATTTCTCTCCTCATCCCACACTCTATGATTGTCGCGTGCCTTTATTTTTTGCCTTTATTTATTTATGACGTTTATTTAATTATTTAATTTCCGCCATGTAAATTTTGCCTTTATTTAATGCTGCCTTCATTTTTTATCTATTTATTTATTTAATTCCGTTATTTAAATTCTAGAAGCTGTATAGGTTGCAAATTTTTGGATGTAATAGTAATTAGGATTTAATTTCTGCTTTCCGCATCCCCCGGTTTTTATTATGTATCCCCCCAATCTCGAAGCCATGTAATAGCGTAGGATTTAATTTCCGCCCTTTATTTTTTATGCATGATATTAACTGCGTGGTTAGTAATTTAGGGAGTGGCAAGATCAACTGAACGATAGCTCACCTAAATCAAGATAACATAACTGAATTCAAACCACGTGATTGCTACACACACCCACCTCTAGGGTAACTCCTCTTACTGTTGTCTTTTCGATTCAATAGTCAAGTCCCTTCGAGCGTAGGGATACCTTAGCCTGCTGCCTTCGATTCAAAATCACCATGTCCCTCCGATAAAAGATCATAGTACCTTCGAGTTGCCTACGATAAATATGATCTCGTCCCTCGATAAAAATGGTGATAGTCCCTTCGAACGCTAAGGTATCCTTACCGTTGCCTAAAAAGACTATTAAATCCTTCCCTTAGACTACCTACCCTCTTTATGGTAGCGACAGTCTTGTGGTGAACGATTATTCTCAATGACCCTTCGATGACCTGCACATCCAATTGAAAGACTTCCTGCCCTCTCATGGTATAGATAGACCCTTTCACCCGAAAGACTTAAAGAACAAGAAAGACGAACTTAGGGTAGGTAGTTCTTAATTGCTTGCTCAATACAAACAAATTCAAATGCTTTTCACACCTCCTTTTCAAATACCTTCAAACAAGGCTACGCTTATTTACAAGCTAAAGTCCTTAACGAAATCTTTTTACTATTCACACACGACACTTTTCAAACAATTCAAACAATCAAAGTGAGCTAAGCAATTAAGAGCCCATGGATAACCATGGATGCAAAGGGTGCCTTACACCTTCCCTTTGTATAACCTACCCCCCGAACTCAAAATCTTTCAAAGGTCTTTCCTGTTCTTTTTGCCTTTCCAATTGGATAAAATTAAAGTCGGTGGCGACTCTTGCTATCCGCAACATTTCAATAAAAGTCAGTTCACCGTATTACAAGGTATAAGGGGACTCTACTTATGGAGGTCTCATAACACAATAATAATGATATTTTTTTGATAGCTTTTGCCCTGGTTGAAGGTGAGAAACAGGTGGTTTGCTTTTCTTTCTAAAGAACTTAAAAATGCATGCTGCTACATAAGCGGGGTTATGTATGATTTCAGATAATGGTTGGAAAAAATCCACCATTTGTGCATGTCTACTACGTTACACACATTGCTTAAAATTTTATGAGAGAAATCAAAGATAAAAAGCCTCTGTAATTTTTTGTAACATGTGTAAGGATTTATATTTTTCAATAGAAAAACATCCTAAAATTATATTTATACACTTACATTAACTATTTCTACAATACATGATATACTTTAAAACAATCTACATTCCTACACTATCAAAAAGAAATTAGTTAGGCAAATGCACAAGCTTTAAGGCGGGTCAATAACATTTCCATTGACAAGCGGATGGAGGCATTTGACGAGGATCAACAATAGGGTCATGTGACAATAAACTTCGTATAGTCAATGAACTAAAGTCTTTAAAGACACTTGCAACATGTCTATCATAGTGTTGGTGAGGGTGACCTACTATAGGCTAGAAGCGCTATTTGCTGATACGAGATTAAAATGGAGTACAATGTTAGAATCTGGCCAAATATTCACAGAAAACTGCATGACCGAGATGAAAGAGAAAACTTCCAATTCCAACACGCATCAAGTAGCAAGATTTGACAGAAATAGTTATTGTTTCAGTGTCTATGAGACAACCACATTGAGTGGAGGCTCGTAGGACATAACAAAGTCGGCCTGGAAATTGGTTGGTGCGACTGTCGAATGTTTCAAGATTCAGGTGTCTCTTGTTCACATGTTAATGCAGAATGTTCCAATGTGCGCCAAAATGCTTTTGTGCATCTGTCCAATGTTTACAAAGTCCTAAACATATTTGGCATCTATAGGTTTACGAAGAATATTGACATCTTTATCAAAGGGAACACATTTGTCAAAATCTAAAATTGCATAGGAACAAGAAAGGTCTCCCAAACATCACATGTATTAGAGTCGAAGTGGAAATCATTGATAAATTGTAGAGAAAATATAGAGTGTGTCGTCTTACTAGTCATACACAAAAATGTTGTTCCAATGTTGGAATCAGTTCTAACTAAATATTTATTTTGTTGTTAGATACTCGCAAACTTTATATTATATAAATAACAAATTTAGGTGACAACACAACAAAGCAACAACACATCACAACAACAACACAAACAACAAACTAAAAATCATAAGATTGCTTAAATGGCCTAATACACTACAAGAACATAGATCTCACATCCATGTCATATTTAAGTGGCTGTCAAAAATATTGGAAATCGTCATTATCATCCATAATTGATATGTATTAATTAAGTCTCTCTATTCTCCTAACCTTTATTTTTCTTCCATTCACGTGTTCCCTTAACCAACAGTTCATGTATACTTTTAACTGTTTATATTTCAATAAACCTTAAATTCGATTTTGATAAGAGGTTTGTTCTCGTAAAAGTAACATCCATGTTGGAACAAATTAACAAAAAAAAATTGAAAAAGAAAGGGAGATAAGATGTGAAAATTGATTCACAAGGCACCTCTATTTCTCTATTTATATAAGATTTGACACATGGATTTGTTAATATAATTTAAATGTTCATTATAGAAAAATCAAATCAATTGTCAATAGTAATATTGACTTCTACTTAAATAATAAAAAATGTAACAAACAATAGTAGTAGCGGATTTGTACTTAAAAAAATATTTCATTGTCAAAATATTTTTTAATTAAAAATAATTATTTAATTAATTAGCTTATTAATATATTTGATTTAATATCTTAACTAACCATAAATAAATTAATTTAATTTTTCGATAATTGTTTTTATTTAATTAATAAAAAAATCTATAATTTAAATAAAAAATTAAATAAGAAGGTTATATATTTGAGAGGTGGAAGAAGACGTGTCTCGCGTGAGGAAAGTAAATTTTGGTTCTGCCTCTTTTCTGTACCCTCTGTTTTTTTCTGAGAAACTTCTCATTTGCAACCAATAATAATAACAAGCCAATCAATGACAATAACAAGCCCATGACATTAATTAATTTCTCTAAAACTTTAAAATAAAAAAATAAAATAAAAAAGTGACATGTAAAATTTACTAGTACTACATGAATTTAAAGCTGGATATATGAATGAAGGAAAGTCACGTGTGGAATCTGAATCTGTTTTTATGGAAAAGAGCGGTTAAAATTATGAATTTATTATGTTCGTGAAATATCATAAATAGGAATGTCTGTATATATAAGGTTCCGTTTAATGTCAGTATATGTCAATAATATTTGAGACCAAACTTCACCAATTGTTTCCAACGACACTAGAAACTTTGAATTTGCATATTATTATGGCGCCTAACCAAAATAAATTGGCGGGTATATTGCTGAAATTCTTTTTTTTATCCTTCAAATTTAGTGAAAATATTATGGCATGAACATATATTTATATATTTATAGTAGGGATAATTTTTATACTACAACTCAATTTTATAAAATCGAGTTAAGCCTAAATTATATATATATTTTAAAATAATATCAAAAGTCAAATTTAATATTTGACGGACCACCTGCTATCTAATTTCTATTATTGAATTATCCACCATTTATTTTAACACTTTTGGATGATCAATCTTAAACGTGAGAGGGGTGTTAATAGCCTTGTACCAAATATATATTTGCAGATTTTTAGTAACTTCCCAATATATTGACACGAACTTCAAAGCAAATAATTGTTATCTTCTAATACTTCCATGCACTCTTCAACTTCAAGTGCTCATCTAAACATTCTCCAGAGTATATGTATTGTCAGTTGAATCCTCATATTGAATCTCATCCTCCCTAACTAAAGTATTATTGGCCCCCAATTAATAACCAACTTTGTAGGTAGGAGATTATGACTCATTTTATAGTGTTATCAACCAATTTAATTAATTGGAATTCAAGACTATTGTGATCATCTAATAGAAACTTGTTCACTATCTTCAATTCTTATAGTGACTCATCAACTCCCATGAAGAAAATACACACAAAACTCTTAACCAAATCATTGTGTAGTCTTTAATGTTCTTCAAGTATATTTTCCACTTTAACAAAATCACTATTATTTCACAATGTCACACTATTTATTTCTTTAAAATATATTCACACTATAAAAATGCACATTGTAAACCAAAAACGACATTTAATGCTTTGATTTGAAACTATTTGAATTTGTACCATAAACATGAAGTGCTCACGAGCTTCCTCACTTGCTTCAGAGACAAAGCTGCACCCACCCTGCCAACTCACTCTGCATGCATATATCACACCCTTCATCACTAGCCTATTTAAGTGCACATATTTTCAACCCTTTTGCACCAAAATCCATAGCTACCATAAAGCCTCTCCAAAACCTCAACACTCTCTCATATATCAAAACAAACAACACAAAACATCCTTAAAAGAAACAGAAATGAGTACTACTAAATGTTTCTCCCTTCTAACCCTATACCTTCTTCTTTCACTAAATTCTCTTGAAACAGCCATAGGTGGACGAGTAATTCCACCGAGTGCTCCAAGCACGGTTACAAGGCCACTAGTTTCATCAGAAGTTGAAAACTTTGTGATGCCGCAACAAGAACGCAAACAGAAAGCTTTCCAAATTGGAAGAGAAGTGAAGGGCTGTTTACCGAAAGGGTCTAGACATAACTCGGCTCCAAGCAGATTCGTTAACTTTAAGCCCGAAGGCTCTGGTGGATGTTCTAAAATACATTCAGGGAAACCTTGATGATATTTTAATGGTAGAAGTTTTTTCTTTTTGTTTGTATATGGTTTTTCAAGTTCACTTGTAGTGAATTGGAAGCTAGAAGGTCACATTATATATATAGTTTTGTATCTTTGGCTTATTGTGATTTATATTGCAAGTTACAATTTTGAACAATGTGTATGAACTATGAAGGTCACATATATATGGTTTTATACACTTTTTCTTCAACTTATGCATATAAACATAACATTTCAGGATGAGAGTATTAAGAAAGCAAGAACTATAATCCAAAAAAACAAGAACACCATTCATAATATAAACATGTCATATATAAATTCAATGTTGAACCAGTAACAAACTATGGTAATTTAACTTAAGTACATGAAAAGCAAAATGCGGGCTTAAAGTTTTGCCTTTGAAAGGCTTGACAGAAAAGTCTACTGCAGTTAATTGAAGAAAACCTAACTATACAGATCATCTTCGTCGGCTCCACCAGCAGCAGTAGTTGCAAAAGGGTCAGATTCGGTAGTAGTTCTATTTGCGGTATCTGAGAACCTGAATTCACTTCCGAAACCCCTTGATTGCTGTAAGGTTTGAGCAAATGCTTGGTATTTGCGTATATCGGCGTCACTGACACTTCTACGCGCATACTTCATTGACTCCTCAAAATGAGCCGCCTTGATCTCTGAAACTTCTTCGTCGATAAGGTCTTCATCCATGGCCTCAGGGTTTTCCTTCCTTTTCCTCTCTTGCTCTATGTCCTGTAATCACAATAAATTATTTTAGCTCAAACCTTGTCAAAAGAGATTATGTAATAAACATCTATTAACCAAATGTCCAAATGCATACCTTCTCAATGTTTTCTCTTATAGCATATTTACATGCTCGCTGGCATATTTCTGTAATGTCGGCGCCGCTGAAACCTTTGGTGTACGTAGCCAAAGCTCTCAAATCAACATCTTTCGCAACTGGTGACTTTCTCAAGCAGGACTTGAAGATCGAATGACGGGAATCCTCATCAGGAAGAGGAATATAGATCAATTGATCTAGACGGCCTGGCCGGAGAAGTGCAGGATCAATGATATCAGGTCTGTTAGTTGCCCCGATAATGAACACAGTCTTTTTGGCAGACATGCCATCCATTTCAGTCAGAAGTTGATTTAGAACTCGGTCAGCAGCACCACCAGCATCCCCAACACTGCTTCCTCTCTGCAATAACAACACCGATTAAATACAAATACAAGTTTTTTCCCAAAAGGCTAGAATGAGTATTAATTAACCATGGTTACAGCATAATAACATAGCAATCTGGGAGTTTGAAGTAACTAGAAAACAAACCTGAGTGGCAATGGAGTCAAGCTCATCGAAAAAGAGGACACATGGAGCTGATTGCCTGGCCTTGTCGAAAATTTCTCTAACATTGGCTTCACTTTCACCGAACCACATTGTAAGCAATTCTGGGCCCTTCACACTGATGAAGTTAGCTTGACATTCGTTAGCAATTGCTTTGGCTAACAATGTTTTTCCACATCCTGGAGGACCGTAGAAGAGAACTCCTTTTGATGGTGACATCCCAAACTTCTCAAACTTTTCCGGGTGCTCAACAGGATATTGAACAGTCTGAATCCACATAAATAGAAATTCAGAAACAGATAAAATTGATAATGAAAAAAGGAATTAATTAAGTACAAGGAAAGATTTATTACCTCTTGCAGCTCACGCTTGACATTCTCAAGGCCTCCGATGTCTTCCCAACTAACGTTAGGCACCTCAACAACCTGTCAGTAGAGAGGTTAGTAAGAAAACAGACCATCAAGAAAGAAAGCCTCGTTGAGTTGTAAAAAAGAAAACTTACAGTTTCACGTAAAGCTGAAGGGTTGCTTGTTCCAAGGGCAGTATGGAAATGTTCATTAGTAACGGCCATGGAATTTAAAATTTCAGCATCAATCGTTTCATCCTCTAAGTCAATGACGTCCATCTTCTCCCTAATGCATTGCAAAGCCGCTTCAGTGCAAAGGGCAGCAAGGTCAGCCCCAACATACCCATGAGTATCTTTTCCAATTCTTTCCAAATCAACCTACCGAGAAAAAGCATAAATGGTCAGTTAAAAATTTAAGAAAATTGAAAGCAAAAATTTGACTGACGAAAAAACAGAAAATACAGCACAAAATACCGCCAAGTAATTCCGAAAGTTAAGTAATAGGTAATTCCCGACTTACATCATCAGAGAGCTTCATGTTTTTGGTATGTATGCGAAGGACTTCAAGTCGCCCAATTTCATCAGGAACACCGATATCGATTTCCCTATCAAATCTACCAAACCTTCTCAATGCCGGGTCAATGCTATTTGGACGATTAGTGGCACCCATGACAATAACATGAGCACGAGATTTCAATCCATCCATAAGAGTCAAAAGTTGTGAAACGATCCTTCTTTCAACTTCACCGTGTGTCTTCTCCCGCTTGGGTGCAATAGAATCAATCTCATCAATAAAGATGATGGACGGTGCATTCTTTTCAGCTTCCTCAAATGCTTTCCTAAGATTGCTTTCACTCTCCCCAGCCAGTTTGGACATAATCTCAGGTCCGTTAATGCAAAAGAAGAAAGCTCCAGTTTCATTAGCAACAGCTCTAGCTATCAATGTCTTTCCAGAACCTGGGGGTCCATATAGCAAAATTCCTTTGGGTGGTTTCACACCAATGGATTTGAAAAGTTGTGGATGCCTCAGTGGAAGCTCAACCAACTCACGAATCTGTGCCATTTGCTTCCTAACACCACCCACATCATCATAACCAATTTCATCAAGCCTGTCTTCATCTTCTCTTTTCACAGGCTCCCCCTCGCAAAAGATCTCAGTGTCGGGAGCAACCACACAATACTCCCCAGGATCAGTTTCAATGACCTTAAACTCTACACTTCTCATCCCTCCACGCACAAGAAATAGTTCCCCTTTTCGGACAGGACGATAAGCCTCCAAGAAATAGGCTGTAAATCATATTAAAAAGTTAGACTTGCACAAATACAAAAACATACATACTCATTCATATATAATCATAAGTCATAACAACTAAAAACGTACTCAAAACATTTACAACATGACAAAAGCTAGCAAAATCAAGTCAAAATTCAGTAACGAGACTATTGTATTCAAAGTCACTATAACTTACGTTTCAAGAAAGCATCAAAGAGATTGCCAGTGAGCCCTTCAATTGTATCATCAACAGGAAGAATGTGCACACGTTTCCCATACTTGACATCAGGACACTGATGCACAGACACAACATCTCCAAGGCGAACTCGCAAATTCGACCTCACAACTTTGTTCATCCTTATCTTAGCCTCTTCGCACGTATCATCAGCGAGCGATATACAAATAGTATCCTTCCTTTTCTTTCCCTACAACCCAACATAAATTACACTATATTAGTAAACAATCTATCACACTCTTCTATATCATCCCTCAACTATAAATATCATAAATAGTCTCTAAACTATTCTTAGTCTATCATGTTAGTCTTCAAAACTATTACTTTCTAATATAACTATTGACCCAGAATTTTAAAAGGCAAAATAAAAATAAGTGTTTTCAAAAAAAGCAATTTTTTTGGGAATTGAATGAAAACCCATGATGGAAAAGGAATTAATTTAAAGAGGGTAGTGATCAAAATCTTACCTTGATAAGGACAGTGTCACCACGGAAAAGCCCCAACTTTTCCATGGTTTGAGGGTGCAAAGCGACAATAGAGTTATCATCGTTGACAGCCTCATCAACGACAAGTCGGTTAGGAGATTTCTTGCGTTCCAGAATCGCGGTGGAGAAGTCCTTTTTCACCGATTTCCTGCAATTCAAAGCAAAACTTGATCATTATTATTATTATCACTATCAAACAAATTAATACCGCGGACAAATAAGTGTTCATCACTGCAGTGATGAAAAGAAAAACAAAACGAAAATTGTGAAAGGAAAATCAAAGACGGTTGATCTTACGAGTCAGATGATTCTGGTTGAGACATGTTTTGGTTGAATTTTGAAGATCAATGAGAGAGCAGAAAAAAGCTTGACTTTGGTTTTTGTTTCACTTGTTAAACTTTGAGGCTTTCTATATTTTACTATTTATAGATGCTTGAATTGTCTTTTTTTAATACCGAGATTACCCTTTATATTGATTTTTAATTATGGATTTGTTTTATTTTTTAGAAAAATCCGGTGGCAGATATTCTTGAATTGTGTAACTAATTAAAAAAAGATTTGCTTCAATATTGTATTTCTTTTAGATATATTCTTGAGCATTAATTTTAGGATATATTGTTAAATTTTACAACTTTTTTTAGTTTTATTTATTTATTTTAGTATCAAAATATATTTATATTATATATTATTCTTTGGGTGTTGGGTGTGGGGAAATCATGCTATTTGAAATTTTGAATGTATCTAAATTTAAATTTTGGTTTGAATATTTATATTATATATTATATTTTTCCAAAAATTAAGAAGGCTTCTCAATAAAAAGAATATTTTGATTTTGATTTTATCTTTTTTGAGAAAAATCTGCCTACAATATTCTTCATTATGTAAATAAATAAAAGATATGCTTGAATTTTGATTTTCAATTCTAATTAAATCTTTTTTGAGAAAAAATCGTTATCAGGCTTTATTAATTCGTGGAACAAAAAATATAGGCTTAAATCTTGAGATTTAGTTTTTCTCATGGATGATCTTGAGAAATAATTTTATGTGTTACAATATTTATTTTATTTTTTCTATTAATTTCCTATCAACATTATTAAATTAATAGTGATCAGGCAATTGAATCCTAACTGTCACATAAGTTTTTTTATGATTAAATATCTAAACTGTAAAATTGATGATGATTAAATTTTTATTTATTTTAATATCAAATATCTATTTTATTCTTTATAAAATATATTATTTGAATATATATTGAAATTTTAGCTTGAGTATTTATATTTTTTAATTAAAAAATTTTAGACTAAAATTTACAGCAAAGTTTAAAATAAATTATAAAATTTTTTAATTTTTTAATTATGATATAAATTTGAATTTAAAAGATATGGGTTACTTATAAATATTTTGTTTAGAAATATATCCAAGACAAATCAGTGAATATGAACATAGTTATTTTTAAAATTGTTTCCGCAATTTGATATAGATTACAATATCTTCATATTTATTTTATTTTATTTTAATTGACCAAATTTCAGTTTTTTTATAATAATTTAAATTTAAAATTTTTTTTAAAGAACTATTATATAAAACTAGATAAATACAAATCTTCTAAAAATATGGATTATGTTATTAAAGAGTGTTTGTTTCCATCTTAAAAACTATATTTTCTAAAATATATGACTAGGAAAGTTTATCCATATTTATAAGTAAGTTGAGAAAAAAATAATTTAATTTGAAGATTTCAGTAATCAAATAACTTTTAATAACTTTCGTAATTTGTATAGTTTATTTTTATGTGAGAAGGTGAGAAATTTAATTTCCATAAAATTTTACGTAATATTTTGAAAAGTTTAATTATTAATTTTCATAAAACTATTAAATAGTGTATTAACAACTTTTTTTAAAAAAATCAAAAAATAAATATTATAATTTTTATTTAACTTATTTCTATTAAAAATTGAATCTTTGAACTAACTCCGAGTTTTTTACCACAATAACAATTTTCAAAAAAAAATTCCAAAATAACTATTTCGATTAAATATACAAACCCTCCTATAATATTAGCGACATTCTGTTTAAGTCCCTGTAAAAAAAACTTTTTTTAAAACTCCTCTTATAATATCCAGATACCATCTTTTAGGCCCCTAGACTCACTATTTCTCTTAAGATTTTTTTTTTAACGTGGCGGTCTACGTGGAATTTGTTTTTATTTTTAAATCTACATGAATTAGTTTTTAAAAAATTTTCTTTTTTACATTTTTTTTTCTATTTTTTAAATTATTTTATATATTGAATTTTTACATAATAAATATTCATTATTTAATTTTTATTTTACTAAATATTTATTAATAATTATTTTTTCGTTTATTTTTTTAATCAAACAAAATTATTTTATTGAAGCATTTGGGCTTATGGTCCATGAACACATGGTATGGTTCTAAATTAATAAGAGAATTTCTTTATAGACCTCATATGGGAAGAACCCCGCTGAAAACCCCAAAATATCCTTATATTTCAGACAGGGCCGGTCCCGACTTTCTAGAGGCCCAGGGCAAAAAAACAAATGGACCTCTAATAAAGAATTGACTTTTTACTCGCCTCTAAAATAAGAAAAATCTCGAAAAAAATATCAAAAATATGAAGTCTTGGTATTTCTTAACAACAAAAATAATTTCAATATGGATAAAAAGCCATATGCAAATTCTTAAGAATTCAAAATCGCAATATGATTAACTAAATGAAGAATAAAAACCTTTTAAGAATTTTAATTGCTCCAATTTTTAGAAAACATTCACCATCTCAAAGAAATAAAATGGTGTTTTCTCTTGCTTCAATTGCAGAAAACCAAATCATATATGGTTGAAAAAGATAGGAGTAGGCCTAAACCATACCCTAATATACATATTTATCTGACTATTAAGAAATTTGTTTCTATGATAAAAAATTAATAAAACAAAGCACAAATGATAATAAATTTGTTTTTATCATAAAAATTTGATAATAAATGAGTTAATTGTAGGATAAACTTTTGCATATTTAATTATAATATCTAAATAGTCTCAAAAATTTATACTAAAATAAATTAAAATAAAATTATAAGGTTTACAATAAATAACCATTAAAATAAAATTTGATTTAAAATGTAATTATTAATTTCAATTAATTATATAAAAATTATTTTATAATTAAAATTTAAAAAAATGCTAATAATACTTATTTAATTACTTAAAATGATGACTTGCATTTAAATTGAGAGCTATGAAAGAAGAAGTGTTTTTGTAAAAATCAAATACAAAAAATGCTAATAATACTTATTTAATTACTTAAAATGATGACTTGCATTTAAATTGAGAGCTATGAAAGAAGAAGTGTTTTTGTAAAAATCAAATACTGCAAAATTTGGTTGCCATTGGGTGTTGAACCACCAACATAGAGCTAACTGAAGAATGAGCACGCCGCTGAGCTATAGGTAACATTTTGAACATTAATTTCGCTAAACTATCTATGTTTTAATATTTCAGTATAATTTCTTAACTACACCTCTCAAAATTGAGGCCCCCATTTTCTTGAGGCCCTGGGTTGTGGGTCTGCTTGTCCAGGCCCAAGGCCGGCCCTGATTTCAGAAATGCATCTTTAAAATCATGTTTTCTGAAAAAAAGTTAATTTCGGAAGTGCACTTCCGAAAACACTTTATTTTAGAAAAAAAAGTGTTTTCGGAGATGTACTTTCGAATTCATTCCGTTCG
The DNA here is from genome assembly GCF_029867415.1 of Vicia villosa. Classification (NCBI taxonomy): domain Eukaryota; kingdom Viridiplantae; phylum Streptophyta; class Magnoliopsida; order Fabales; family Fabaceae; genus Vicia; species Vicia villosa. The sequence goes on from NC_081181.1 coordinate 215,521,044, forward strand.
AATATTTTGGAAGTACACTTCCGAAATATTACCTGACACAGAAAACAAAAATCAATGTGAATCAATTATATTAATAGTATAATTAATTGTATTAATTAAAATTATATAATTTAAATATATATTATTTTTTTTCAAAATATCTATTTAATATAATAAAGTAAAAGAAATATTAATTATTTGATAATATAATATATATGGTAATATTTAATTGATCGATTAATTTACCAATGACATATTTGGATCAATTAAATGCTACTATATATATTAACTCACAAATTAAAACAGGTGATAAATTGTACATTCAACCAAAAACCATATCTCGTAAAATAAAAGAATATTAATATTCTAAATATCTCATTGGTAAATTAATCGATCAATTAAATATATAGATTATATTTAAAATAATTATTATTCCTTTTATTTTATTATTAAATAGATACTTTGATTAAAATTATATATATTTAAATTATATAATTTTAAATAATACAATTAATTATACTATTAATACAATTGATTCACCTTGATTTTTGTTTTATGTATCAAGCAATATTTCGGAAGTGTACTTCTAAATATTCTAAGGGTATTTTCGGAAATGCATCTTCGAAATATAAGGGCATTTTGAAATTTTCGCCGCGGGTAAGTGGTAACCAAGAAGATTGGGGTCTACAAAGAAATTTCCATTAATAATTCATTGGTGTGTGTTTTATAAACACTTGTTTTGTTAATATAATAATGGACTTTAAATTTTCACTACAACACTACCATGTACTCTCTCCGAGAAATTCACTTTTTAAATTCATTGAATATTTAATGTATTTGGAATGTTTATAGACTAAATACATTAATTATTTAATGAATAAAAAAGTAAATTTCTTTTATAATTTAGGACAGAGGAAGAGTATGTTAGAAAGACTCTCTCTCTATACAAGAGACGAAAGCGATCCTGCTAGCAATTGAGATACTAGGTGGTGGTGGTGGTTTGTGTGACGGTGGGATTGAAGGAGATAAGACTGTTATTCCTGCTACTACTGCAAGGCCTACTGTGTTATAATTAAATCAAAGAAAAATATATTTTGCAAAATACCAAAGCTTTCTAAAATACTAAAACTTTCATGACATGTGCTCATTCTTCATTACTAAGCAAATTTTCTATTGGACCAATTTCATATGAACCGCTTCTTGCCTTTCTTAATGACCAAGATATATTAGTTGATAAGTATATGAAGTCTATAAAAGGATGTCTATGTACATGTATTATTAAGTCCCATTTGTTTTAGAGTGTTAAGGAGAAAATCTACTTCCTCTCCTCTTATTGTTTTAGAGTATATATTTTCAAGTCCCATTTGATATCATACTGTGCATTTCAAGTTCAGAACTGTGAAGAAGTTCATTGGGGAGTCTTTTGGTGATAGAAATAAGAAGAAGGAGGCCTTGCACGTGATATCTTTGGTTGGGAGAGAAGATGAAAGAGATGATAAGAAAAGGAGGGCTTTTACCATGCATGCAGTAGTAAATTCATATGCTCAAACCTCTTACAATTAAAGTTGCAACATGCATACACAAATGGAACAATTAGCAGAGATAAATGACATGTCTTGGTTAGAGGTACTACACAGGCAAGAGAATATTATTCTTAGTAGTAATATTTTCGGGTGAGATACAACCCAAATACTGTTGGATCTATTACCTAACCAAGGAGCTCATAGTGTTGCTAGGTAACCGAGTCACCAAGCCAACCTTTTAATTATCTATTCTTTCCACGGTGTATATGCTAGGTAACATCACTACATATTGAGAAGGATTCATATAGTACAAGGAACTCCGCCAGTACATAAATACACTAAGGGGAAAGAAAATCATATTCATACTTATCCCACTTGTTTAAACTTTAAACTTGTTCATGAAAATGGGGGTACTGCAACTTGTTCTTGAAAATTTAAACTTTAAACACCCTATTAGAAACTATACTTAACTGCACCATCAAATTTAAACTTTAAACACCCTATTAAAAACTTTAAACTTGTTCCATGGAGTGTTAATGTTACTGATAATACAGTGGTGTTGGTAATGGTGATAGAGGCATGGAGGTAATGGTGAAGATGAAATGCATTCAAGTAATGGAGAGAAAGACAAGAGGAGCTGCATGTATGTTGTATGATTTTAGAGTTCCACATCAAAAAAAAGTCATAAAATCCAAGTGTTTATAAACCTCTTTCGTTCAATTTTTATCAAATTTGAAAGTAATGGGCTAAGTGAATAAATCATGGGTTTTGCTCAAATTATTCTTTTAGTAATTAATTTAAAAATATAATTTCATACATAATATAAATAAAAATAATTTAAGAAAAACAGTAAAAAAAATATAATACTGCCACATAGGCAGCAAAAGAATAATTTTTGCTGCAATGTGGCAGTAGGGGGGTCTGTAACACGGTAGAAGAACTGACTTTTTGAAATATTGCGGATAGCAATAGTCGCCACCGACTTTTATTTTATCCAATATATAGAAAGGCTAAAAGAACATGAAAAGACCTTTTAAAAAGATTTTGAGTTCGGGGGTAGGTTATATAAAGGGAAGATGTAAGCACCCTTTGTATCCATGGTTATCCATGGGCTCTGTGCTTAGCTCACTTTGTTTTCAAAACGTTTGAAGTGTAGTGTGTGATTAGAAAAAGATTTTTGAATAAGGACTTTAGCTTGTAAATAAGCGTAGACTTTTTGAAAAGAAGTGGGAAAGGATTTTGAATTTTGAATTTGAGTAAAGAGCAAGCAATTAAAACCCAATTACCCTTAAGTTAAGATTTTCTGTTTTTTAAGACTTTAGTGGGAAAGGGTTATCCATATCATAAGAGGGTAGGAAGTCCTTTCATTGGATGTAAAAAAGGGTCATCGGAATTATCGTTCGCCATAAGACTGTCCCTACCATAAAGGGGGCAGGTAGTCTTTAGGGAAGGATATAATAGTCATTAATCTTTTTTAGGCAACAGGCGAGGATACCTTAGCAATGGGACAATCATCTTATTTTCGAGGCAACATTGAGGGACAAAATCATTTGATGATGAACTGAGAGTAACATTTGTTTTGCTTAGGTATCCTCGGAATCGAGGGGCTTGACTATTTCACCATCGTAATTAAAAGGCAACAGGCAACAAGGCAACAAGAGAGGTTACCCCAAAGGTGTGTGCGTGGCACAATCATGTGGTTCAATTCGAATATGTATCTTATAATTAGTGATGCTAATTCAATTAACAGGCTTGCACTCCCTAGGATTACTAACCACGCAGTTAATATCATACAGAAATTAAAGGCAGAGAATATAAATTCCTACGTTATTACAATGAACACCTGTGGGCAGAAAAATAAAGGCGGAAAAGAAAACCTAAACTATTACAGTAAACAACTGCAGGCAAATATAGAGGCAAAAATAGAAACCCTAAGCTATTACAAGGCTTTGGGGCTTTGGGGCAGATACAAAATTAGGCAAATACAACAAAGGCAATCCCCAAATGGGGGAACAAGTTAACCACAGTTAATAGAATAAATAAGGCAAGGCAAATGGTATAAGGCAAACAAAAAGTCTTGAAAAGAGGGTAAACCCTGATTTTTTAGTAAAGGTCTTTGAAGAAAGAAGATAAATAAAATTAAAAATAAAAAATAAAAAGAAAAGGTTTTTTGAAAACGCCAGGGTAAACCCTGATTTTTAGGGAAGGAGATTTTATGAGAAAAATCGACACTAAGTTAATGAACGACACCTACCTAAGACACCTATGCCTACTAGGGTTTTTAAATTAATCGAGGCTAGACAAACCCTAAAAATTAATTATTGGTTTTTAACCTAATTAATTTTAAAATTGGCTAATCCTGATTAAAATAATTTTGAATTGTTTAACCTAATTTAAATTAATTAATCCAAAATTATTTAACCTAATTATTTTTAACCTAATTAACCTAATTTAATCTCTAATCTAAAATAATTAACCTAAATTGTTAACCTAAAATTATTAATAAAATAATTAATCTAAATTAAATTGAATTATCCTAAATTAAAACTAAATTAAATTAATAAAAATTAAATTAAAAAAAAAAACTAAATTAGTTTACATAAAAGAGTAAAAGTTTTGTTAGTATAAAAAATTAAAAAAAGGATTAGTTTGAAAGTTTTTTTTTAAATAAATAATAAAAAAAGAAAAGGATTTGTATAAATAAAAATAAATAAAATTAGAAAACCTGGCGTTGGATCCCGTGTGGTAGAGCTGAGGGAGTCTATGGTGCGTCTACGTCCTCAGGTGCGTTGGATCATAAGCTGGAACGATCTGATGGATCTTCTTTACAGTTGCATCGTAGCTACGTGGGAACCTGGTGTAGCAACCTGCCCTAAAATTAAAAGGTTTAGAGTCACCACCTATTCTACCAGGGCGAATAGGAAACCCTACGCAGTTAAGAAATCTGGGTAAGATTATTATAATCAGGTCGAGGGAAGGTGTTAGGCACCCTCAACCCTTTCCTAAGGTTTGATCTAAGATGAAGGTTTATGGCAAAATTATAGAGGTTAATAGCTAAGGAAATGAGAAGGGCGAAAAGTGAGATTTGAACTGAATGGAGGTTTTAGGGAAGGGGACTCGCCTTGGTTATCCAAGTGCCTACGTATCTCCTTAGGGAGAATCAGAGTCAACGTAGTTCGGGCACAGGGTTGTACGCCTTTGAATTTGAATTGATATGGTTTAAAGGCTTTTTGAATGGCCTATCGTAGTTTTTGAAATGCGAAGTTCGAAGGTATTTTGAATTACCTTATCGTAGATTTGAAAATCGCAGTATTGAAGAGATGAAAAATCCGTAGTGTCGTGGTTTAGTGTGTTTTGGATGTTTGGGCATACAACCCTGATTTGATATGTCACCGTTAGATGCGATGATCAATAGATTTGATCATTATAGTTAACGGATTAAGTAGTGTATTGCTGGTTACTATGACCGATAGATTCGATCATCGCGGGCAGCAAATAAAATGTATTTTAAATTTGTAATTAAATTATGGGTTTTATTATTTTATCTCTCGTCATTGCGACTAATAGATTTAGTCGGGTCGAGGAGAGAATTAATGTTAATGTTTTCTTGCCAAATAGGCAGTGGGATTGGGCAAACCCTAATATTTGGATTCTATCTAGGGTTTTTATGATTTTTAATAATTAAAATAAATTAAAATAAATTAAGTCGAGATAGTCGAATAATCGGAAAATAATCCTAATATTAATTATATTATTAATCCTTATTAAACAATTTAACCAAATCTAAATACAATTAATTAAATCTTTTTAAATATTAAACCTAAGAAAATAATTAGGATTAATATGTAGTTATAGAAATAATATATAAAAATAATTTAAATAAAACCTGGGAAAATATCATGTGTGACGCTTTGATGAGTGAACATGGGAGGCTACAGGTTTGTGTGCGTTAGATCTGGATGCGTGGGAGATCCTACGGCCCAGATTAGAGATGCATGATGATCCTCAAGATAAGCGCAGCGCAGGATTTATGGGTTATTCATAACAAACAAGTTAGGAAAATAAGAAAAGACAATGTGCATGACCAGGGGATCGAACCCAGGTCTTTTGGATTACCAACACCACACCAAACCAACTGCGTTGTCTTTCCACACTGAATAAAGATCAAACGCAGTGTTATATGTACAAAACGCAAACTTTTAAAAAATAACAAAAACAGTTTCACGCGCCCAGCTCCATCTTCCTCGTGGAAGTATTTCTGAAAACCGCAGGGGCTTTTGGCTACGGTTCTTCTTCGTGGCCGTAGGTCTTCTTCTCCAAACCCTGCAAATTAACACCAATAAACACAAAACAACAACCCAGACCACGCAATCATCATCTCCTAAGCATGATGGCACCCCTGATTCGTCCTGATTTCGCTTAAAACACAAAACCCCCAATTTGAGACCTCTGCGACCTAACAATGGCAGATTACTTTATCTGTACCAAACCTTGAATTAAATGTATCAGGAACATTCCATACATCCATATGAGCTCGAATATAACACTAAATTATGTTTTAGATGCATGAATTACACATATCGATTTTGAAAAAAAAAAGTAAAAAACCGTAAACATATGAAGGTACGTTCGAGAGCTTTAATCGCCTTTGATGATTGGGGTAATTTCAAGAATGATCCAGAAGTGCGTTTGAATCACTGAAACGTCTTGAACTGCTCTGCCACTTAGAAAACGATATGAGCTTTTCTCTTGAAATTTTCAAGTCTCCCACGAGTTCTTTAGGGCTGCAAAAAAACCCTTTTTCCTGCGTCTGCAATTGCTGTTGTTTATTTGTTCTTCTTGCCCCTGCAACAACAACAACACTTCACACCACTGTCATCAACAAGAACAAAATTCTGACTTACAAATTAGTTTAAAATTTTATGGTGATTATGATTGGGATGAAGGCAGTAATAAATCAAGGTTGTTGCTGTGAATTGGTTGGAGTGTGATTTGAATTGAGAGTGAAATATTGAGGTGCTATGGTCATGACTGTGTGAGTAAAATTTGTTGGTAAGAACGTGTCTGAGTAAATATGAGTTTTTTACAGAATGGAAGAATGTTTAAGAAATTGTTAGTAGAATATGTGGAAATTGTACATGAGTATGAAGCAATTTGTGAATAAAACATATGTGTCTTCTGTATGTGTGGATGTCGTATGCATTAGTGTTCGAGTAAGGATTAAGAAATTGGCCCCTCTTATAATGTACAAATTAGGTTTTTTTTTTCCTAATGGGCCTAGTGCCCAATTGACTAATGATCAAAAAATAAATTAAACCTAATAATCCTAGTATTAAAATTAATAAAAATAAACCTAATAATAATGTTTAAAATCCTAATCCTAATAATTAATAATAATACTTGTAAATAATGATAACACCAAAAATTTAATTAACCATAATATATATAATTACTAAAACCTAATTAAAAATGATAATTTAATTATAATAATAAAAAAAATCCTAAATGACAATCCTAATATTAGTAATGATATTAATAATAAACATTTAGCAAAATTCAATACTAATAGAACTAAATCAATACCTTACCAATTAAATATATATTTTTGAAAATAAAGCCCGTCAGAATATCCCCAAACATGATCCCAGCCTGAGACAGATGGGCCAAATGTTTGGACCCAAGATACCTGTTAATTTCACCCTATTTTACCTCAGGGTATTTTATAAGAGGGTGGATTTGACAATAGGAATGTCAAACCCCATGACTCTTAATTTTGCCCTTTGATGAATAAAAAGATGTAGATTTGATCGGGCAAATTTTGGAGTATGACAGCTGCCCCTGTTCAATCTTCTTAAACCTGAAGAGTCAGATAGGCACGTCTGCCTATCGTAATCTAAAGGTAGAAGATGATTGAACACTAAAATGCCCTGAAATTTGCATTTGTCGGGAAAAAGTTCCGTGGGAGATGGGCTTAAAGATGCCACCCAAGGTAAATACCATTCTTTTTTTTGAATGTGACACATGATACCTGTTGGAATGAACCATGTGTTTTGATTGTAGCATGGCCTAAAAAGGCAACCTGAATTTTATGCAATGTTATGATGCATGTGATGTATGATGCAGTGAGCTTCTCAAAATAAATGAGAGCGATGTATGTATATGCATTATGTATGAATGAGGTATGTTAGTTGAATGATGCATGATTGTCAGTTGAAGTATGTTAGTAACTTTGGAAAAGAAAAATAAAACATATGTTTGTTGTTGATGACGTTTTGGAGAAGATCACTAACGTGATAAACTCAATTGAGAAACCCCTTGTAAAACCCCTTTGTTTTCTTTTTTCGAAGTAGATCACTGCCGAGGGACTAACGTGATAAACCCCATTGAAGAACCTTTTGTAAAACCTTGTGCTCGAGTGTGAGAGAAAAGAATCGTCCTGCTAAAGCCTGAGTCTTACATAGCGAGGACTTGATTAGCTTGCTATATTGCTAGCGAACTTTCGCAATTTGTGAACCCCACTGACTATAGTTCTAGTAAGTTTCCGCAATTTGTGAACCCCACTTACTATAGTTCTAGTAAGTTTCCGTAGTTTGTGAACCCCACTTACTATAGTTCTAGTAAGTTTCCGTAGTTTGTGAACTCCACTTACTATAGTTCTAGTAAGTTTCCGTAGTTTGTGAACCCCAAAAGGATCACTTGCTATAGCTCTAGCAAGTTCACTTGCACCAATAGGATTACTTGTCATAGTTCTGACAAGCTCACCTGCACCATTTAGATCATCTGCCCTTGTTCGGACAAATTTCACCTGCACCATTTGGATCATTTGCCCTGGCTCGGACAAATTTCATCTACACCATTTGGATCATTTGTACTGGTTTGGACAAATTTCACCTACACCATTTGGATCATTTGCCCTGGTTCAGACAAATTTCACCTGCACCATTTGGATCATTTGCCCTGGTTCGGACAAATTTCACCTGCACCATTTGGATCATTTGCCCTGGTTCGGACAAATTTCACCTGCACCATTTGGATCATTTGCCCTGGTTCAGACAAATTTCACATGCACCATTTGGATCATTTGCCCTGGATCGGACAAATTTCACCTGCACCATTTGGATCATTTGCCCTGGTTCGGACAAATTTCACCTACACCATTTGGATCATTTGCCCTGGTTCGGACAAATTTCACCTACACCATTAGGAGTCACTTGCCCTTGTTCGGATAAGTTTACCTGCACCACAGGAATTACCTGCCATGGTTATGAAAAGCGTACCTGCATGAAAAAGATTCACCTGTTTGGAGACTCACGACTCGAGGGTCGGAGAAAATAGCATGTCAAATATTCACGACTCGAGGGTCGGAAAGGAAACGATATGTTTAGAAACTCACGACTCGAGGGTTGGAAAACACCTCAATCACAACACAAGGGTTGGAAACTCACGACACGTGGGTCGGAAAACAGATTAATCACAACATGAGGGTTGGAAACTCACGACACGCGGGTCGGAAAATACACCTATCACAACACGAGGGTTGGAAGCTCACGACTCGAGGGTCGGAAAACACACCTATCACAACACGAGGGTTGGAAACTGGGCTTTTGTAGTATGTGAATGCACTAGATGGTATGCATATGCTAATGCACATGTATGTATGTTGATGCTGATGTCAATCCTGAGATTTTATCTCCTTATTGAACCTGTTTAAACCATATTTGCCCCTACACCACGACTATGCTTATGTTGGCTTTGTAATGTGGATAATGCTTATGCTTATGTATATGTTGATTGATGTAACGAGTGGAACGAAGTAATGTATTCTATAAGACTACCTGAAAAGGTTTCTGGAATGAATATGAAAATTTGTCTTAAAGAAGACTACCTGAAGAGGTTCCTAGAAAGGATAAAATTTGTCTTAAAGAAGACTACCTGAAAAGGTTTTTTTTTTTTAGCAAAGGATAAGGGATGTCTTAAAGAAGACAGCCTGGAAAGGCTGAAAGATGTCTGAAAGGACTACCTAAAAAGGTTCTTAGAAAGAGAATGTCTTAAAGAAGACTACCTAAAAAGGTTCTTGGAAATGGCGATGATTGTCTTAGAGCGGACTACCTAGAAAGGTTCTTAGAAATAGAATGTCTTACAGAAGACTAACTAAAAGGTTCTTAGAAATGACGATGATTGTCTTAAAGAAGACTACCTAGAAAGGTTCTTAGAAAAATAATGTCTTAAAGAAGACTACCTGAAGAGGTTCCTGGAAAGGATGACAATTCGTCTTGAATAAGACTGCTTGAGGAGGCTCCTAGAAAGGATCGTGAGATTTGTCTTAAAGAAGACTACCTAAAAAGGTACGGTGTAATGTATCAACCAATGTATGTAATGCATGACTTATGTATATTTGCATGATGCTCCAATGATAGGTTGTTGATAACCAAAGCGTATATAGCTTGCCAATGTTGGATGGTTGTTTGATGCTAGCGCGACTTCCCAATACCTCCTTTTGAATTTTGAAGATCGTTGTTAGGAGAAAGGATTTGTTCGATGTTGTAAAGTGTGAGAACGCCTTTTCCTTATGTTGTGCGCCTTGCCCCAGTTTGAGTTTTTTTGAAACACTCCACTCCTTTAACCTTTTGAGGTTCTCCACACCTTTAACTTTTCGAGGTTCTCCACACCTTTACCTTTTGAATCGTTTACCTTATGGACTTGATATCCAATGCCCTAATGTTTGGTGGAAAGAGATGCCTATGATCTCCAAGCCATGAAGGAAGTGCCCCGAGAAATAACCTTGTCATATGCCTCGATGTTTAGATTGAAGGGTATGCCCTTGATCTCCAGGATATGGAGGACTATCCATAGTGTTCTATCCTTTGTATTTGAATTCTTCCCATGTTTGACATGCCTCTGATTGAGATTGCTTCTGATGTTGCATGCTGAACCTTCTGAGACAAAGCTTCTGAGCGCTGATTTGTGCATACTCTTTATATATTTCCTGAAAGGGAAATTGCAATGTATTAGAGTACCACATTATCTCACACAAAATTCATATCCTTGTTATCATCAAAACTAAGAATATTGATCAGAACAAATCTTGTTCTAACAATCTCCCCCTTTTTGATGATGACAAAAACATATATAAATGATATGAATTTGCGATCAGAAAGAGCAGACGGCTAAAGACAAATTACACAACTATAGCATAAGCATGTGAATATGTCTCCCCCTGAGATTAACAATCTCCCCCTGAGATGAATAATCTCCCCCTGAAATAAATACTCGAAGAACTTTAATAATAAAAGACTTCCCTGATTATTTCGGTAGAGACGATCACATAAGCTTCTGTCTTTTGATAATTCATAGCTTCTGACTTCTGCTTCCATTGGACAGCTTCAGAACTTGAATTTCTTTAGATCCATAGAACACTCACAGCTTCTGATTCCTGCTTCCATTTAGGACAGCTTCAGAACTTGAATTTCTTTGATCTTCAGAACATTCACAACTTCTGATTCATGCTTCCATTTAGGACAGCTTCAGAACTTGAGTTTTCTGGATCTTTAGAACATTCACAGCTTCTGATTTCTGCTTCCCTCGGATAGCTTCAGAGCTTTGAATTTCTTCTTACATCACTTCATGCTAGATTGTATTAGAACATTGTTGAATGTTCCAGAGCATCATCAGAGCATCTCTACATCCTGAAATGTTACAGAACAAAACTAAACGACAAAAGTCAGCATGAATGAGTTAGAACATAAAGTGTGTATCAGAACACAAAATATGTATCAGAGCCATATAAGCCATATAGAATATATCAGATCCAATAGACAATGTATCAGAGCAAATAGACAATGCTTTGGATCATATTCTATTATCAGAATTTCTGATCATTCTTCCTTCTTGCTTCTGATTCTGAAGCTTCCTAGCACTCAGCTTGCTTCAAGAATCCAAGAGCTTGATTCATTTTGTTGCTTCTTATGTTGATCTTGAATCTTTGATTCCTGCAACAACACAACTTAGAAACATATGAAGCTTGCAGCTTCTGTTAGTAATGTGGGGCCTTTTTACTCGGTAACTGATAATATTAATCAGATCATTTATCATATATTTTCTCCCCCTTTTTGTCATAACATCAAAAAGCATAAAAGATTCAGATGTAAAGCAAGAGACAAAAGGAAAGAAAAACATAAATAACTTTTCATTGATTTCAATAAGAAGGATTACAAAAGAGGAATGCAGGAAAACAGATGCAACAAGAAAAGAAAACTACAAAGACCAAAGGACTAAGACCCTAGCCTACGCAAAATCCGCGCCAGAACATCATGAATCCCGTCAGTGCTTGTAGCTTGCCTTGCCATAAAAGAGAGAAACTCAGCATTGGCTGCTTCTTGCGCGTCCAAACGAGAAGCCAGCATAGCTTGATTCTAATGAAGAGCTTCCAAGGTCTCCATCAGAGCTGAGGTTTCACCAGAAGAAGAGGCACCAGAATTTCTGTCAAAAGGGACAGCAATCTCAGCAGGGCGATCTTCTGGAAGGTCTTCAGCTTGTGCATCTTCCATTTCCACATCTGAGTCTGACTCAGAAGTAGCCTCAGCATATTCTGGTTTAGGCAGCTCAGAAGTTCCAACTTCCAACGCTTGAAGAATAGCTGCTAGGTTTGTTGGAGGAGTAGGACCAGCAACTTCAGCAGGATAAACCACTACTGGAAAGACCATGTGAGGTGCTTTTTCAGAAGGGTTCATTCTGAACCAGTTAAACAGCCACTGAAAATCTCCAGTCAGCACAGGATACCATGGTCTCCACACCACGATGTCTCTGCAGGGATTTTCTTCTTCCAACTCATCTGCAGGTATCCTCTCTTCAAGAACTCTTCTGTTCCTGATGAGATGGTGATAGCTGCTTTCACCAACTTCGAACCGAAGACCACGAACACCAGGTGCTTCAGACATGATCCTTCTCTGAATGTCTGTAGCCCTAACCAGAAAATCCTGACGAAAGGTATCCCAAAGGTTGCACGTAGCATACTCATCCAGATGGTTAAGGTGAGCAGCACCCAGAATCTCCAACCAGCTATTTACATCAGAATGTAAAAGCTCCAGAAATGATTGAGTGGTAGGGGTTGGAGTGTTGACAGTGAACCTGGAGTCGGGAAAAACAACACTGTAGGGGTTAGGTGTTCTGGTGGGAAAAGGGTGTGAGAGAGATGAAGAAATATCTGAGGGATGGGTTGAATGAGAGGAGATATCAGATGGTGAAGAAGGTGGTTCCGAAAGGATGAATGAGGAGGAAGAGGTGGTGGAGGTCTGTGAAGAGGGAGGTGATTGAGGGATACCGTCAAGGGGTTGATACACACGTCTAGAGTAGTTTCCAGACATCATAGCTTCAAATGGGTTCACTTTGAGAGGGTCATAGGTGATCCTTACTCTTTTTGGTTTGGTTTCTTGTTCATCAGTTGCCTTTCTCTTTTGTTTTCGATCATTTTCTTGATTTCTAGAGCTTGACGATGGATTCATGATGAAGTTGCAGATATTGAAAACTGCTAGGGTTTGTGATATGAATGCAAAGAGAAAGAACGAAAAAGAAACTGAATGCAAAGTGAGAGAAATATAAGAGGGAAAAGAAACGTTTGAAGAATATAAAAAGAAAACTGAAAAAGAGTAAATGATGGATAGCATTTAATGTTACATGACGTGAGGAGAGATAATAATGACAAAAGACGAGATTTGCACAGTTACCTAAGTAGACGTCCCCTCAACTGCATGCACGCTTGTCCAGAAATAGTGAACACGTGTTTACCATCTGGATAGCCAGTTACAGCTGTTTTGCTTTTAAAGAGATTCTGAATCAACTTAGACAATGAAACGTTAGTAGTAACTGAATCACAATTTCTAATTGATTTCAATCAGAACTTCAAAAAAAATCCAATTTCATTTCAGAAGATACTCATACATAAGATCTTCTCATCTTCTCATTCTGGGCATAAATCCATACTGATATTCTTCATAATGAACTTAAACCTATCTTCAGCAAGGGGTTTTGTAAAGATATCATCCCATTGATGGTCTGTATCCACAAAGTTTAAAGATATAACACCCTTATGAACATAGTCCCTTATGAAATGATGTTTAATCTCAATATGTTTAGCTTTTGAATGTAAAATAGGATTCTTAGATAAACATATAGCAGAAGTATTATCACAAAAAATAGGAATGTTACTCTCATATATCTGATAATCTTCCAGCTGACTTCTCATCCAGAGCATTTGTGTGCTACAACCAGCAGCAGCAACATATTCTGCTTCTGTTGTTGAGAGGGCAATAGTAGCTTGCTTCTTGCTGTACCATGAGATCAGATGACTTCCAAGAAATTGACAACTTCCAGAAGTGCTCTTTCTTTCTATTTTATCTCCAGCATAGTCAGCATCACAGAATCCTACTAAGTTGTAATCTTTAGATCTTCTGTAAACTAAACCAACATTAGTAGTACCTTTTAGATACCTTAGAATTCTCTTAACTGCTGTTAAATGAGATTCTCTTGGATCTGATTGGAATCGAGCACACAAACAGACACTAAAGAGAATGTCAGGTCTAGAAGCAGTTAGATATAGAAGAGATCCGATCATACCTCTGTACAACTTCTGATCTACCTTCTTACTTACCTCATCCTTACCCGGTACACATGTTGGATGCATAGGAGTTTTGGCTTCTTTGCTTTCAGAAAGATTAAACTTCTTCAGAAGTTCTTTCACATACTTCGTTTGATGAACATAGGTTCCATCAGAAGTTTGGTTGATTTGAATCCCAAGGAAATACTTGAGTTCTCCCATCATGCTCATTTCAAATTCAGCCTGCATAGACTCAGCAAACTCCTTTCCAAGTGTAGCATTAGATGTTCCAAAGATAATATCATCAACATATATTTGACAAATTAAAATATCCTTTTTAAATGTTTTACAAAAGAGAGTAGTGTCCACTTTTCCTCTAGTGAAATCATTTTCCAGAAGGAAAGAACTCAAACGTTCATACCAAGCTCTGGGAGCTTGTTTCAATCCGTATAATGATTTCTTTAATTTGAAAACATGATTTGGAGACATGGAGTCTTCAAAACCAGGAGGTTGGTGAACATAAACTTCTTCATCTATATAACCATTTAAGAAGGCACTCTTGACATCCATCTGATAAAGAGTGATGTTGTGTTGAGTGGCAAAAGAAATTAATAGACGAATAGATTCTAACCTGGCCACTGGTGCAAAGGTTTCTGTATAATCAATCCCTTCTTGCTGACTATAACCCTGAGCAACCAGTCTGGCTTTGTTTCTTACCACTTCACCTTTCTCACTTAGCTTGTTTCTGAAAACCCACTTAGTACCGATGATGTTAAATCCTTTTGGTTTAGGAACCAAGTCCCATACATCATTCCTTGTAAACTGATTTAGTTCTTCTTGCATGGAAATTATCCAGTCTGGATCTTCTAGAGCTTGATCAACAGAAGTTGGCTCGATCAAAGAAACAAGACCTAATTGACATTCTGCATTGTTCTTAAGGAATGCCCTTGTTCTGATGGGATCATCTTTCTTTCCAAGGATCACATCTTCTGAATGAGCTGAGGCAAATCTAGGTGATCTTCTGATAGTTGGTTCTTCAGAAATCCTGAGATTCTCTAAAGATGCAGCAACTTGATCTTTTGATTCGGTACTTCTGAGACTGCCAGCTTCTGCAGCTTTGCTTCTTGGTTCTACTGCTTCTGATATATCAATATCAAAATCTGCAAAATTCTCAAACTGCTTTGGTTTTTCAAGACCAAGCTTATCATCAAACCTGATATTGATTGATTCTTCTACAATCAATGTTTCAGTATTGTATACTCTGTAGCCTTTAGAGCGTTCAGAATATCCAAGAAGGAAACATTTTTGTGCTTTGGAATCAAACTTACCAAGATGATCTTTAGTATTCAGAATAAAACATACACATCCAAAAGGATGGAAATATGAAATGTTGGGCTTTCTGTTCTTCCACAATTCATAAGGAGTCTTATTTAGAATAGGTCTGATAGAGATTCTATTCTGAATATAACACGCAGTGTTTATTGCTTCTACCCAGAAATGCTTAGCCATATTGGTTTCATTGATCATGGTTCTGGCCATTTCTTGTAGAGTCCTATTCTTTCGCTCTACAACTCCATTTTGCTGTGGAGTTCTAGGACAAGAGAAATCATGGGCAATACCATTTTCTTTGAAGAACTCCTCAAAGAATTTGTTCTCAAATTCGCCACCATGATCACTTCTGACCTTTATGATCTTGCACTCCTTCTCAGATTGGATCTGAGTGCAGAATTCAAAGAACACTGAATGAGACTCATCCTTGTGTTTCAAGAACTTTACCCATGTCCAGCGGCTATAATCATCAACGATGACTAATCCATATTTCTTCCCTCTGACAGATGCTGTTTTGACTGGGCCAAACAGATCAATGTGCAAGAGTTCTAACGGCCTTGAGGTAGAAACAGCATTCTTAGACTTGAATGCAGGTCTGGAGAACTTGCCTTTCTGACATGCTTCACAAAGAGCATCTGATTTGTATTTGAGATTTGGGAGTCCTCTGACTAGATTTAGTTTGTTAATCTGAGAAATCTTTCTCAAACTAGCATGTCCTAATCTTCTGTGCCAGACCCATTGCTCTTCAGAAACAGGCATAAGATAAGTCACCTTCTGCTTCTCAAGATCAGAAAGATCAATCTTATAAATGTTGTTCTTCCTCTTGCCTGTAAATAGGATTGAGTCATCCTTCTGACTTACAGCCTTGCAAGACTTTTGATTGAAGATTATATCATAACCATTGTCACTTAATTGACTTATGGACAATAAGTTATGCGTTAATCCTTCTACAAGAAGTACATTAGTAATGGAAGGAGAGTTACCAAGACTTATGGTTCCAGAGCCAATGATTTTGCCCTTCTGATCTCCTCCAAACTTGACTTCTCCACCTGGTTTAAGCACCAGGTCTTGGAATGTAGACCTTCTTCCCGTCATGTGTCGCGAGCACCCAGAGTCCAGGTACCATGACATTTTGCTTTCTGTCCTCTTTGCCGCCAAGGATATCTGCAACAGAAATTATCTTCTCCTTAGGTACCCACAATTTCTTGGGTCCTTTCTTGTTAGTTCTCCTCAAGTTCTGATTGAACTTGGGTTTAGCAAAATATTTAACAGGAGGAACAGTATGATACTTCTTATTCTGAGTTCCATGATATTTCTTAGGTTGTGTCACATGCTTCTTGGTGTGTGTTATGTGAAAACTTTGTGCATGTGATGTGTGCTTAATATCATGGGAGTGGCCAAATTTAAATTGGTTATACAGAGGCTTGTATGATATTTTCATATCATCCACAGATTCAAGCTTGTATGGGATTTCACCCTCATAACCAATGCCAACTCTCTTGTTCCCAGACACAACATATATCATAGAAGCCAGCTGACTTCTGCCAATACTTCTAGATAAGAACTTCCTGAAACTTAAATCATATTCTTTCAGAATATGATTCAGACTGGGAGTGGATTTTTCTGAATCAGAAGGAGATCCAACATTATTGGATAATTTTAAAACCTTTTCTTTTAATTCAGAATTTTCCAACTCAAGCTTCTTAGTTTCAAATTCAAATTGCTTTTTCAGCTTTTTGTATTTGATACTAAGATGAGCTTTTAATTCAAGAAGCTCTGTTAGACTGGAAACTAACTCTTCTCTAGATAGTTCAGAAAATACCTCTTCAGAATCTGATTCTGATGTAGATTCTGATCCATCATCTTCTGTCGCCATCAGCGCAAAGTTTGCCTGCTCTCCTTCAGAGTCTGATCCTGATTCTGATTCAGAATCATCCCATGTTGCCATAAGACCTTTCTTCTTATGAAACTTCTTCTTGGGATTCTCCTTCTGAAGTTTCGGAAATTTATTCTTGTAATGTCCAGGCTCATTGCACTCATAGCAGACATCCTTCTTCTTGTCAGATCTTCTGTCACCAGAAGATTCTCCATGTTCAAATCTCTTTGAACTTCTGAAGCCTCTGAACTTCCTTTGCTTGCTCTTCCAGAGTTGGTTTACCCTTCTGGAGATCATGGACAGTTCATCTTCTTCTTCAGATTCTGATTCTTCAGGATCTTCTTCTCTAGCCTGAAAAGCGTTAGTGCATTTTTTAATATTAGATTTTAATGCAACAGACTTACCTTTCTTCTGAGGCTCGTTTGCGTCCAGCTCAATTTCATGGCTTCTTAAGGCACTGATAAGCTCTTCCAAAGAAACTTCATTCAGATTCTTGGCAATCTTGAATGCTGTTACCATTGGACCCCATCTTCTGGGTAAGCTTCTGATAATCTTATTTACATGATCAGCCTTGGTGTAGCCTTTATCCAGAACTCTCAATCCAGCAGTCAGAGTTTGAAATCTTGAAAACATCTTTTCAATGTCTTCATCATCCTCCATCTTGAAGGCTTCATACTTCTGGATTAGTGCAAGAGCTTTGGTCTCCTTGACTTGAGCATTTCCTTCATGAGTCATCTTCAAGGACTCATATATGTCATGGGTCGTTTCCCTGTTAGATATCTTCTCATACTCAGCATGAGAGATAGCATTCAGCAAAACAGTCCTGCATTTGTGATGATTTTTGAAATCTTTCTTTTGATCATCAGTCATTTCGCTTCTCGTGAGCCTTACACCAGTAGCTTTAACAGGATGTTTGTAACCATCCAACAGAAGATCCCATAGATCAGCATCCAGACCAAGAAAGTAACTTTCCAGTTTATCTTTCCAATATTCAAAGTTTTCACCATCGAATATTGGTGGTCTAGTATAACCATTGTTACCATTGTATTGCTCAGCAGAGCCAGATGTAGATGCAGTTGGATTTGATTGAGATTCACCAGCCATCTTTTACTGAAGCGTTTTTCTCTTCCTGAATCTTTTCTAAACACGGTTAAGTGCTTGCACCTTAGAACCGGCGCTCTGATGCCAATTGAAGGATAGAAAAACACTTAGAAAGGGGGGGGGGGTTTGAATAAGTGTAGTCTTAAAAACTTGAACGATAAAAATAAATTGCACAGTTATTTTTATCCTGGTTCGTTGTTAACTAAACTACTCCAGTCCACCCCCACGGAGTGATTTACCTCACCTGAGGATTTAATCCACTAATCGCAACAGATTACAATGGTTTTCCACTTAGTCCGCGACTTAGTCTTCTAGAGTATCCTGATCACAACCTGATCACTCCAGGAACAAATGCTTAGACATAAGCTAAGACTTTCTTAGAGTATCCTGACCACCACGTGATCACTCTAATTACAACTGCTTAGACACAAGCTAAGACTTCCTAGAGTATCCTGATCAACACTTGATCACTCTAGTTACTTACAAATTAATGTAATCAATTCTAAGAGTATTACAAATGCTTCTGAAAAGCTATAATCACAACAGTGATATTTCTCTTAACGTTTAAGCTTAATCTCACTAATATATTACAACAGCAATGTAGTGAGCTTTGATGAAGATGAAGTTTCTGAGCTTTGAATTTGATCAGCGTTTCAGCAAGTTAATTGTTAGCAAATCGTCAACCTTGCTTCTCATCAGAACTTCATATTTATAGGCGTTTGAGAAGATGACCGTTGGGCGCATTTAATGCTTTGCGTGTTCCGTACAGCATTGCATTTAATGTTTCACGCTTTTGTCAACTACCTCGAGCCTTGTTCACGCTGTGTCTACTGACGTTGCCTTTAATAGCTTCCAACGTTCCTTTTGTCAGTCAGCGTAGCCTGCCACTTGTACTTTCTTCTGATCTGATGTTTGTGAATATAATATTTGAATATCATCAGAGTCAAACAGCTTGGTGCATAGCATCTTCTTGTCTTCTGACCTTGAAGTGCTTCTGAGCGTGATACCATGAGAACTTCAGTGCTTCTGCTTCTGATCTCAAGTTCTTCTGATGCTTCCCTAGACCCATGTTCTGATGCTGCCTTGACCATCTTCTGATGTCTTGCCAGACCATGTTCTGATGTTGCATGCTGAACCTTCTGAGACAAAGCTTCTGAGCGCTGATTTGTGCATACTCTTTATATATTTCCCGAAAGGGAAATTGCAATGTATTAGAGTACCACATTATCTCACACAAAATTCATATCCTTGTTATCATCAAAACTAAGAATATTGATCAGAACAAATCTTATTCTAACACAAGCAATCTTTTGATATTTCTCTTGGGAAATGTTGCAACAATATAAAGATGCCGCATTGGATTAGTTTTTGAGATCAACATTCTATTAAAATAACATAAAAGTTTCAAATTGGATTACCCGAACATTCTCCTTTTTGAATTTGGAATTCTGTATAGTAATATCCCAACAATATGTTTTCTTTCCCCCAAACCAATTTATCCTAACATTGGATTGATTTTTTCCCTTCTTCCCACCTTTGATTGGTCTTTTCACATTACCATTTGCAACCTTTTTTTGTTGTCTGTCCAGAACAAAGTCTTGCTCTTGGTTCCCTTCTGAGTGACTGTTGCTTTCTTCATAACACTTTTGTCAACAACAGTTTTAGAATTCTTCATTCTTTTTTTACTGGATTCCTTTTCATTCCTAGAAACAATGGGGACATCTACTTCTTCAACCTTAACATCCTTGATAGGAACATTCATGTAGTTGACAGTTGGAATAACTACAGGTGTATTTTTTCAAGTTT
This sequence comes from Vicia villosa, assembly GCF_029867415.1. Lineage (NCBI taxonomy): Eukaryota > Viridiplantae > Streptophyta > Magnoliopsida > Fabales > Fabaceae > Vicia > Vicia villosa. Next base: position 215,541,250 of record NC_081181.1, read on the forward strand.
CTTCAAACCTAACCGATTTCTCAGCAACTGCTTTTCCTTTTTGGGCGCCCTTAGCATAAGTTTTTTTTGCAGAACATTCTCCAACCTCATAAAAAAGTTTTTGTATTTTATCCATTGCTGAGTCCCCACTGAAATAATAATGCTATGTTTGTTACGACACTATGAATGATACATAAACAGCAAAAAACACAAACTTTTTACTTAAATCAATAACATACGAACTATTTACATTTATAAACCCTATCTCTAGAATACGCTAACTGACTACAATTGATTATATGAATGATACATTAATCATAACCATCGACCAAAATTACTGATTTAATTAACCGCAATCGGCAACCAAAATTATAAAGTTTTAAATCTACATATTACTCGATTCCTAAAAATTACAGACATTTATATCGTGAAGAAACACAAATCATGAAACCTAAAATATAATCAAATTTGATATAATAAAATACACAATACATCAAAATAAAATTAAAAACCAAGGGAAACCAGTTACTGACCCAATGCTTGACACATCGTCATCTAAAATCCAACCATGACAATGTTTTCTTCTTCTACTCATTGCTCTGGTATTGTTCTGGGTGGTTCGAGTCGTATTAGCTTGGTGAAAGAGACTGTGTCAGAGAAACAGAGGAAACGTAAAAGACTAAATTTGTGTTTTTTGTTTTTAATAAAACAGCACGCATGCGTTATTGTATTTGGGAATTTTCAATCAATCAAATCATGTGTTCCAAGGAGCAATGGCGTTTCCACATCTATTGATGGAAAAATGAATAGTCTCTTTATCTCTGTGGCAGGACCTGTGTAATGCATTTAAGACCTTGAAATCATACTTGTATTTTGTTGACATAAGTAATGCATTTAATATAAAATTTTGCCATGGAGTGCAATCACTTGCTTTTGCTGTTTAGACTTCTCCAAACATTTTGTATAACAGTGTGCTTTTGTAGTCAGTTGAATTTCATTTATTATTTTTTTCAAAAGCAACTTTTTCAGTCATTATTTTCAACCTTATTAAAATATTATATTTATCATATCCACCAAATTCTTATGTATATAGATAAGATATTTATTAGATACACCAATTTTTTTTATATATATAGATAGATATAGCACTTCTCATTCCTCACAACACATCTTATTTTTTAACAAAACTTATTATATGCTTTTGTGTGTAGCTTTTATTTTTGAATCGAAACATCAGTGTTTTAGTTTCATTCCTAATGTAATATTAGTTTAATCAATATACATATTACATGTCCTACTTTCCATAGCATATACAAGATCGCACGACCCGTGCGAACGCACGAGTCCTTTACTAGTTTTACTATGTATCTATATTTAAATATCTGGGAATCTCTTCATACAATCATATAGGGTGAAAAACACCCATGATAACCTCAAAATACCTTTCGCATGTGCATATCCGAACACACATTTTTTCACATTTTCAAGATGTTTTGGATATGCATATCAGAAATGATATTTTTTCCAACATTTTATTATTCAAACGTAGGAATTAAAATATCAGAGGTTTTTTCGCATATGCATTTCTGAAACCATCTAAATCAAATATTTCGGATATACACATGCGAGTTTTGCTCTGTATCTTTCATTTTTGTATAAAACTTCATCATTACATTGATAAAATTGGAGGAACGGACTAACTAAATTCGATACCATTTATCCGATAAAATGAATTGAAAATAACAACTACGTAAAATATTCCAAACTACCAAAAATACAGTACAACGGTTGTTCTGAAAGTGAAAAATGTACAAATATTAAAACACGAAATATAAAACATAAAACATAGGCTACTGCTACTGAGTATGCCTAATTCTAACCCCCGACGACCTTCTCTACCTCCTATAGCCCGCCACACTGGATGCTTCCCTGATCATCCTTTCAACTATGGCAACCGCCTCTGTACCACCCTCGTGAATGATCCCTCTGTCCAATGCCTCTTGCCCAATCGAGTGCATCCACTGACATATCGGCAGTACATTAGTGGAATGGTCATCATTGGCCTGTTGATTTTTCTAGAGTTCCTCATGAACTGGCCTAGGTGGACACCCAGGAGCATCCAGTGTCATGATAGGATGCAATACTTTAAAAAACCATGTCACGTATCCCTTTACACAGTGCCAGCTCTTGGATGCCCGCTTCCCGCAATACTCCTCTGGCACCTAATGATGCTTCCAGTTCTGAAAGATATCAGTGAGAGCTCGGCAGGTAATGGTGTCGGGAGCAACCTCAAATGGAGATAGGTATCTTCTGCACACATCCAAACTGTCTCATGCACCATTCTAGCAGATACCTGACCATAGTGTTTGTCCCACATGCTAACCATCTAAAATATAATGAGATGCAGTCGAAGGGGACAATATGCCCGTAATCACGGAAGGGCGTCCAGTTTATGTCATCGTGAACAGTACGATCGAGGTATACCCGATATGACGCCACCTTATGATCCCCCCTATGGAGGACGTATCTTGCAGCCATAGGCATGTTATCAGTATATAACGGATCAGGATCATAGTCATGAATGCGGTGGAAGTAAGAGATAATCCAGCTCTGAAACAAATAGAAAAATATGTAAGTACAAGTTAATAAATAATAGATAAAATGTCATATAATTGAAATGAAAGATACCGTGAGGAGTGTGCAAGAGCCAGTCAACTGCCTGATTCTCCAGTTGCATGCTTCATTCAGCTTCTGGTATAGGTATACCAAAATGGAGGCCTCCTAGTTCCACTTATGAACTGTACTCAAATCATTAAAATACTAGAGGTATGTCACGACAACCAAAAACATGAACCAACACTGTAAAGCACAACCATGATCGGCCAGTGCCTGGTTGTCAGCCATTTTCCTCAAAAAAATATGACTAGTTAATGAGAGGTAAGGGAATGAAACAAATTTGAAAAAAAAACCCACTCAGGGAAGATTACGTAAGTGCATATCCGAAACTGGTTTAAGGGGATTTCAGATATGCACTTGCGAAGCAACATGCGAACAACCATTTTTTCAAAGCTTCCACTTCTTGCCTTAACTCATCCAAAATCTATTTTTTAACATCCAAACACTAACATTGAACTACAATAACATCAACCTACACATTATCCTAGATTCTAACAAACCTGATAACAAGTTTGAGGATGAGTTAATGAGTTGAGAAAACTTACACAATTTTTTTGAGTTTTGAGGATAAGTTGAAATGAATGAGAATGCTTCTATGGAACTTTTGGAGCTTGAGAATATTCAATGGAGCTTCTCAATGTTAGTGTTTCGAGAGAATGTTTTTTTTGGTTTAGGGTATGTTTGAAGAGAATGAGAAGAGTGGTGGAAGTTTATTCGCGCACAAACTATGTTCAATGACTTTAAATATGCATATCTGAAGTCATTTTTTTTATATAAAAAAATTAGGTGACTTCACATATGCACATGCGAAGTTTTTTTTTTTTAAAAAATATTTTGAAATTTTCAAATATATATTTAAATTTTAGAATTTTCAACGTAGATCTCTCAGAAGGTGCATGTACATATTAAGAGAATATCTAAATATTTGTTTGCTTGTTGCAAAAGCTAATACAAACAGAAAGAGAGAGAAAAAAAAGGTATTTTTAGAATAAGGTAAGGCATTATATAAAAGTTACTTACATGCATTTATGTATCTTAAAAAGGAATACTATATGCATTTATGAAATCAGTGGTACCATTATGTAAGACAATCATTAGTATATATTGCCATAATTTTCCCTTTAAAAACAAGTTTTTATTGACTTCATTGAGAAGCCTCATTCGGCAATATGATTTTTATGCTTATTTATGGTCCACTTTTGTCAAAAATATATATATATGCTTCCGTATAAGATTCTTTTGATATGTTTTGTTATTATCTTGTCAAAATATATATCTTATGTCATGTATTTTTTTAAGTAAAAACTGTAATAAGAAATATTCAAAATTAGGATGAAGGAATCAAATCAAAATGTTATATTAATTATAGAAATAACAAAGTACGAAAGGAGAAATAGATTAGAGTTCTTCTAATGTGAATATAATGACTTGTGAAAAGTAAAATAAAAAATATAAATAAAATATAAATTATTATATATTATTTAACATATTTCCTCAAGCTTACGATACATTAATATGAAATATCGAAAGTAGTACACCTCAGACATTCTATTATTATAAATTAAATTTTTTTTTTATAACTAGTTAACTCTCCTAAAAGATATGATAGATTATTGTGTTAATAATCACTAAATAAATATAATACTTAAAAAGACCTCTTTTTACATGATTTATTTATATTTCAACTTCATTAACTATTTTATTTCTATAATATTTCTAATATATTTTTATTAATACTAACAAATAAGCATTTTGAAAATGATAAATTAAAAAATAACTTTGAAATATATTATTATTATTATCGATTTTCTTAATTCACATAATTTAGTAAAAATATGATATATTTAAGATCGAGATATTATATCATATATGAATTGATTAATGAGTTATATTAAAGGGGGTCCAACATATCATGTCATGTATGACTACTTAGCTACCCATTCCCTCTATTAAATAAAAGCTATTATTGCTATCATATAAAAGCTGCTTTATTTACTGTTATGAATATTAATTGTATTGATTTTTTTTTTATTACATTAATTGTATTGATTTTGATAATACGATTAGAACTCTATCTATTTTTAATACATGCCATTTTTTAATATATTTTACTTATGATAATGAATAAAATTATACAAAAAAAAAGAAGATAATGAATAAAATTAGATACTTTAATATAATATTTTAAACACTTTAGTTATTTATTATTATTTTTTAACTATTTGCAATAAATAATTATTGATAATATTTTTAAAATAATTAATATTATATTAAATTTTGAAAACAACAAATAAATCACTAGTACAAAAATGTTAATTTACACCCGTTTTTTATTAAATTTACACCCATTATTTTTAATAAAAATCGGGTGTATATCCACAGGGTGAGAAATGTCTAACGAATTTACACCCGTTTTATTTTAAAAATATCGGGTGTAATTGGGCGTAATTACATTTTTAATTACACCCTGTTTTAATAAAAATCGGGTGTAATTACATTTTTAATTACACCCTGTTTTAATAAAAATTGGGTGTAATTTGGCGTAATTACGTTTTAATTACACCCTGTTTTAATAAAAATCGGGTGTAATTGGGTGTAATTACGTTTTAATTACACCCATTTTAATAAAAATCGGGTGTAATTGGGCGTAATTTCATTTTAATTACACCCTATTTTAATAAAAATCGGGTGTAAATATGTTCTTAATTACACCATATTTTAATAAAAATCAGGTGTAAATACGCCATTTATGAATGAACAATTATATCTATTTACACCCTATTTCATATACACCATTTAGTTATATTTCATTTTCAGTCATAATATTGCAAATACTATAAAAATCATACACATAAAAATCATATTTTAACTAAGTCAAAATATTTTTCATATTAACCAAAAAAATATACAAAATCATGTACAGTCATAATATTTCAAGTATTATAAAATAATACACATAAAAATTATATTTTAACTAAGTCATAACACTTTCTTCATATATAATTTTACGCCATGCGTGACGGTTAGTTTCGGTGTTCTCTAGTTCAATTGAATCCAACCGCTTTCCACATGTAGCATTGGATTCATCCATGGCCAAAATACCATGCCCTGGAGAAGCAATTGTTTTCTGTATGCAAAAAAACAAGACACAAAAAATTATTACAAGAAAGTGTTATTACAATAAAGAGTCACATGTATCAATGGTATATAGCTCAGATGTGCATTTTAACACGCTAATGCTTTGCAACAAATATGAAGATTTATTCATTTTTTCAAATCATTACTGATGTTAGCATGTCAGTGTCGGTGTCATGTCCGGTGTCGGTATATGTGTATGTGCTTCATAGTCTAAATATGCTTATGCATACAGTTAGAGAAAGATACATACCTCCTTCTATTGTAAGCAACAGGATACATCTTTTGTAAGAAACGGAATTTGAGAGTAATGGTGGGAGTATAGTGGGGTGGAGGACACGTGTGTACGCGTGGCTCTTTTTTAAACAAACAGGATGCGGAGTTGCTGGCTACCCATTTGCAACATATTTCATACTCCATTTCCAAGTAAAATTACACTATACTCTTGTTTCTACAATCACTACATTATCATAACAAAACATGTCTTTTTAGAGGAAAAGAAATGGAAAAAAAATTTAATATGAAACACAAGTTTTTGCAAATTTTTCTGATAAACTAAAGGATTTAGTCAGAGAATTAGATATAATGAAAAATTTTATGATGAGTTTCCATTGAGGAATGATGAATTTCAAAAGAGTAACAGTTATGTTATTTTATGTTCTATTCTCCGTGGAAAAACTATTTACAAAATTCTAATAGTGCCTTAATCACTATTAACATGTTCCCTTATTCTTTAAGCAGCTTTCCAAATTTCACTACACAGATTTGGCAAGGGAAATAATTTTATTGAATCATACTGTTTGTACAAATCTTAGGTGTGTACTTGACCAGTGGAATGCACTCCTACCAACGTGACAGTGTCAATCATCTCATTAACTTCATATGGAAAAGAACAATATTTGTTGTTTCTAGGTGTTTTATTCATTGTAGTTTTAGGAAAGTCACCATTTATGGCATGTAAGAGGATTTGATGGCCATGCCTCGAGTTATTTTATAAAAATGTCACTTGAACATCAGTTTGAGAGAGCTAATTTTTTAAATGGTTAACGCATTTCAATGAGTGGTTAATGGGTATATAAAGATTGGACAACTCATTAACCATCAACTCAACTTAATTAACAACAATCTCAGGTGTTACACTACATGTAGATTTGAACACTTGAAAACCAAAGTTAGTCACGTTTAAATTCATGGTTAATGAAATTCAGTAGATGATCAATGAGTTGCAACACTTAATATACTAGCTATTAACCAAATCCAACAATTTATTGACCATGTGTGTGAACTGGGTTAACCATTTAGAAAAATTGCAAAAGAAGAGAGAATTTGAAATTAACCCCGCAACGATAGTAAAAAAAACAAACCTTAAAAACTGGATACCTTGGAGAAATGATATAGAAGCAGGAGTCACTGTACTGACTCTAGGATCAGGAGGGTCTTCTCTTTGGATGATTAAGCCACTAGCCAGAGCTGGATTGCTGTCAATAATTGCCACACTCAACTGCTTTGTCATTGGCATGCTAGCTGGAAAAAACAAGATGATTGGACAGATTTGTTGCTTTAATAACCTTTTACATCATAAGTAATACTCCTAAGCATCATAATCATAAAGGTTGAATGAATGAACATTGAAACATTTGATTACTTCTAACATGGTTAAAAGTTTAAACCAACTACAAGCTCATTTTGCTTAGCATAATCTTTAAACGATGGGAGAACGGTATCGAAATTGCCATGCCTTTCTCTTAATAATAATGAAACACATTCTCAAATATTTCATGGTTTCGGAATGTGAAACTATTCAATGGTTTGTGCACCCAAGAAAGGTGGTAACTAGGTGCAGATTAACAAGGTTAAACTTTGATGACGATGTGATTATTTCAGGATATTAGGCAAATCATACCTAGCTAAAACAATATATTCCAATGACTTAGTCGATGATGGCATGATACAACATATTGCAGTCTAGAAAAAATATGACTCCGACATACACCCATAGCAAGAAGATACCTAAGAAACAAGCTAAAGACATGCCAACCATGCCTCCTCCAACAATAGCAATATCATATTCTGGAATAACTTCACTAATAATTGGCTTCTTCTCATGCTCCTTCATATTTTCAAGAATGCAAATTATACAGCCATTAAAATAGTATGGATGAAGAAATGACGATAGACAAGGATTGTTAACAGGTATGACTTCACCGGCTTCCAGAACATCAATGATTAAATCTAATTTTATTGTGGACCATGTATGATATCGAATTATGAAGTGAACCTAAATATGAAATCAAAAAAAAGTATTATTAGTGCTATAAAAAACATTGAATGCAAAAGAAATACCAGTCCTTGTTTTGGTGGATTCGTGGAATATATGAAATGGATATTAAACATTGCTGATAGGTTACATAGAAATGTACCTAGAGTAATTATAAGATCCATTTGTGAACGTTTTTCTGCTTCTGAATTGGACTGCTCCTTTTCATCTTGCTTTGGGGGTGTCGGCGTAGCCTCCAACTCACTGTCGCTGCAGTTCAACAATTAACTTTAAGAAACTTAGAATAACATAAGTGTCAACAAGCAAACCCAGTGTGGCTCACCAAACTTTACCACTAACTTTGAGTAACTGCATATTTTCTATCACCTTAGTGGATGGATCAAACTAAATATGTAGTCAGTGGAATCAAGACGCTTCGTACTACCATTAGTTAGAATTTCTACCAACACTAAAGAATCCCTAACATCTTGTTACCAAGAGAACAATCAAAACATGGTTACCATTGAATCACTAAGTACTGAATCAGTCGGCACAGACAGAAGAAGTCACAAACACTCAACATAAACCCAAATCAACAAGTTAAGCTAAACAGAAAACAACCAAAAAGAAATAAAAGCACAGATCATCAAAATTCCATTTAACCATACACTTCAATCCACAATCTTTCATACCTATCATTAATTCCATTATTATGACAAAAATTGAGAACCCTCAATCTCTCATACAAAGTCTTGATTTTTAAACTGGTTTTGGTTTTACCTATTGAAACAAGGTGATGCTACAGAACAGTAACAATATTAGCAGTATAACAACAATGAATTGATAAATTAAAACTAAAAAAAAATATGTTCATGCAGACTAAGTGTAGTAGGTATTCTTTCAATCATAATATTATAGTTCACATACACCAAGCTGGAAAATAAAAAGAAACCTCGCCAACAAGACAAATCAAAGCCCCAACAAGTAAGCTTTATGACAAGACAAATAATTTACTGTCACTTTGAGAATTGTTTTCAATATACATATGCTGCTAGTAAGAAATAAAGCCTAGAGAGAGACCTGAGAGTGTTTATCATCAGCACTTAGATCGGCAAAAGATTCTGGATCACTGCCTCCTAAAGAAGAACATCTTCCCCAACTTTCTCTAGTTGAGCTTGTATATGAGCAACAATCATCAATCTGGCCATTTAGCTTACCTTATAAAATCATTCATGGTATAGTTCAAGTAAAGGAATATCCTAAATGGACCATTTATTAATTTCAGAGACGGTTATATAAATATGACCTGCACATTAGCGGTTTCATCATGGACAATTCCATCGATTTTGTTCGTAGTATCTTCTTCAAACAAAGGCTCCTGTGTTACAAGCAATGGATAAACTAAACAGAACAAGGTGTTTTGAAGAAAATAATGGAGACAAAAGGTTAAGGCACCCTACTGCATCATCCAGTGGAGCTGCTTCTGAAAGAAGTTCGGTAACTGGTTTTGTCGCAGATATTGTTGGAAATGCAGAAGATGAACTTGCAGCATCAGTAGTTGCAGACCGCAGACTAGAGAGAATCTCATATAATACGCTCTAGCATGAAAAGAAAAAAGTAAAAGAGCAAATTAGTTTCTGTAGTATCTTTTATATTTCAAGACAATGAAATATAAAAGCTAAATACCTCATCCACACCGGAACCGAGTTTTAAATCCCCCAAATCATAATATTTCTCGAGCTTTTCCGCAATAGAAACTTGAGGAGGACGGAGGACATTGTAGAAGAAAATGGAAACTGAATCATAAAAGAATTGTGGTCGAGAAGAGTTGCTATCAAAGAGAAAAATGCAAACTGCTTTTAGAAAGTATCAAGCTCAAACATTTTGTAAAACTAATACCGCATATGACTCAGAGATGAGATCGGAGTGGTGTGGCTGAATGAATTTGTCATCACTTGCATGTCCAAATAAAACGGGAATGAATGTCTTCAGTGCAACCTGTAGGCTTTAAAAGTGTTAATTTAAGATAAAAATGGACTTGAAAAGATATTCGCTTATCCAGAAAAATAAAAGCCTATCATGCTCAGATTTCATCGTAAAAACAATAAATGATCAATGAAAGTTTGCATAATTGCATTCATAATTTTTTTGTACTTTAAAAAAGACAAACAATTAATACTTACCAGAACACAGTTCAGTTTCATAATATCAAACTTTGCCTTCTTCTCGATAACCCGCCGCATGTATTGTACAACCATTTTAACCTAATTGGGGAGAAAATGCAGCCAAATATCTGACTCAATAAATGTACTAAACAATTTCCTAATAAAAAGAAGAACCGTAACTATAACAAGAAAACCTAGATTCAAAACAAAATCTTAATCAAAATTAATTCCAGTCTTCAATCCTAGGGTTTCCTGCTACTTTACTTTTCCATCTTAACAAAAGGGAAATTACTAGGACCCCAGATACACCAAGTCCTAGAAGCTAGAGCGTAGAACAATTTAACCTACAACAATGTAAGTTTGTGACAAGTTAGAAAAAACACGGTTTTCAAACTAAATCTCTATGTAAAAGAAAGTAATAACATGTACTTACTTCAAGAACTTTGTCCAGTACATCCGTGTCCAATATGTCTGGTTTGAATCCAACACCATTTCCAGTTATATGATGAGGACCTGTATATATGGATAACATCAGAATCTGCGATGACTATATTCATTACTTTCCACCCTTATTTTAACCGCCTTTTACATCTATATTTCATATAAATCACTTCACCGATGTCAAAAATGACTAAGAAATGAACAATGATATTTAACAGGTTTACCACCATTGAGCACATTACTTTCAGATGGCTCCACTCCATATATCTGATAAGATTGAAAACAATTCAAAGTATTCATTAAGAGTATCTAACAGAACACTCTTTAGTTTGTAATTTTAATTGTGATATGAAGAAAATCACCTAAACATTGGGGTTTTGGGATTTAAGATACTGTCCAACCCCAGAAACAGTGCCGCCGCTACCTATTCCCATAACAAATATGTCCACTTGCCCGTTCGTACCCGCCGCCGCTTGGAACTGATCCTGTAAATCTATTCCTCCCCAAGTTTCTGTTAACACAAAAAAAGAAGAACATAAAAAGAAGAACTTAAATTATACTTCATTCATTTCATCACCACATACCACAATAACCATCAATTTCTTCAACTTCTTCTCCCAGAAGCCACATCACCACGAGATATATAAGCGCTTATAACAACAGTCCACACAACAACATTACTCTCACGCATTTCACCAAACACTTTATAAGCATCTTCAATACAACCCTTTGCCGAGTTCAGATCAATCAACGAAGTAGCCATAAAGGAATTCGACTTAAAACAGCACTTCGTAGCACAACAATGAACTTCTTCACCTTCTACAAATCCTTTCGACTTTGCACACGACTCAATGATCATCAGAAACGTGAAGCAATTCGGCATCACCGCCGTCACGATGAAGTTTGTTTTGGGTTATTTGGTTGGGGAGTTTGATCAAACAGCTTCAGCTTCGTTGTCGTCACTGTGAAATGAGAGATGGTTTCCTCTCAAACTTCTTCAGCTTCGTTTTCGTCACTGTTAAATGAGCGATGGTTTCTTCTCAAACTTCTTCAGCTTCGTTGTCGGTGGTGAACCACGATGCTAAACTGTGAAATGAGCGAAAAGTTTTGGTGAGAAGAGTTTCCGTGAAAAAGATTTATGTGAAATGCGATGAATATGGGGTTTAGAACATTGTGCGATGAATCTGGGTTTAGAACAGTGTGAATCTGGATTATTTTATTCACACTATTTGTTACTATGTCAATTAATATGTTTAAATTATGTTATTTATCTAATAAATTTAGACTCATTAATATTCATTCATTAATTTATTAGTAATGTTTAAATTATCTATTAGTATTTAGTATGTCATATATATTAAATATTTTAAGTTATAAAATTAAATAATTTAATTTAGTTTATATAATTTACACCCGTTTTTTTAGTTTAAAGGGAGTAATTGAGGTTTGATTATGATAATATTTTTAATTTAAACCCGTTTTTAAAAAATAGGGTGTATATTGTACCCTGATAATACTTAAAATAACACTTTATTTACAAAAGTGCCACCGCGTTTCTCATTTACACCCGTTTTTAGTATATTGGGTGTAAATTTTAAAATTATATTGTTCTTTTTCCATTAGTGAATAATGAAACTTTTTTCTAGTAAAAAGTAAAACATTTATTTTTAGAAATAGCACAAATAAAATAGAACGATGAGTATCATCTAATGAAAATAAAAAATAAAAAACATCGTATAACTATTAGAAATAAAATGAAGACTCATTTTAATTTAAGAATTAAGAGAAAACAAAAAAAAAATATTGTTTTTGTGTGCAAATATGAGTTGTATATGGTTAGTGTCTTTAGTGTAGATGTATGTGACTCCATGTATAATTATTTAACACTATTAGATGATTTTGTTAGTTTTAATGATGATAACTTAATGTCAAAAAATAATTTGTGAAACTTTTGTTGACAACTATTAAGCAATCTTTAATAATGACATTTGATCAAGAAGTTATCTCAAGTTTTATTAGTAAGAAAGTTATCTCAAGTTTTATTAGTAAGAAGAGTCAAATTTTAATGAATCGCTAAGTAATCAATGAATCGAAGCTCTAAATTTGTGAAAGAGAATAAGTGTGAAAACTCATCTGATCTTGAGCTTAACGTATGTTTGGCTGACCAGTTTAATGTAAAGATATAAAAATAACTTTGAAGATAATAAGGCAGCTCAGGCACACTCAAAATAATTTAAAGTCTCTCTTGTTTTTACAAAATTACGTATTTTTTATATTCATACTTAATTGAGGAAGGATTCTTTAATTAATTAGGAGTGCTTTTTACACTAGTTAATCACTTATTAAATTAGAACTAATTGATTAACACATTTGTAACGTCATTAGAGAAACCTTTAATCTATTAATGTCGACAAAATTAATTTTTCTCTCCATATTTTGATTGACTAATCGACTAACAAATAAAGTTAATCGATTATAACATTTAAAATGTCCATGAATCATTTTCTTTTCGAGGCAAATCCTTTCTTACAAATAGGGCTTCTCCTCGTTTTATTTTACATCAAAATTTGAACTTGAATTCTCCCTTTTTTATTTTCTAGTCTCTTATTGTACTTTTCCATTCTTTCATCAAAGTTGTCTTAGTGTCAATTTTGTTGTCCTGGTATTATAGTAATATTGTATTTTATTCAAAAGAGTACGTTCTTTTGTATAATATCTTTAAAATAATTATTCTTTGATTCTCAAGATTAATCGTTAAAATCTTTGTTTAATTCCTGATACATTGAGGTGAAAGGCCAAAAAGAAGACATAATATTTTTTAAGAGAATGAATAAAATGAAAAAAAAGTTGGAATAACTCAATCCATATTTTATTTACACTTTGTTTCATTGATGAGGAAAAGAAAATGAGAGAAAATAAATAAAAATAAGATTCTTATTTAATAGTATGATATGATAAATATGAGTATTTATAAAGTAATATAAACTTCTTTTAAGTTAAAATAAATTTTGAAAATAAAATAAAAATAAATTAAAGTAACATATATTATTGCAATCAATAAAAAAACACAAATTAATCCTCAGTTTGTTTTTAGAGAGAATAAAAATATAAAGAAATTGTTTTAATTTAGGAAAAAATTTAGGTACAATTCTTTAGGTGTGGTTCTTACTATTTGCCAATGAAAATATGACAAGTGTATAATTTCTTTTTACATGTATGCAAATTTCTCCTATTTTCGCTCACTAAATGATATTTAAGTATATTTATCACATTTTTATTGGAAAATAGTAAGAACCACACCTAAAGAATTGTACCTAAGTTTTGTCCTTTAATTTAATAAATTCCTAATGATATTTCATTAATAAAAAATAAATAAATATTCAATTTTTTTTATATATTTATACATTATAAATAATAAAATTATAAAAAATAACTTTAACAGAAAAAATACTAACTAAATATTGTATGAATAATTAAATATATTTTAAATGAGATTATTATAACTTATTGATTGTTTGTCATCTGTTATCTTTATTTGCTTTTAATTTAAAATGATTTTTTTAACAATATTATACTAATAATTTTTTTTAACTATATTTTTTTAAATTAGATCAAAATTTTAAACTCGTATACTCAACATATCCTTCTTACTTAGCCCTATTTACTACCCCCATACAAATCTCTTATACTAGTATAAAACCAACCAATTGACAATATAAATTCTACCATACACATTAAAGCATTACCATCCTTTACCTTAAAAGTATCAACTCCCTCAACCTAATAAACTCCTTTTTATTTTTGTTTGTTATTTTTCTCAAGTATTGTATTAAATTTGTCACCATAGAAGAGTTAAGAAGTCAAAACTTACAAGTTACAATTTGGGAAATTAACCTAATCTTAAATTAGGGAAACATTTTTCCATCTAAGTCTCATTCATTAAACTACCACTCCAATAATGAACAAGTACTCATAATTAATCTGTTATTATGATTAGTGGAACATTATGATGATTTGATGAAATTATAAAAAAAAAGTTACAATCAAACAAAGGTGGCAAGCACTAGTTGGCCAATTGTAGATATTGAACTCACCTGCTGGCACCCCATAACCAACATCATTACACATTATAATTATACTATTATACTACATCCTTAACATTTGTCTTAACAAAAAAGCTAAATAAATAAAATAAATTAATACATACTCTATTAATTCCACACTAAAAAGAAAAGACAAGAAGTAGAAAAAAATATAGAAAAAGAGAAAAAGAAAAGAAAAAAGAGAAAGTGTGAGACAGACACTAAGGCTATGTTTGGATAGACTAAAATGAACGGAGCGGAATGGAGTGGAGTGGAATGGAGCGGAACGGAGCGGAGCGGAATGAAATAAAGATGGCGTTCCATTGTTTGGGTATTTCGTGACGGAATATAAATATTTTGTCATTCCACCCAAATCGGAGGGTATTAAAAATGATGGAAGGTGATGGAATGGGATGGAATGCATTCCATCGGGTTCCGCTCCATTCCATCCGTTTTTAATCAATCCAAACAATGGAACATAAGTTAATACCATTCCGCTCCATTCCATTCCACTCTCTTCCATCAATCCAAACATACCCTAAGATTAAGAAAGAGAAAAACAAAACAAAAATAAAACCCGGGTTCAACGGGTCAAATCAATAACTCTTCCAATACTTACAAAACCACAGGTTTTTTCTCATTCACCACCTTCTTCTTCTTCACACACACAGAGGTTACTTACTCTCTCAACAACAATGGTTTCATCAGATCCTGGTATGTATGTTCCTTGTCATTTCCTCTTTGTTTTGTACTTTTCACCATTCATATTCATTGTTTTGTGTTGGATTTTCAGCTCACCTTTCAAGTTTCAAGTATAACAAACAAGAGTTTTTGTTTGTGTTTTTGTTTTTGTAACTATCTTTGTCTATTACTTTTTTTGTTTATGTTTAATGTGAAATAAATGAATAACATTAATGGTTTGGTTTGTGAAAGTGGTGTTTAAGGTATAGTTGATGTCAATGGAAAAGGAAATTTTTGTGTGCAAGATTTGATTTTTCGGTTGTTGTTCCATTTTTTTAATGGAAAATAAATATGGGTTTTGTGTAAGAGGAATAGGGTATGTCTCCTTCCCTAAAAACCCTTGATAATACCCCTCTTACTTTTTATGTCATTTCAATTTTTTTCTTCATTTTTTATGATTGATTATTACTACAAGTTAGTGTTTCAGTGTAGAGATTAATTGCATTTTGTAGATTGTCATTGTGGTGTCTGCTTTTTTGTTTTTTTATCTCAGTTTGAACAATCCTTAGCTAGATTTTGATAACCTTTTAGGCCGAACTCCAATTACTTCGGGGCCATCCTTCTCTCGAGAACTAGATGGTTAAGACCGAAAAAGATGAAATTTTGTTACTTTGCCTTGCTTTTTGATTTTGATCTTTGATTTGTGATTTGCATTGCAGGTTGTTGATACTTGATATATGCGTAGAGAATTCGCTTACTTGTATAAAGATGTGTGAATTTTGAAGTTTTAAGGGGAAAGAAGTCGAAGATCATGGAAGAAATACAGTCTCAGTCGGATAATTATAGATCTTCTTCATCATCGGCCAGTAGTCCGGCGAGTAGGGTACCATCGAGCAACTTTTTCTATCTCCGTAAGCCCGGTTCGCTAAGGCAACCGATCTCGTTTGAGGATTCACCTGAGTGGGATGATACTACTGATCTTGATGTTAGAGTTGAGGAAGGAGGTGACTCTATTAATGCCGCAACAACACCGGCTTCACCTTCTCTCTCGAAGCTCAACAGCGGCTCCTTGCCTTCACCGCATCTACCGGAAGGTGCTGTCATTCCACGGAAGATTGCTGGGGCTTCTGTTGCTTGGAAAGATTTGACTGTTACTATAAAGGGAAAAAGAAAGTATTCTGATAAGGTTATTAAGAGTTCAACCGGTTATGCATTGCCCGGGACATTGACTGTAATTATGGGCCCAGCTAAATCAGGGAAATCTACATTATTACGAGCCATTGCAGGTCTTGAAGAACGCTTTAATGTCCTTTTTTACTAAACAATTCAAATGATATTCATATTAGTATTTTGGTAATCAAAGCTAAAATGGAACTTTCTCTTTACCTCAGGAAGATTGCATCCTTCAGCTAGGATGTACGGCGAAGTGTTTGTGAACGGAGCGAAATCGCAAATGCCCTATGGATCATATGTGAGTTCAGTGCCTCATTGTTTATTCAATTTCTGAATTTCCATTATGTTTATAGTTGTTCAGTTCAAGAATGGATGTTTCTTAATTTGCAGGGTTATGTGGATAGAGAAACCACTCTGATTGGATCCCTCACTGTGCGCGAGTTTCTGTATTATTCAGCCTTACTGCAACTTCCCGGTTTCTTTTGTCAGAAAAAGAGTGTAGTAGAAGATGCTATACACGCAATGTCGCTAGGTGAGCATGCAAATAAGCTTATAGGCGGACATTGTTATATGAAAGGACTTCCTAGTGGCGAGAGAAGGCTTGTTAGCATTGCTAGGGAGCTTGTGATGAGACCACGTATTTTATTTCTAGACGAACCTCTTTATCATTTGGACAGGTGTTTATTTATTTGTTTTTTTCAATTAATTTTTCCTGTAATAATCCTCTATTCATTTCTTGATAGTATTCCATATTTAGAGCAATTTTTTTGTTAACATCCTTTTCGTTATATATCTGTTTTAAGTGTCTCGGCACTTTTGATGATGGTTACATTGAGGAGACTTGCAAGCACCGGTTGCACTCTTATCATAACCATCTACCAGAGTAGCACGGAAGTTTTCGGTCTTTTTGACCGAATTTGTCTGCTTTCGAATGGAAATACCTTGTTCTTCGGAGAAACGTTAGCTTGCTTGCAGGTAACTTATCTTCTATACTTACCTATCCCTGCACAAAACTTTGATTAAGAACGATGAGTATGGTTCCAAATGTGTCAAGAACTTAACTTTTTTCGCCAAACCTACTCGTCCAGTAAAAGGAATATATATCTTCCAATTGACTGCTATAATTTTATGTTCATACAGCACTTCTCGAATGCTGGATTTCCTTGTCCGATCATGCAAAGTCCTTCTGATCACTTTTTACGCGCAATTAATACAGATTTCGACAGGATAATTGCTATGTGTAAAAACTGGCAGGTAATTGCTATGCGTCATTTCTATTTTAATGATAACAGACGAAACTCTTTTAAATGCTATGCTCTTATTAACATTTTCATTTTGATAGGATGACAACGGAGATTTTTCTTCCGTAAACATGGACACTGCTGTTGCTATACGCACACTTGAAGCAACTTATAAGTCATCTGCAGATGCTGCTTCTGTTGAAACAATGGTTCTGAAACTCACTGAGAAGGTATGTCATAGCCGCTATGTAAGATAGAACTTCGGTTATATCGGGTTTTTCAATAACTCATTAACTTTAGAGTCTTTTTAAAAAGTATTATTGAATTTCCAGGAAGGTCCGGCTCTCAAAAGCAAAGGGAAAGCTAGCAATGCTACTCGGGTCGCGGTCTTAACATGGAGATCTTTATTAGTCGTGTCAAGAGAATGGAAATATTACTGGCTTCATCTTATTCTTTACATGCTCCTCACACTGTGCATTGGTACTGCATTTTCTGGTTTAGGTCATTCTCTGTCTTCTGTTGGGGTGAGTCTCGACTTGACAACTGCATATATAGTTATACTCGATATAAATTCAATTTTAACACGCTTTATATTGCAGGGAAGAGTTGCAGCAATTTTTGTATTTGTGTCATTCTGTTCACTTCTAAGCATCGCCAGGGTACCTGCACTTATGAAAGAAATCAAGGTAGTTTTTCTTACGCTTTTTCAACTTCACAATGCGATTGACAATGCGTGAATATTATTTATAGTAATAGACATGTCTTCTTTTTGCAGATATATGCGTGTGAAGAATCAAACCAACATTCGAGTACATTTGTATTTTTACTTGCGCAGCTCTTGTCCAGCATTCCGTTTCTTTTTCTCATCTCCATTACGTCAAGTCTAGTCTTCTACTTCCTAGTAGGACTAGAAGATCAGTTCAGCTTGTTAATGTACTTCGTGCTGAATTTCTTCGTGACTCTCTTACTAAATGAAGGAATCATGCTAGTTGTCGCTACTTTATGGCAAGAAGTTTTCTGGAGTGTCTTGACACTCTTATGCGTACACGTGAGTTCCACTTGCCCATTTGTCTCAAACAACGTGACTACTGAACCAAGTACTAATGCATATGTATACGCCATTTCAGGTGGTCATGATGCTTTCAGCCGGCTATTTCAGAATTCGAAGTACTTTGCCAGGGCCAATATGGATGTATCCAATGTCCTATATAGCCTTTCATACATACTCGATTCAGGTAAAGATAATTGATATGCATCGACAGTGTAAAATAGTATTACAGATACATCTAATCATCTCATTTACTCATCTTGATCTTTCTTAGGGCCTATTGGAGAACGAGTATCTAGGCACTTCCTTTGCGGTTGGGGAGGTAAGGTCCATATCTGGTTTTCAAGCTCTTCAAGGTGCCTACAATATCTCCCCCGATGCTAATGCGAAATGGAAAAATCTGTTGGTTTTGTTTCTGATGGCGATAGGTTATCGAATTTTAGTGTTTATTTTATTATTTTTATTCGTAGGGAAAAAAATATCCCTGCTTAAAAGTTTCAAGTGTAGCAATAGGGATACAACAGATACAAGTTGATTTGATAGGAACTTTGTTTAGTGATTTTACAATGTCACATTTGTATAATTGGTTTTGATATAGTTTTGGCTGTGAACTATAGTTTTGTGAATTTATCTTTAGACTAATGAAGAGGAAATATGAGATTAATTTGGTAATCTCTTGAAATTGGTGCATGCATTTTTGCTTTTTTATGAAAGGTACTTGTTTGTTGTGATGTTAAATAATTGGTTTATGATGTAGCTAAATCTAGATGCATTGAAATTTGGGTTGAAGGTATGATTCTGGTGATGGGGCATGGATGGTCCTCTATATGTTTTTTTTGTCCACTTGTTTTATTGAAGTGGTTTTTTCTTTCATTGATGTTTGTGTAATGTGTGGCATATGATATGAATAGTTGCTATAAAGGGGTCATGAACCGACCAAGTTTTTCTTTTTAAGATTACAATACAATGTTCATTGTAAAAATGTTTGTATCATACCCTCGAGGTTTATGGTATAAAAACAGACAAGTTGGGGGTGTGTGGGAAAGGAAAATAAGGAAGAGGATATTTGTCCAGTCCAATTTTTTTGTAGTACAATACTATTTATGGGGTCATATTTAACCATTTCCATAAAAGTAGTGTGAATATCACAAACCCAAAATCGAATAATCATATCATATTTTCATGCGGGCATTACTCTTTACACCTGATGCCTTGCTTACATATCCCGTCGAAAATTTGAAATTATCCACAGAATTTGGATTCTAATCTCCGGTTGCATATGCTGGTGCTCTTTGTTATGTAACAAGACTATCATCGGGTACCTTCTCATAAGCCTCGACTCCTTTATCTTTTCTACCTTGGCTAATAGCACTCACTAGGTATACTTTCACTATGTCATGGGGGATTGGTTCAGAGGTGGACTCATCGACATGTTTTTCAACTACGTCGAACCTGCAACAAGAGTCTTTGAAAATGTTTTTTTATAAGTTTAGATAATAAGAACTCAATATTTTCATCCCATACTTCAAAAGTGAGTTTCCCTCGTTTAACATCTATGACCGCCTTAACTGTGGCGAGGAAGGATCCATTACGATGAAGACTGTAGGAATGATAAGTTGCTCTATCCTTATTTGCACATCTTCCACAATTCCTACTGGGTACTTAACTGACCTATCTGTTAACGTAGTTTTTCATAGACAAACAAAGGCATCAAGCTCGCACTCGCCCCTAAATCACATAAAACTATCTTGAAACTCATTGTACCTTTAATACAGGGAATTGAAAACTCCTAGGATATTTTAGTATTGGAGGCAACTTGTTTTGTATTATAGCACTGCACTTATTTGTTAGCATTACAGTTTCAGTATTTTTCCAATCTTCGTTTATTTGATAGAATTTCCTTAAGGAATTTAGCATAATATGGAATTTGAGATAACGCCTCGGTGAAAGGAATGTTGATAAGAGGCTTATATGGTGAGGAAGGTACATATAGTTTCTCTTGTTCTTCTTCCCCACCTCACTTGTTGGTTGTGTTTTCTCACTCTCTTTATTATTATCACTTGCACCATCTAATTCTTTTCCGCCTCTTAAAGTGACAATATTAACATATCCCTTCAGATTTTGCACATGATGTCTCAGAAATGTTCTGACAGGCAAAGAAAACGAGGCTTGTTGTTGCGCCACTTGAGAGATATGAGTTTCTAGCATTTTTTATGCGTGCCTATAAAATTCATTTTGGATGCTAATTATATATCTAAGTACTTCATTAATGTGAAGTTTCCGGTTCTTGAAATCCTCGTTTTGTCGGGTTTGAGTCATAATGAAATTCTCCATTAGCAGTTAGAGGTTAGACTTCAAGGGAGCAGTGGCGCCCATTTGTCCTTGGAGTCTTGGTGGGGTAGTGGGTGGTGTAGGGTTTGCTGCAAACTGGAGGGTATTGTTCTTCCACGAGAAGTTAGGGTGGTTTCTCCAACAAGGGTTGTAAGTCTTAGAATACGAGTTCCTCTGTTTGGCATAGTTCATCATGTTTGGGGTAGGTTCGACCACAACATTCATTTGGCATGCAAGACCAATATGGTAAGCTAGTTGTTGTAATCGACGTCTTTCATGGAAATAATGCTTGATTTCGTTAATCGGTTGAGTGAGGTTCCAAAAACATTGGGTTCTTTGCATACAATCGCGAACGAGAAAACTTCTGAAAAATAACAAAGATAAAAAATTGCCGTAGTCTAAACGGTGAAACAATGGATTAACGATATCGAAGTGAATGAGAGTAACCAAAAAGAATCAATTTGTGAAAGGCTACAAATCAGAGAAAGCTCTAAAGAGCCGTATTGTCGCCACCATAGAAATTAACCACTTACTCATCATCCGGGTTGTAGTGTCGCAGTGATTATGGAAGAGATGAAAGAAAAAGGTTCGATAAGGCTTCCCCTTCAAGTATTCACACCAATATTGCTAGACTTTCACATAGGCCCAACTTGCTGGATGATGTTGTGAAGGAGCCATCACCAGATGATTAAGAACTTTATCTCAAAAGTAGTGAACGGCGAGCAAAGACCCAAAACTCAGAAAATGCATTCATAAAAAGGGATGACACAATCTCCATACTTGTTACAGACCCTTTCATTCTTGTTCAGGGTCAAAACACATCAATACGAAGATAGGCCAACTTCAAGAAATGCCTCATCAGAATTGCCTTTTCTAGCAAAACCAAAAATAATGGAAGAGTAAATAGGGTTTACCTAGGAAAATTGAACATTATTCATGGATTTTGAGCTCCCTTATGTGATTTTTTATCCATAATGCACTAATTTCTTATCCAACCATTTCTGATATGCTTTACCCAGTTTCTGCACTTTTATTATTTACAAAACTAGCGAATTTTTATCTCAATTTATCATAAAAATCGCGGGCTCCTTAGTTTTTTTAATAAATCTCGTTATAGTGTTTACCATAATATTATATTTTTTAATAAAATTTGTTACAGTGTTTACCCATAATATTATATTAATTGTCCATGAAGATCATATGTTGGATCTTCAATTCCTTGATATTCTAGGCAAGATCAAATACTGAGAAACTCTTTTCTCAAAACAAAACAAAAGGGTTTGTTAAAGGATATTCTCTATGGATCTTGCATGTGTTTGTTTCTGGTGAGAAAAAAAGGTAAGATGATTAATATCAATAATCAAAACTATTTTCGATATAAATAAAATTTTAATAGAACAAACCTTGAACCCAGATGATTTTCTACTATTGTAATCCATCGTAGATAACTTTTCCAAGTTTTCTTAGGTTTCAAGCGCTTCATATATTTCATTTAGATTTCCAATATCGTAAGAGAACTTATATAATGGACGTCCCTTAGGTTTCACGCGGATCACTAATGGTGGATTCTTGAGCGTTGATAACCTTTAAATGGACAACAAAGATTTGTTTAAGACCGTTGATTGAAAATAGGGAAAGAAAACACTTAACTACATTGTTTATCCAAAATATTAAAAATACATTGTATGTAACAAATCTTCGCAGAATATCAAGATTGTTTACCCAGAATATTAAAATTACAGCATGAGCAGGTCCCATACAAAATTTGTTGCTTACAATGTATTTTAAATATTTTGGATAAACAATGTAACCATTTTTGTAAAAAAATTATTTTACTCTAACCCCTCTATTTAAAAAAAACTGAGGGGTTAGAGTATTTTTTTAAATGGTTACATTGCTTACTCAGAATATCAAAAATACATTGTATGCAATAAATCTTCGCAGAATATCAATATTGTTTACCCATAATATTAAAAATATAATATGCTAAGGTAAGATGTTAGAGATATGCACTTGAATGTCAAACCTGCCTTCACCAAGATTGATTGTTGATGCTATCCTTATCACTGCCTTCACTAGCGTATACAATTTTCATGCTTTGAATGCATCCAACTTCTAATTAGGAGTTTGTTCCAAAAATT